>NC_139604.1:125497601-126059750 GCF_964270895.1 Podarcis filfolensis
TTGCTACTCTATACGCAGCCAAGAAATACATTGTCCCGGCATTAGCAAAAGCTTGCGTCAATTTTCTGGAGACCAGTCTAGAGGCCAAGAATGCTTGTGTTCTGCTGTCTCAGAGCAGACTCTTTGAGGAGCCGGAGCTGACGCAGCGCTGCTGGGAAGTCATTGATGCTCAGGCTGAGATGGCACTAAAATCGGAGGGCTTCTGCGAAATAGATCAACAGACGCTAGAGATCATCGTGACGCGGGAAGCCCTGAACACGAAGGAGGTTGTGGTGTTTGAGGCAGTCCTGAACTGGGCTGAGGCTGAATGCAAAAGGCAAGGGCTGCCGGTTACGCCAAGGAACAAGCGGAATGTATTGGGGAAAGCTTTGTACTTGGTGCGGATCCCAACCATGACTCTGGAAGAGTTTGCCAACGGGGCTGCTCAGTCCGACATCCTAACGCTTGAGGAAAGGCATAATATTTTCTTGTGGTATACTGCTGCCAATAAGCCCAAGTTAGAATTTCCGCTAACAAAGAGGAAAGGACTTGTACCCCAGAGGTGCCACCGATTTCAGTCCTCCGCCTACCGTAGCAATCAGTGGAGGTACCGAGGTCGGTGTGACAGCATCCAGTTTGCTGTTGATAAAAGGATATTTATAGCCGGACTGGGATTGTACGGGTCGAGTTGTGGGAAGGCGGAATACAGCGTCAAAATTGAACTGAAGCGGCTGGGGGCTGTTCTTGCCCAGAACCTGACGAAGTTTACCTCTGATGGATCTAGTAACACTTTCTCAGTATGGTTCGAGCATCCCGTGCAGGTTGAGCAAGACACCTTTTACAATGTGAGCGCCATCCTGGATGGCAATGAGCTGAGTTACTTTGGACAAGAGGGAATGACCGAAGTACAGTGTGGAAAAGTGACGTTCCAGTTCCAGTGCTCCTCGGACAGTACCAACGGCACTGGAGTGCAAGGAGGGCAGATACCTGAACTCATTTTCTATGCATGATGCATTTCACTTAGAATGTATTCCGGGACTGCTCTGCATATTATGGGATACTCTGACCTGACTGCAAATATTCCAGGGCGATTTGGAATGTTCCGCTACTTTTAACTGTCTACTTACCATCTGGCTATCAAACTAAGTGAAGGAATGCTCTTGAATTTAATCTTATTTTATTTATTCATAAGCTATTTGACTTAATTATTGAACTGCAACATGCAGGAGGGGGAAATGTTTTAAAAAATTTGCACGTGACGTGCGTTTATTTTGTATATAGATAAACTAACTTGCAGACTGCAGCTGGCTCAAACAGAATGTTCTAAAGTAGAGCGGTTTGAGAATCTGTTGAATATAAAACATTTTTACTTGTCCTAGATACCTGTGTGCTTTGCTGATTACTGGATCCATGGTCCCTTGTGTTCACATTAATGTTTGCATATAGTACGACTTAAGAGGCTCAACGCAAGGCTGCATTCCCACACCCATTTATACAAACCTAAGCTCCACTGGGTATTAAAGACACATAGGCTTCCACTACAGTGAACTCTTACATTTGCAGTTTATTCACTTGGGCATTTCTGCTAGCTGAAATGTACAGTCCCTGATAACTATGGTCCTATTGGGTCCGTCGAAATAAGAGATACGATAAATGTACCAATTTCTCTTGATACAGGACTGTGCTGGCACAAGGTGCCATAAAAATTTGTGCAGCTCAAATGGTTTAAATCTCTACAAAGAGTTCTATTAAGCTAAAATCATTGCGCTCCAAGACCAATGGATGTTTACTTACTAAACAACTATGGTATCTCAACCCTGTCGTTCTTTTTGTAAGGTTAGCCAATAACTTACAGGCAAAAAAGTTTTCTTCAGTCTGTCAAATGAAGCAATGCAAGCACATCCACTTGGTTTTCAAAATCAAAAATTATAGCAAACTGTAATCTTATTCGTGTTTTCCTGAGAATAGGTTATTTTGAATTTTGAGGGATTAACTTCTGAATAAGCAAACACGGGGTTGTACTGTTACTATTCGTAGAATTTAAATACCTTTTAAAAATTGAGTGGGGGTGGGGAATACAACACAATAAACCCCCAGTAGGATACTGTCAGTTCATCATATACCCTATAGAAAAGGGTCAGAAATGAGTCCTCTCTCTCTCATGATATTTCACAATCACTTTAAACTAGAAAGTGGGATATATTTATTGCCGCCGTTTTCACCTATATAAACTCTGAGCTAAAGCAACTGGAGATCTGTCTCTAATTACAAAGTTTACTTGTGTTCTTGGTGGTTTTGGCAGCCATGATGCCCTTTTACTAGAACAGATCTTGCGAGTTTGCCATAACTAACACGTTTTCAGAACATAAGCTCAAATTGATTGTGAGGGTTAAACATTTGCATCTGAAGCAAGATTCAGTTAATTAGGTTACACAGAAGTTTAGAGTGAAGAAAGAAAGTCAAACGAGCCAAGATCTAAAGAAAGTTACAGCCAATTCTTTGCATCCAATGGAGTCAAAAGCTCCACTGTGACACATTTTTGCAACTAGCTATAACTTCACAAAGTCACAGTCAAATTTGGGCATATACTGCGCCCCAAGTAGCTCTTTGGATCCTAGGCAGCATCTTTACAAAGATCACCATGACTGAGAAGCCAAGCAGCTTTTGAGATACTTAAGCATCATGTCAATGAACTCCTACAAAACAATACTCAGCACAAATATATACTGATGTCACTGATGCAATATTCCTGTCCAACCTTGTAAGATCCAACAATGCAAGATGCTTGGTGTGCTTTAAAAGAATATTTGTATCGCCACTGTCCCATTTCAGTTAATTTGACAACTGTAATGTTAGCTGGTCTCTGCATAATTTCCTGAATAACTTGGGTATCCTGAGAAACCAAAAGCTTAAATATTCTAGTAATCATGTAGGACAGCATGCAATACATGCAAGCTTTCGGAAGTAGCTGGCACAGCTTTATGGCTAAGAGTACAAGCTACGACACCCCCGTTTAAAATCTCACCTCTGCCATGAACTGCCCAGATGACATTAGCCAAGCCACTCTCAAACCTTTGCCATCCATTATGGAGTGTAAACGGGCTACCACTGACCTATGGTGTTATTTTAAGATGGCTGGGGTAGCATATGTAAAGTGTTCCGGACACTCTAAAATACTATAAAAATTCTAAGAATTATTATTATTATAGTAGATATCAGAGTTATTACCAGACAGGTTCTGGACAACAATTACACAAGTGCCTTGATTAATGTGGAGTAACCTGCTTGTAAAAATTAAATGCAGTTTTTTTAAAAGAAAAAATGGTTTTTGACATTTAGTAAATTTTGGGGTTCCCTGGCATGTCTTGCTTCCTCAAAATACTAGAAATTAATTTGTAGACGACAATAATCAGCAAGCTTCTGACTTGCCACAATATGTATTCATTTAACAACATCAGGCACACAGCAGTGCTGTTAACATTGCTGATAGATATTCTTACAGGAGTTAGTACTGCCTGGTAGTGTGATGCCAATTGCTGGTTTATACTCCCGTAGCACTAATAGTGCTTGGAAACAACCCCCAGAGAGTCTATGTTTAACACCACTGCCAAAATCTGCTTTGATTTCTCGAGGTTGTTGATGAAGCACTGACCTTTTAAGGTGGGTTACATCAAAGCCGGCCAAATATTGACCGACTTCTGTCTGAAGTAAAAGAGCACTTTTAAAGGTATTTTAATCTCTTTATTATTTCAAACCAAGAAGATGCCGATTATTCACCTACACATCCCTCTTAGAGGAGATCCACATACCTTCTGGCGGTTCCCTCACTGCGAGAAGCCAAGTTACAGGGAACCAGGCAGAGGGCCTTCTCGGTAGTGGCGCCCTCCCTGTGGAACGCCCTCCCACCAGATGTCAAAGAGAACAACAACTACCAGACTTTTAGAAGACATCTGAAGGCAGTCCTGTTTAGGGAAGCTTTTAATGTTTGATGTATCACAGTATTTTAATATTCTTTTGGAAGCTGCCCAGAGTGGCTGGGGAAGCCCAGCCAGATGGGCGGGGTATAAATAAATTATTATTATTATTATTATTATTATATTATTATTATTATTATTATACACAAGGGTGTGATGTTGCTTCTGAGTAGATCTACTTCCAAGAAGCCCAAGTGGCTGAAGGGGTAAGTGCTGGTTGCAATACATCAATGTCTAATTGCAAAGTCTCCCACACTAAAGGTGACCACATTAAATATTTGCTAAGATAACTTGCACCATTTCTACTGAATTTCAATCAACAATTTCATGCTTTTAATCCGAGCCTGTTCGTTTACTTAAAATAAATAAATAAATAAATAAATAAATAAATAAATAAAAGAAAGACGTAATTGGAAGAGGGAGCCTTATCGTGCTCACACTGCTGATAATAAACTACTTAAGATTTTCTGTTCTAAAGTTACCTCTGTGCTTTTAATTGGCAGCTTTCATCTCTGGACTCCTTGGATTAGTATTAAAATGCCTTCTACATACAGGTTAAATTGCATTATGTAAATTTTTTTTTAGCTTGAGAAGCTGCCATGAAATCATGGCACAAGTATACCCACGTACCGAAAGTCAACTCTTATTAAAAAATACCTATAGCTGGAGCATTTATGCAGAGCTCTCTGGCCAACAGAAGAAAAGTTTTTCCCAGCACGTAGACATTCACCTGTGTAAGGAAGGGGAGAAAGGGTACTTTGATTATTAAGCAGCAAAAGTTACAATGTACTTGTACAGAAATAAAACGTGTGTCCTGAATATGTTTTAAACAAGTGTTCACATGTTTTAAACATATAAAAGTATAAACTTCTGGTGCTGACTATTATTTACCAGTCTCATCGGCAGTGCCGGATTTACATATAAGCTAAACAAGCTATAGCTTAGGGCCCCACTCTCTTGGGGGCCCCCAAAAAATTAAAGGAAAAACAACCTGGATGTGCATTTCCAAAATATAAGATAAAATACTAATAAAATAAAACCTACATACAGCAACAGTGGCAAATGGTTTTAGATACCTATTAGGTGCATAAATTATCATACAGCATATATTCAACACAAAAAACAGTGACAATTCGTTGATGACAAAGGACAACTGGACATATAAAGGGCCCCATTACCTTCAGTAGCTTAGGGCCTCATCAAACCTAAATCCGACCCTGGCCATGGGGCAAAAATATCCACATTGAGTCATAATACTGTGGTGACTTTGCACTAGCAGAAACATTTCCACTCATGTGAGTTAGGGCAACCAATTTTCACTAATTCCCTCTACCCACTGTAGACTCTTGCGCCTGCCAGAAAGATGTGTCTGAAGGCCAGCCAGCGTGGGATGTGGCACAGAAAGACCAGGCACAAAGAACAACATGGGATACAGCACAGAGAGAGATACAGTGGAGAGGCTGAGCATTGTCAACAAGTGGGTTCTGTGGCTTGCACCATCGTAAGCACTTTCCACTAGGCCAAAACTACGATTGGATACAACCTAATAAATAGAACTGGAAGCTTCACCGCATCTAGCCCAACCCCCTGCCCACCACGGGGCTCAAACCAAAGGCTCTTAGATAAGAGTCTCATGCTCTACCAACTGAGCAATCCCAGTTGCTAAGCACTTTGGTAATTCTCAGATTTTTTAAGCTCGAATCACAACCTTCGTAGTTCATATATGGACACACACGTGTGTGTGTGTGTGTGTGTGTGTGTGTGTCCCCATATATGAACCATATATGGAGTCCAGGGTGGAATCCGTGTGCAAATGTCAATATTTTTCACTTTCTGAACATCCATTGTAATACATAGATACAGACGATTTCAATAATAATAATAATAATAATAATAATAATTTATTATTTATACCCTGCCCATCTGGCTGGGCCTCCCCAGCCACTCTGGGCGGCTTCCATAGAAACCAAAAATACAGTAAAATATCACACGTTAAAAACTTCCCTGAACAGGGCTGCCTTAAGATGTCTTCTGAATGTCAGGTAGTTGTTTATCGCTTTGACATCTGCTGGAAGGGCGTTCCGCAGGGCGGGCGCCACTACCGAGAAGGCCCTCTGCCTGGTTCCCTGTAGCTTTGCTTCTCGCAATGAGGGAACCGCCAGAAGGCCCTTGGCGCTGGACCTCAGCGTCCGGGCAGAATGATGGGGGTGGAGACACTCCTTCAGGTATACTGGACCGAGGCCGTTTAGGGCTTTAAAGGTCAGCACCAACACTTTGAATTGTGCTCGGAAACGTACTGGGAGCCAATGTAGGTCTTTCAAGACCGGTGTTATATGGTCTCGGCGGCCGCTCCCAGTCACCAGTCTAGCTGCCGCATTCTGGATTAGTTGTAGTTTCCGAGTCACCTTCAAAGGTAGCCCCACGTAGAGTGCATTGCAGTAGTCCAAGCGGGAGATAACCAGAGCATGCACCGCTCTGGCGAGACAGTCCGCAGGCAGATAGGGTCTCAGCCTACGTACCAGATGGAGCTGGTAAACAGCTGCCCTGGACACAGATTTGACCTGTGCCTCCATGGACAGCTGTGAGTCCAAAATGACTCCCAGGCTGCGCACCTGGTCTTTCAGGGGCACAGTTACCCCATTCAGGACCAGGGAATCCTCCACACCCGCCCGCCTCCTGTCCCCCCAAAACAGTACTTCTGTCTTGTCAGGATTCAACCTCAATCTGTTAGCCGCCATCCATCCTCCAACCGCCTCCAGACACTCACACAGGACCTTCACCGCCCTCAATGGTTCTGATTTAAAAGAGAAGTAGAGCTGGGTATCATCCGCATACTGATGAACACCCAGCCCAAACCTCCTGATGATCTCTCCCAGCGGCTGCATGTAAATGTTGAAAAGCATGGGGGAGAGGACAGAACCCTGAGGCACCCCACAAGTGAGAGCCCAGGGGTCTGAACACTCATCCCCCACCACCACTTTCTGAACACGGCCCAGGAGGAAGGAGCGGAACCACTGTATGACAGTGCCCCCAGCTCCCAGCCCCTCAAGACGGTCCAGAAGGATGTTATGGTCGATTTCAAATTGCTGTTCTGAAAGATACCACATTTGGGGTATTGGAGGAAGAAAAAGACTTCAAGCAAGTCAATGGGAAAACAGAAAGGGGTGTCAGAAAATGTACAGCAGAGGGTAGTGCATAAGTGGCACTGAGTAAACCCAGATGCTGATCAGGGTGTAACAAGCTGATCTCAAAACTCCTTCAAGCTTTCTTTTATAATCTGTGGATAGCTACCTATGCTTGGGGGGGGGGGAGGAGCCCTAAATTTCACTGACAGTAATCAATCTCATTTCATAGTTATTTATATTTAGTATGTGTTTTTTACTATGCAATAGGTTCTATAGATGTCCTATCAAGAAAATGGCTTTATAGGCTTTTTGGGAAACTGCTAAGAGAAGTGAAGTGCTTTCTCCAAGTTACAGTGCCACCCTCTTAATAGGATGACCTGCAGCTCTAAGCCTTCTTATACTTCCTCATGTACAGAATAATCAATAGACACTTCTGCCTACTAGTCCTCTGCCCCTTACCATTTTTAAGTGGAAAGGGGGGGGCAGATTCACTGTGCTGCCAAAAATTAAATCCAGCAGAGGAAGAGAAACTTGTAATCAATGCCAAATGTATTGCAAGGAGGGAGGGAAAACAAGTAAGCGGGGTCAGGGCTAAGGTTACCAGGCGTCCCCGTTTCCCGGGGACAGTCCCCGGATTTACAAATCAGTCTCCATACAAAATTGAAAAGTGTCCCCGGATTTATTGAAAAATATCTGGTAGCCTTAGACAGGGCATAAAGCTGAAATTGCTACCAATGTTTAGGGGCACCAGCATCTGGAAGTGTTTCTTCCCCCCCCAAAAAAAGACCCTAAAATATTCAAGAAGCTTCACTTCAGATATCACATTGCAATGCATTTTGCATCTTTCTCCCTTCCCACACCCTTGAAAGTGTGGGATTATCGTCAAATTGCATCTTGACTAAACTAGTTCAATTGGATGAAGTTCACAGAAGTAGTTCAAAAATGAACTACACCTGAAAGTAGTTCCCATAATTGCCAGGTCACCTGAAGGCAAATTAACTTCATTTGGTAGAACTCGGACCCATATCTAGTTTATCTTCACATAAACCCTCTGTACCCCGCAGCAGGAGCCCTGACTCTGATTTAGCTTTTCTTTAATGGAGGCAATGTTCTAAGGCTTATTTGGCAGATATGTCAGCGCTTCTGTTGCTAAGGAAGCTTAGTCGCTTAATCACTCTTGCTAAGCATCCAGAAAGAAGGAATGTGAGGCATTTCCTGTATCTTCTCTGAGAAGATATTTACTCTCTTCCAACAGGAGCAGCTTGAAGCAAGAAATACAGGTACAGAGACAAAGTGAATGATGCCTTGTGCCTTTAACTGCTGTGTGACTGGCATAAATTAAACAGAGTAAGCCTTTTGTAGTATGGAAATAAAATTATGGGGAAAGATCCACCTGTAACATTCTGCCAGTTAGACATCTTATTACTGAGTATGACCCTAGTATAATTTTGGATGCTATACTCTACAATTCTATGATTCTAAGATAAAGGAAGCATTACAATTTATTTTTCATTTTCCTCCTCTATCCTGCCAAGTTTTTTTTTTAAGTGCTTGGTCCAGCTGGTAGTAACACCAAAACATGGTTTGCACTAACCATAGTTTTGAACAAATCATGGACTGAGGTTCCCAAACTAGGGTAAGCCATAGTTGCGTATTCTACCTGTTCAGTTGCTCCAGTTTCTATTAGTGCAAGGGCTTCCCAGAGGCAGAGTAAAAGCTATAGCTATGGTTTGTCAAGTCACACAGCATACCAAATCATACTTCATGTAAACCATGGTGTTCAAATCCCATCCATGACTTCAGAGTCTAGTTTGTTATCAGCAAGCCAGTGCTTGCTTACTGAGATAGCATACCAAGCCATGGTTACAATTACTTTATTATGGTTTGGTGTAAACTCACTCAAACTGGTATGTCTGCTCCTGAGTGTTGTGACGTCCACTCAAATGACTGCAATTCACTGCACCCCAAACCCCATCATCTGCTCCAGAGTGTTGGGGTGAAGACTTCTGCTCAGACAACACTGGATTTTACCCATATTAGTTTACCTCGTTTTGTCTAAAGCTGGAGTCAGAAGAATACAGAGCAGGTGTGGAGAACCTTTAGCCCTCCAGAAGTTGCTGAACTTCAACTCCCATCGCTATTGAGAGTTGTGGTTCAACATCTGGAGGGTCAAAGGTGGATTGTGGTTTAACAGTGTCATTATTGGGGTACAGATCTCTCTTTTGATTATTTCTGTCCAAAAAGAATTCTGACTAGCAATGGTCCTCAACAGTCTTCAGCAGAGGGAGGTCTTTCCTATCGCCTCCTACCTGATCCATTTTACTGGGAATTTCTAGGGTGTCGTACTACTGAGCAATTCCCCCTCCACACACAGACACCACAGACAATGATTCCTTTATTTTACCCTCCCCCCCAATTCCCGAAGAAAAACTGTCTCTGTCCCTAATCTACCCTACTTCTTCCATTTGTACTCCAAGAGCAAGGCAGACAGCTTAGCTTTGCAAAAAGGAAAAACAAAACACTTGATATCAGAGACCCCTGGGAATTTCTGATCTAAACTCTCAAAGTACAATTTCCCAGAGTTTGGTTTTGTCATCGATTGAGATAGGAAGCCTGCATGCACTGCTCACTATTCCATTGCTCCACTGGGTTTTTCCATAGACCTCATACATGTTTAATGCCAGTACAAAAAGTCAGCAGGAAGAAATTGGTTTAGAGTCCCTTGATAAGCAAGTGTTACTGATGCTTCAGCTGGAGAACACACACATGCTCACACTTCATTTTGGAATTATAAAGTATTTATAAGCTTGAATCTGGAGCATTATACCAACAATGAGAGAGGGGATAACCACAAGGTACTCAATATGAATCAATGATGGGGCTGCGTTGTTGCATTGTGTCAATTTACGGTGCTTTGCTGTAAATATTTTACAAGCATCCATCCTCTGCTCTGGGTCTTTTTCCGTTTCTCTTTTTAGCGGGGGAGGGGGGAGTGTCATCATCTGCACACATTCAAAATTCTTGCTTCTTACATGGATTCCATCAAATCGCACAGGTGCATTTCACTTTTCGGTTGCCGCAAACTGCCTTTTCAAAGATAAATACATTTCTTTCCTACAATACTCAGATCTCCGCAGCATCCGGCACTGCCTTTGCACAATCTCACTTCGGCAAGCCACTTTGCTCTTAGGCCTCGTCTCTCCATCTGCAATGTTGAAATTGGGGATCCGCAAATTTTGACTGGCTTTGGTAACCAAGCCAAAATCTGTGATCACCATCATTCTGCCCTCCCCTTCTCTGCAACCTCAACTGCACCTCCATGGAAGAGCAGGGGCAATCCCCCTTCCTGGAGGTGGGGAATATTCCTATGCAGCAGCAGTGATGACCTTTCCCATAACTGCACTGAGCATCTAAAGCAGGCATAGGATGTTTTGGGACTACAACTCCCATCATCCCTAGCTAACAGGTGTTAGCATCTTATGCATCTGATGCTGCAGATGTGATTGGTGTAAATCACATGCCTGTCTGGGAAGACAGTGGGAACGGAAGACAGCCTTTTCTCTCTTCCATTGCGGGTACTGTTGGACTGTACTTTTGCTTTTACTTCGTCCTATTCTCTCTTGGAGCTGATGAGAGAGGACACCATAATTCTTTGTCTGTACATAAAAGGTAAAGGGACCCCTGACCATTAGGTCCACTCGTGGCCGACTCTGGGGTTGCGGCGCTCATCTCGCTTTATTGGCCGAGGGAACCAGCATACAGCTTCCGGGTCATGTGGCCAGCATGACTAAGCTGCTTCTGGCGAACCAGAACAACACACGGAAATGCTATTTACCTTCCCGCCGGAGCGGTACCTATTTATCTACTTGCACTTTGACGTGCTTTTGAACTGCTAGGTTGGCAGGAGCAGGGACCGAACAACGGCAGCTCACCCCATCGCGGAGATTCAAACCGCCAACCTTCTGATCGGCAAGTCCTAGGCTCTGTGGTTTAACCCACAGCACCACCCGCGTCCCTTGTCTGTACATAGTGTGTAAATAAATACATAGATAGCTCTACGATGTCTCACGCTTCCTGCTGTGTAATGCTAAAAGATTAGTGTGCATATGCCATCTGGTATATGTCGCTGGGCACACTGGAGAAGAAGGGAAATGCCTTTTCCAGAGCTGCGCATACCAAAGGCGCTAGGAGTGCGGGCTGCAGGAGCACCTCAGGGCGTTTACCAACAACAGGATCAGTGGTCAGGGATGATGGGCATTGTAGTCCCAAAACATCTGGAGGGCCGAGTTTGCTTATGCCTGATCTAAAGCTCAGAACAATGGACAATCCCCACTGACTCTCCTACTCCAAACTGGAGAGGACAGCTGAGTTTCTCATCATCATCCTCATCAGAGCAAAACAGGTTAGTCACTGAGGAGCAGATGAGGATAACAAATAGGGCCCCTGTTTGGACTAACACAGACCTACCAGGGTTGTCATGTGGATTGCTTAAAAAAAAACAATTAGAACACTTCAAAAAGAGCCTGGGAAATTTCAAATATTATTTTAGGTAGCAAGCTCCGGTTGAGCCTTTCCCAGCTTTCTGTGCAACCCAGAGTTTCAAATATCAAGCTGCATTTATCCGAAGCTCATTTGATTCCCAAATGATGATATGCCCATCACAGTAGCACTTAGTCTATTAAAGACAACAGGTAAGTAGGGGGACCCAGTTGCAAATGCTTCATCATCAACAAGGTCAAGAAAAGCAATTCCAGGCAGAGCAGAGAGCTAAGGCACTCAAGCAACCGGGCTCCATATCAGGTTACCAGCTGTTCAAAACTTACTGTAAAAATAAGATCCACCGTTTCACTCTGGAGATTACAAAAGAAATATTTCAGGGAAGAAATAATTATTATCTGGTGACAGCCAGCCAAGAGAGATCAAGATTGTTTCCAAAGGAGGAATTTCAACATCTACTGAGACTATCAGTTCACTCTTTTGAATTATTTCTTTAACCATGCTATGCATTATTTCCTCATACTATACCAAGTCAAGCAGTTCTCCAGACAATCTCTCCAATGACTAGGGTTTACCTTTGTGGAGAAATCATCCCAGTGAAAAAAGAGTTGTTAAAAAACTCTACTTTCAGAGTACAAAGCTTCAATACTGGATAATTCCTCCAGTTCTATCATTTTAAAATCTCAACTCTCAATTTAGAGTGGAGTTTCTGCACAAAGCAACCTTTTTTTACCCTTCAATTCCTGACTTCCATGATGGGGGGGGGGGGTTCACTATATCATTTCTGCAAACCTGAGCCTGTAAAACTCCATGTAACATCTAGTTTTTGCCTCCAGATCAGGAGAAAGGCAAGCGGCAATACAGCCATCAAAGAAAGTCGATGGAGAACAGACAAGGGCGGACCTAGCCTGCAAGGGCAAAAAAAAAAAAACACTATTTGGGCAACATTAAGAAAAATATATCAAAATGGCCAGCAGCATAACATCAACCAGAAAATTAGATTTCTAAAACAAGATGCATCACAAATCAGTAGATCACCTTAATAAACCAACAGAGCTGGAGCACTGCTCAGGTGAGGCATTTTAAGCATGTGCCTAAATACAAATACTGTATGCACCTGGCTGGTATTCACTTTGGGTGCATTCCAAAGGGCAGGTCTCACCACACTAAAAGACCTGGTCTTAGTGAGTATAAGACGAACCTCAGGAACATAAAAATTCCTTCAGCAGTCAACACATTTTCACACAGTTTAGGATGGGGTTGCTCTATTAAGAGTTTAAGGTGACCTTCCCCCATCAACCCGATAAAACCCAGCAGAATGCATTATATTTACTTATGCACTGTATTTATAACCTGTTGTATACAATATATAAAAATGAAATCAATAAAAATTGCCCATAAAGCCATTATTAAAATCACCAATAATTACTGATTGGTTGAAAGGAGAAAAAATGCATTTTTCAGACAGACCTTTGCAATCTAGTTTTCAAAAGACGTCTGAAAGAAGAGAAGGATGGTTCCTGCTGAACTTCTACTGGCAGGGAGTTCCACAGGGCAGGGCCTGCCATACTAAAGGATCAATCCTTTGGAGAAGCCCCACAGAACCTCTGGGGCATGGGTAGCCACCAGAAGTGCCTCATCCGAGGATAGTGTCATCCCATTCAGACATGAAACTCACAGGTGAGAGCAGAGAGGGAAGTTCTTCCTGACTACAGTCACCACCAGTTTGTGAACAAAATCTACCCAGCGAGCTGTACCGTGAATAGATTTTTCTCTGGCCACAGAATTCTCAAAAGTCTGGGAAATCCAGACTCTAAATTTAAATTCCTAAATCTAAGAATTTAAGGAACCATTTCAAATATCAGCTTTAGACAAGACATTAAAGAGTTACGTGCGAGCTAATTATTACAAGTGTCATAAAGCGAACAGCAAAGTCATCAAGCAGTCATCAACATCATCCTAATTAGTAGTTGACATTTCAACCCAACTACCCTTACCTATAGTAAGCTACATAAAATGTGGGTTAGTAACTAGCCTGAGCCTCTCACACCCACTTCCTCCTAGTCTGTATTTAAGCATATAACCATCATGGACAGAGACAGGCAAAGGCACTTAAGGACCTGATCCAGCAGGATTTCCCCCTCCACCCACAGAGTGATCTACCTTCAATTGCCCAGTGGAAATAGGGCGTGCCATTTTAGGCAGCGAAACTTAATTTTTGCAAATTTCTTAATGAGGGGTCTTAAAAATATGTTTTTGGATGTGATTAATTTTAATCTGCTACTATTTGGGGAACTGGACAACAGTTATCTTGGTAAGTCTACTTTTGATGAAGAAGCACATAAAACACTTTCCGAAAACCAAAGAGTTTTAATTTTACCTTCTGAAAATGTCAAGTAATGCTAAATAATAATTAAAAATAATAATATATCTGCAAGTGCTTGTCAATCCTTTTTAATTATTTCTGCGCACTTTTACACACATTTTACTTACCAAGCAAATCTATGTTATATTAATCTAACCCAAATTTCTTTTGAATTCCAAAATCACCTTGCAACTTTTTAGGACCACTCATTTTTGGAATTTGAACGCTGAAAGATTCAACATGCCCTACTGTGGGAATGAACATGAGGGAAGAGGGAACAAGCTTGTTTCCTCCTGCTCTGGGGGGCAGGACTTGAACCAATGGCTTCAAGTTACAAAAAAGGAGATTCTGACTAAACATCAGGAAGAACTTTCTGACAGAGATATTTGGCAGGGGAACGGTCTCCCTCGAGAGGCTGTGGGCTCTCCTTCCTTGGGGTTTTTAAAGCAGTGTTTGGACGGTCATCTGCCATGGATGCTTTAGCTCAGATTCCTGCATTGGAGGGGGTTGGACTAGATGACCCTCAGGGTCCCTTCTGACTCTAAAATCCTATGATTCCATGATCACCACTTTTTATTCTGTTGTTGCTCATTTTGACAGACTTTTTTAAGAAAAGGAAAAAGAGTAGGAGGGGAAAGAGTAGGCAAGAGTAGGCATTTTTTTTAATATATTTAATGCTGTATTGTTTTTAACACTTGATTGGGAGCCACCCAGAGTGGCTGGAGAAACTCAGCCAGATGGGCAGGGTATAAATAATATATTATTATTATTATTATTATTATTATTATTATTATTATTATTATTATTAGAGAGGACAAAAATGGGCATGTACACAGTATTTAATAAGCAGGCACCATGCTTTAGGCAGATGTCAAAAGTGAACCTGAAAAGGGTGGGAAATAGCGGGAATATAAATAAATCCACCTGTCAAAGAGATTCAACAATCCAGAAGAGCTAAATGTTTCCTTCTATAACTATCTATCATATAATAAAAATCAGCATTGGCAGCCATGAAACCCCAATGTCTCTCTACCACCTCTGATATACTGCTATATGGAGTCTATTTTTAGCACTGGCCCCTTTAAGAATAAAAATTTGTTAAATTACTGCAATTCCCAAAGGTTCTTTGAAGCTCCACGCAGTCGATGAGAGGATGCCAGTTACTAGAGACAGCTGGAGAGGCCAAAAATAACCTCTACCAGCTGAGTTGTGTATAGAATATTTTGATATGGGATGGTCATATCAAACACATGCAACACACATATATATATAACCGTTGAGAATGCCAATCCTTACTGCACTTCTACAGACAACTCCGTGTGCACTTTCAGTCCAAACAGTTATCATGCAAGTACACCAACTACCAGAGGCTAAAGCTCATTCAACCATCACCCTAATTATTCAGAAAATATGCAACAAACCCATGTGTATCAATCATTTTCTTTTCAAACCAACCCTGCTAAAATATTTTCTCCCCCATTTTGACCCATGGCCCTCTATTTCACATTTTCTATAATTTCGTAACAAGTAAAAGCTAGTTTGAATGGTGCATAAAAGCCTACCCCAATAGGGCATGCTGAATTTCCCAACTTTCAAATTCTGAAGACAAAGGGTGCTAAAAGTTGTAAAACTGCATAGAAATCATTAGAAAATGTGTGCCATGTACTTGCAGTTATATTATTGATTTACGTTTATATTTATTTAGCATCACCTGACATTTTCAGAAGGATTAAAACAAAAATTGGTTTGTTTTCCGAAAGCAGTTTATGCGCTTCATCGGTAGACTTAACAAGCTAAATGCTGCCCAGTCACAAAAATAACAGCGGATTGCATTCCTCACACCCAAAAATATTTTTTAAGTCTCATCACTGAAGAAATTTGCAAAAATTAAGCTTCATCCCATAAAATGACAAGTCCTGCTACCCCAATCTTGTGCCACTCAAATGTCCTGAAGGAAGGTCGCATCTCGTTGGTAGAAAATCTACTCTGCATGTAGATGGTCCCAGGCAGGGCTGGCAAAGTCTTCACCAGTCTGAAACTCTAGAGCAATAGTTCTCAACCTTTTTCCAACCATGGTCCCCTTCCTGCCTTGTTTCCTTCTTGTGGCCCCCCTGTCCTACCGGATAGAAAGGTAGCTATTTAAATGTCTTGCTTGTAAATAGAACATGTCTTATTTATAATGTTTACAAATCCACTGGGAAGCATGGTCACCTCTCGGTTGACTCTACTCTTGTTTTCTATTCTCTACCACTTCTCTGTTTTCTTTTTTCTTTTCTGATTTCTTTTCTCAGTCACTTCTGTTTTCTTCACTTCTCACTTCCCTCTGTGGCACCCTAGTCTCGTGCCGTGAACCCTCCATTTATGCGATTTTCACCTGTGGCCCCTTTGGAATAGTCTATGGGGCCTCCAGGGGGCCATACGGCCCATGGTTGAGAAACACTGCTCTAAAGCAGTGCTTCCTAAACTTGGGTCTCCAGCTGTTTTTGGACTACAATTCCCATTATCCCTGACCACTGGTCTTGCTAGCTAGGGATGATGGGAGTTGTAGTCCAAAACATCTGGAGGGCACCAGGTTGGGGGGGGAGGCAGGTATATAAAATCTGATCTTGGGCCACTGCCTCAGCAGCAAGTTCATTAGCATCACAATGATACTAACTGTTGATTTGTTATTTGTTGAAGGGAGCGAGAGGCACCAAACACTTGATCTCTAATTGCATAGAACAATTATCCCCGATTTCCAACCCCTGTGATTTTCCTGTCCAGCACTGCTAAGCCAAAAAAAGAGATAATTAAGGCTTCCTGAATAAGCACCCACGTTAGTAGCTCTTCACTTGCACGGATTAATGTTTGAGCAGAATATTTGGAGAAAAGCAGATGCAGTACAATACCTGAAGGAGATCGCTGAGGTCAAGCAGCATGTCTGTGGTGGAGGTTAAGGAACTTAAGCACATACTCAGGCATGAGGAGCTGCTCTTTGATTGGCAGCTGGGAAAAGAAACAAAAGCACTTTGCTCCAAATGCACATGAATAGGGTGGGTCAATCCTGATTTGTTAAGCTAGGTGGTTAGGATTTTCCAAACACACACACAATCCACTCATTCATAAGTGTTTAGCAAGGGTCTGGATCTTTCGCTGCTGTTTTATTAAGAAAAACGTTGCCTGGCATTTAAGCCAATATTCTAGTCAGTAAGGAACACTAATTTCAGGATGGAACTAAATGCTAACAGAGGCAGGAGGTGGATCGAATTATAGGGGAAATGTTGCTTTATGAATGCCACAGATCCCACCATTCGCTTCCCCCAATTCTAACCAAATCATGCTCCCCAGACTTTCTAAATGCACCATGTGGTTATCGTAAAAGAGAGTCAGGTCCGCTCCTCACCCCAGAATTTTAGAACTACGCACTCCTGCTTTTCTAATAACATCCAATAAGACCGGCACATTGCGCAACGTCATCAAACTGCAGGTTTGCGGGGGGGGGGGTGACTTTGTTTTAACAAACCACCATAGCAAGTGGAACAAAACATTTGCTCCCGAAGGCAGAGAAAGGGCTCAAAAGTATTGGGCACACCATATTTGAGTATCAGGTGGTGGCACCTTTTGGAGGTTGGTTTCCAGAGTGTAAGAAGGTAAGAAAAGCCCTGCTGGATTAGAAGGAAGGCCCACCTTGCCAGCACCCTGTTTTCCGCAGTGGCAGATCAGATGATGTGGAAATCCCACAAATGGGGAACAAGAGCAATTGTCCCCAGCAAGTGGTACTCAGGAGGAATGCTGCACGTCTAGTAGCCAGCCACTGACAGCCTCACCTTCTGTGACTTTGTCCAACCCCATTTTTAGGTCTCATTTATGAGCTGTTTCCTCAGAGCTGCCTCTCCTCTATTCAGCTGCAAGTCCCCACTCACCAATGAGTGAATGCCCAAATCAAGCAGAGACACAGCAGGGGTGGTCCTCTGAGGACGGGGGAAATTCTTACTGTGAACACATTTTAAAAGCAAATCATTTGACCTGGAAGAATGATTGAACACCTCCAATTTTATAATTCAGGAAGAAGAGAAACATGGCTCAGCTATCAGTAGGGTTTGGCAGACACGGCTAACACATTAAAACTTTGAACATGCTTCCTTCCTTTCCTCACATCAGCCAAGTAGCAATAGCACCCTCCTGCTGGAACAACTAATAGGGGGGAATGTTTAACCAAGAGATTGCATTGATGCAATGAACCACAGGCACCTCTACCAGCAACAATCAACAGCTAAAAGCCAGGTGTGTCTAAGTCACATGGAACACAAAGCACACGGGCCAGGTTCTTCTCAAAGGGATTGCAAAAGAAGAGTTACCTTTCTTTGGATCCCATCCATCTTTCTACTATCATTCTCCCTCCGGGTTTACATTTCCTTTCAATAACATCTCGGTTTCATTTCAAAATCTCCTGCCGATCTTGCTGTCTGGCACAAGTGTTTTTGCCAGGGAGATCTCTGAGAACAACTCGCCAAGTATTGTGTGATTTTTAAACGGCTCGACGTGACACTTATTAACTGTGCATGCGACACTTTGCACAGTTTCGTCACAAAAACAGAGAAGTCCCTATCCATGAGGAAAATACATAATCTAAAGATATTTTTATTGTTTATTACATTTTCATTCTGAAAATGCAGGTGCTATGGGAAGCATACGTGGTTCTCCCCCCCACCCCCCGGCACTTTATCTTGTGGAGTAGGTTCAGGAGAAAGAGAAAGAGAGAGAAAGAAAGAGAAAGATGCTAGCCCAAGGGCACCCCGTGAACTTCATCAGGACCAGCTCCAGGTGTGAGGGGGCCCTGGGCAAAGTGTGCTCCTGTGACCCCCCCCCTTCTCTGATAGTGGGCTCTGACAGTGCTCCAAGCAGAACAGGGGGGTCTACCCTCCCTCCCCACAAACTTTAATTCCCCACATTGCTCCAGAATGGGCAATAGGCTGGGGGCATTGTGAAAAATGAGAAGGGTGGCTAGATCCAAACACCTGCTTGGAGTGCCAGGTCAGGGAAAAAACCTAGAGGGGTCTCAGGAAGGGGCATCATCAGTGGGTTCTGCTTGGGTCTGGGATCCTGGCCCCTGCCCAAGGAAACCAGCTCCAAGCTTCACAGACAAGAGAGAATTTGAACCTGTGCCTCCCAGCATCCTAACCACTGCACTACAATGGCTTTCTAAAAAAGGCTTTGCTAGACCTGTCATCCAAGATGGATGAGATTCAAGGATGTCGTTTTGGTCAGCGCCGTGACAGTCAGTCTTTCTGGTTAGCATAATACAGTACAACTCAAATCCCAAGGATGAGATGATCCAACTCTAGGACCATGTACCTTGTCTAACCCCCTGTACCTTGAAACAGTCTTGCCTCTGTTCAACCACAGTGGAGAAAGGGACACAGGTCTAACCCCATGCTATAACTTGGCCATGGGCCCTCTTAGTCCCATCTAAGGATGCCACAAAAACCCAGTTGCCTATTGGTCACCTATGGGCCACACAACTGTTTTTATGTACTCAGTTTCCTGATAGCGAGACTTTGCAACTGCACGGTTTCAGAGATCTTCACAAAGACTGGAGCAGCTTTTAGAGTGACTATGAGTTACACCAACAGAACACTGTGCAATAATACAACATACATTAGATGATTCATTCATTCAAATGTTTTAGATTATGGAATGTTTTCTTAGCTTGTGCAAGCATTAGAAAACTTCAGCGCTTTGATGAGGAAAAGGTTGGCTTTTCCATAATTATAATCTTTCTTTCAACTTAATAAACACTAGAGTAGATCTTAGCCAGAACATTTCAGTTTAAATACTGTGGATTTTATTTTTTTTAAGGATAGGAACAAAAAAAACAAAGACAAAGAGCTTCAAAGTTATACTGCACATTCCACAGCTACACCTTATCAGCAAGGTAGGGGAGAGGTATTCACTTGGCACAATCTGAACCTTTATCCAATGTCGGGGAGGGAAATCACACTAGGGGGTTTGGGGGTATTATAATTCCTATTACAATGAGATTTCCAATGCATGGTAGGGTAGAATGCTGGTGTCCGAAGAAGTGTCCTTGACAATATCCAAACACTCAGAGCCAGAAAACACTTATGGGGGGTCCAAAACCAGTAAGAAACCTGCAGGAAAGCTGTCATTGATTAGAGAAATGTCCCCACAAACATTACAAGGCTTTGTGCCAACCTGCTGGCACTTCCTCTGCAGTCATGAGTTGCCTCGCTCTCTGGAAAAATGAAAGAAAACCACTTCGGTGTGGAATACTGCTTTGCCAGTTGTTTCATTCAAAGGGAGACGGGTTTTGCAGAAAATTGCCCAACACATTTGAAAGTACAGTGGTACCTCTGGTTGTGAATGGAATCTGTTCCGGAGGCCTGTTCGCAACATGAGCAGAACGCAACCTGTGTCTGCACGGGTTGTGATTCGCCACTTCTGCGCATGCGCATGACATCATTTTGCATGTTTGCGCATGCGCGAGCAGCAAAACCCAGAAGTAACCCTTTCCGGTACTTCCGGTAAATAAACAAGGGACGTTGTACAGGTGTCAATTTGTGACAATTTTGAAGCAGAACAACTTTGTAGGTCAACTTATGTGTACAGACAACTCCTCATTTGAATGCATTCAACAGGTGCACGACCACGCATATGGGCATTGCATCTAGCTCGGAAATGAGCCAAAAACATCACAAAAGGGGGTGGTAACAGGGCAGGGCAGGAACAGGGTGTTTGCAGGCTTTTTCAATGGTGTTTCAAATATACCTTACTTCACTCAAGCACGCGGTGCCTCGGAACATAACCCCCGACCATAAATAGGGAGTTACCTGTATATGAAAAGTGTGCGGGGAAAACCCTTTTGCTTCCACTAAACTGTCAATGAAGTAATTAAGCATAACATTTGTACAGAGCTTTCAAGTGGTCACAGTGCTTCATATACATAACCCAGTCGCAATCATTATACTATAAAGCTTACAGAAGTTCAGAAGGTCAGCATTGTTTACTCCCATACTTCAGATTGAGCAACTGAGGCTGAGAGAGAGAGAGAGAGAGAGAGAGAGAGAGAGAGAGAGAGAGAGAGAGAGCAGCTTCCCCTAAGTCCACCTAGAAAAAGCAGGGACTTTCTGATTTTCTGATTCACGGCTCAAGTCACATCCACTCCCCCTATGGTTTTCTCCCAGAGAATCCTGGAAACCATAGCTCACCCCTTACAATACTACAATCCCCAGCACTCTTAACAAACTACAGTTCCCAGGATTCTTTGGGGGAAACCACATCCTTTAAAAGTACGACATAGATACAACCTCAATCCCTTAACCACTTCTCTTCAACAAGAAGCCTCCGCTCTAAGTAGTTACAAAACATCTCCATGAATATAATATTTATTTGTGTGTGTGTGTGTCTGTGTGTGTATTGCATTACACTGAATTTCAGGAGTCAGCAGGTGCTGCAATCCTATTCTGGGGCTGAAGGATGTCCCCTCCTTCATAAGACCTTACTTCTGCCACAACAGCTTGTAAAAAAAAAACCACACTTAAGATGGCAGATCCAAGTTCTTCTGTCTACATCCATATCCTATATCCAACCTGCCTTTTTCAGTGCCATAGAATTTGTATAAGAGCCTAGTGAGAGAGACAAAAGATCCTTTGTTGCAAGACACGCACAAATTCAGATGGGCTCTACAAGCACATCCAGCCTCTGACAAACCCTTCACACAGACACACCCTTTGACAATTGCTTTACCAGTGGAACAAGAGGGCGAGGCTTTATTACTGTCTTCAAAATACACTGAAATAAATCATCTCGCCTGCCTCGGCTCTGCTTCCAGCTAGCCCATTTGCAGCTTAAAAAGAATACATATAACAATATATTCCCAAAGTTCCTAAAGATACCTCGTGCATCTGGCGTCACAATGAAAACCCATGGAGAGAGTTATGCAGAGGCAGAAGTGGGGCTTTCAGCAGGATTCTCAATCGCTCAAAGGTCAGGGAGCAAGTTTGATCTCAGAATACGCCAGGCTTGCTTGCTTCCGTAATTCATAGAATCACAGAACTGCAGAGTTGGAAGGCACCCTGAGGATCATCCAATCCAGGGGTCAGCAATCTTTTTCAGGAGGGGTCCAGTCCACTGTCCCTCAGACCTTGTGGGGGACCGGACCCACCCTCTCCCAAAAGCAACCCCCTCCCCGAAGGACCCCCCTCACCTGAAAGGAGAAATCCCACCAACGCCAACGCCACTCACGCTGCAGCTGCCGATGCCACCATGTCTTCGGAAGCGTTGTCGTCCTCTGCCTTGGCCAGGGGTTCACAGGGCACAGAGCCCAGGCCACTGGCCTGGGCGGCAGAGGCAGCCTCTCCGCCACCGCCGCTTCCTCCCGCTCGGCTCTTGGCCATATGCAGCTGCCTCAGCGGGAAGGAAGGGGCGTCACTCAGAGGCATTCGCGGCTTCGGATTGGCTGCAGGAGCTTCCTGCAGCCAATCTGAAGCTGCGTCAGCACTGCAGAAGTCAGTCCCCATGTGGCAAGGCCTCAGCGCTGCACCGATTTAGTGAAGGGACTGACCGAGCAGGAAGCAGGGTCTGCACGCCAGATGAACGAGCCCGGTGGGCCGCATCCGGTCCCTGGGCCTTAGTTTGCCGACCCCTGATCCAATCCAACCCCCTGTGATGCAGGAATAGGCAGCTGTCCCATAGAGGGGTCAAACCTTGGCATTATCAGCACCACGCTATAACCAACTGAGCTATCATGGTTATAAATGAAGGGCTGCCATTCACGCCGGGAAAGGTGAACCACTGCACTGACTTGGATCCAGAGCGCCTCCATGCGCAACTCCGCTCAGGCTGCTCCCACTGAAGAAAGGGGGGCATGCAATTTCGGCAGCCCCCTGCAATGCTGCCCAGAAGGTTCAGGGACACACCAGAACAACGTAGGAAATGTGAGGGGCTGCAAGGAAATGGAGAATAGGCCAAAAAAAAAAAAGCTTCCCTGCCACCACCCTAAGCTGACGCCTCTGCCAGGTTAGTCCCTTCCATAAGCAAATGGGAGTCTTTTCAAACGCTCTGGATTAAGTTCACTGACAAGTGGCTTGGCCCTCATTAAAAATAATTCATCAAGAGAAGAGAACCACAGTCCCAGCAGTATAGAAGCCTCACAGAAGAACACAGAATCATAGAAGTGTAGAGTTCTATGGACTCTACTTCCTTGGAGGTTTTTAAGCGGGGGGGGGGGGCGCATCTGTCATGGATGCTTCAGCTGAGATTTCTGCACTGCAGGGGACTAGACTAGATGACTCTTGGGTTCCCTTCCAACACCACAATTCTATGCTCCTTCCTTTTGCAAATGATAACTCGCATCTAGCAGAGGCTGCTGCTCCACTAACAGGAGAACATTTCTGAGGGTAGAGGGAGGAGGAGGAGGAGGACTGGCCCCAAATCACCTCTTCTCTATTCTGCCTGCAACAGCATCCAAAGCGCTGCCAAAAACAAATCTGGATGGAACCCAACAACAATATAGTGAGTGTGTTGGATCACGTTCATACACTTTCACTGTAAACACAATGCACACACAAACCTTGAAGAAAAGAATCTGATGAGCCAGAAATAGCTTAGCACACGGATGCCTGAATGGAAGACAACACTAGAAATTCATTACATATACACACAAAGCAGCATTGTGTGATGGTTCAGATATCCATTAAAGATTAAGAAAAGTTCAGGGCGCAAATTTGAGGCCTCCCTTGCAGCAATGTCAGATAATGTTTAGATGCCAGGCTGCCAGAGAAAAGAGGAAATGTGTCATTTGCTTTCCAAGGGGTGGCCTGTTCTATGCCTGCTGTGAGAGCAATTATCAATAGGAAGCAGTTGTAAAAACACCCCTTTGTTTTTAATCTCTCTCTCTCTTTTAAAATACAAACGGTTTGGGAGACTGTGAATCACAGAAATAGTGACTTCATCCCCAGCAACATGCTGGGAGAGAAAAGGTCAGGAAGATGGAGCAAGTAGTATCTGGGGTCTTTAGTGAGGCTGGAATGCAGCACACAAACCAACATTTGTCCCCCTTAGTATGAGCCAGTTCAATATAATCCGTGCAAAGACTAAGACCCCCATATGAGGTCAAGCCCCCTTTGTTTGCAAGATTATCCCTTTTGGTGAAGCCATTTGGTGGAGCTATTTATAGACAAGACATATAATACCCATCACAAAAGGAACTATATAAAGGACAAGGCACCCGCTAAACACAGCCGAGTTCAAATCGAGCTGCAAATGTCTAACTGGCTACAAAAGCAGGGGGAAAGTCCTCCAGATTACCTCATGCTATTGTGCCTGGTTGCAACAGCAGACCACAGTTTGCAGCCAAGCAAAGGCATGCAGGATAAAAATATTTGGGGGTGCGGGGTGGGAGAGGCCGATGGAGATGTTTGGAGTTTGGGCCTGGAAAGGCCTGGGACAAGAGCAGAATAATGGGTGTGGTGACAGCCACTTACCAGCTGGACCGTGCTCAGAGAAGAGCTGCCAGGACAGCAAGGAGTCTGAAAATTAAGTCCTCTGAGGAACAGTTGCCAGAGCTAGTATTGTTTAGCCTTAGACAGAATAGGAAGAGGTGAAGGGGAGATGTCTCTGAATATTTGAAGGCGTGCCACGAAGAAGCTGGAGCTGATTTTGTCTCTGTTGCCAATTTGGGCCAAACTAGAATCAAGGGATGGAAGCTGCACAGAAGTAGATATCAGGTCAATATTAGGAGAAATAACAAGAGCTGTTCAAGAGTGGAACAGACTGTGGTGGGCTTGCCTTTGCTAGAGGTATTTAAGCAGAGACTGAACGGTCATCCTTCAGGGATGCTGTAACTGCATCCTGAACTTCAGATTCTTGCACTGAGAAGGGGGTTGGATTACATGAACTCCAAGGTTCCCTCCAACTCTGATTCTGCATGCAAAGCATGTCTTCTGCTATGAATTATAACCCCGCCCAATGTTTTATAGATTTTCAACTCAACTCAACTACAATGTGAAGACAAGTGATTGGAGGCAATTACTCTGCACCTCGCAAATTTAAAAAATCATGAGGTCTCCTTGTTTATCATTGTTCTCTAACCAACACTCAAAAAACTCCACTCAGCGTTACAGCTGAATAACCTGCCTAGCAGAAATAGAACTTCTCCCTCATTAATTAACATAAAGCTAATAAAATTAATACAAAAAACTATGCAATTATTTAATTAGACTCGTTAACTGACACTTCTAGCCTATCAACACCCAAGTACATGGCACAACTGAAGAATAAAAATAATCAGATAACAAATGTGGCAAATGTTACAACACTCAGAATCAACTTTAGATTAGTTGACCAAAGAGAGATTGGTTGCTTATGTGCGAAGCATGCAAAAAATGCTGTAGCACAAATACAGAGCTGTTCCTTGTGATTGCACCATGAGCACTCAGAGAGGCTGCCTGTATCTGTGTTGCAGAAGACTGTACAAATCTGCATATCAAAATTCCCTGCACTGGGGGGTGGGGGTGGAAATCCTCTTATTAAAAAACAAGGGGGGGAAAGCAAAAAGATTCTCAGTTGGAAAAGCAAGGATGCAAACTTGCAAAATCAGGTTTTACCTGGAAGCTGAATAAATAAGAACAGCTGGACATTAGGAACCCAAAGAGCTCTCTGATAGATCACCTACTGATACCATTGCTTGGATCTGAGAGATGCCATTTTGGCTGCATCAAGACTGGCAAATTTGATATTAATGCACAGGATGCTTGTTACTACTATCCTTTATAAGGTGCTTCCCAATGTTCAAACTACTTCACATACATTATCTTATTGTAATCTCCCCAGCCTCATAAGGTAATAATTATATGCTCTGAGCAATACGCTTCTTCTTCTTCTCCTCTCCACTACCAAGTGAAGGTTCTTCAAATAGCTGTGAGGTAAAAGCATGAATGTTTTTGTGTTTTATAATCCAGACATAAACATTCTCCCTGTGAAGCAATTTACATAAAGAATATTAGGCTTCAAACCTATGCACATTTTGCTGCCAGTGCCAATGAACACAGAAGGACATTGGCATGCGTAGATCACGCAATACATAGATGTTTTAAATTGTTTGTATTAAATTGTTTGTTTTACTGGAGACTCGAGTATTTTATTTGTACAAGGAGTGTGGCACAAAACACACACACTGTGGATTTTTTTTAACGTTCGATATATTTTTGTTTGCACCCATGAATTGCCTCCACTCCTACCTTTAGATCAGGGGTCGGCAAGGTTTATCTCCCCTGGGCCGGTTCACTCCAGCGGAGATCCCTCCGTGGGCCGGATCGCGTGCAACCGCGATTTCCGGTGTCTGCGCAGATGCGATTTCCGGCGCCGCAAAAGCGAGTCCCCGCACCGAACTGCGTCAGTTTAGCGTAGCACGCGGGGACTCGCCGAGCGGGCAGCTCGGTTGGGGGGCAGCTCGTGGGCCGGTTAAACGACCCCCGTGGGCCGCTTGTGGCCCATGGGCCTTAGGTTGCCGACCCCTGCTTTAGACAATCCTTTGTGCTTTTTGGTAGAGTGAGGTTATTTGCTGCCAGAAAATCCTAAACAAGTTTGGACTTCCTGGGAGGAAGTTGCAGAGAGCAGATGAACTAATATGCAATTCTGACTGAGGCTGTTGGGAACTGAAGTTCACCAACTTCCTGAGGATCAAAGGTTACCTATTCTTTTAGGGTTAGCAGCCCAGCATCCACAGATCACAGCAAATACAGTGGTATCTATCACTCCCTTCAGCCTCAGCCAGCAAGGCCACTCTGGTCTCACCTGTCTAAGCCAGAGTATCATCCTGCTATGTATTATGGTTCAGGGCTTTGGAACAGGCCAGAAGGCCAAAAACAAACCCCAGAAGCAACCTGGATATGTGGCACTCAGGCCTTGGGGTCTTCTTCAAGCAGAGGGTAGAAGAAGGAAGTGCAGCATCAGTCTAAGACTGAGTAGCAGAGCGAAAGCCCCATAGAGCATTATCTTCTGCCCACTGCTACACTTCAGGCTCCAAAATCACACAGTAGCAGAAGTAATGCATGAATCAAGGATGAACACAAGAAGCAGGACTTACCTGCCAGTGCTCATTTTCTTCCAAGGAAATTTATACTTAGCCCTAATTCAGAGTAACCACAAAACATCAGTCTTTCCTACAGTTATCAAGATTTAGAAGGCGATCAAGCATCATAATCTTTTATATCCGTACCTGGCAGTGTATTGCCTAATCAAAACAATGAGATCACATGGGTTTTGCTATAAAATGCTGTTGAATTGCTCAAGCCTTCAGGGAATGCTAACAGTAGAATGATGAAATCTTCAGCTGTGACAAGGAAGCAGAGGACAGATTTAGTACGCTAACTGCTACAAAAGAACTTGGTTAAGAAAGTTTAGGAAGACAATTCCTCACCAGCCTTTCATATGGGACATTTCTGCACCATCTACACATGCTGCAGTGTGCATGAAAAATCCTGGTGCCAATTGATGGGAGAATTAAGAGACTGCTGGTATGAGCAACTAAGTGGCTAATTGTCTGTCTTAGCTATCTAATAATAAGCAACCATCAGCCACGGGGGGACTGCACCCCCACCCTTTTTCTTGGCTGGCTTTTGATCCAGCAAAGACACCAGAGGACTCTGCACAACAGGTGAATGGCAGCTCAAAGGGCTGAAGGGGAAATTGGCAAAAACCACGTTCTTCCTTTTCCCCTTAGGGAACACATTCACAGGCGCAAAAGCGCAACTGGATTCCACCAGTGAAGATTTATCAGTCTTTGACGTGACCTGCTATTATTGAAATATGGTATATGAAGTGCTGTATTTTACAAAGACAGAACTCCTTTTCATTCCAAAAAGCTTGCTTAAGATATAGTTAATTTGGTCTGTCCATGAACTGAACTCTTGTTTTGCTACAAGGTCTGTAATAACCAGACTTGAATGATCTTTAAGCAGCAATTTAGGGAACCACTCGCTCACAGACACACATACCCTTCTCAGGGAAACATGAAAGCATCTATTATTTTGTTTTGAGACCCATTATCTGTGAAGAGTCAAACCGGCCTATTTAATCAATATCTGACACTTATTTACCAATTAAATTTAAAAGTTCAAAGCTTTATGATGTCAGTGGCGAGTGGCACGAGCAGAATCGCTTCCAACGGAGGTGAAAAAAACGCAATTATCAAGGTTTCTAAATTACAAGCATATAACCTCCCACTAAAAAGAAGACTCTCAACAAAGGCAGAGAATCTTTGCTCGGAAGCGTCATCAAACTTTTATGCCCCTTAATCCTCTGTAGATGGCAAACACTTATTGCGAGTCTCATTTACAACCCAGAAAGTGCTCTTTTCATTATCAGGGTTTGTTGTGTGTGTTTTCTAAGGATATCTCGTAAACTTAATCTCAGTTACTAGAGCTCTTCGCAAGAAAAATATGCACTGATTGTACATATCATTTGCCTCTGGCAAAATAATCACTGCCAGCAATATGCTGGGAAAGAGGTAATCAAGTCCTCTTCGCATCCTACTCTGTTGTGGGTTTGACTGCGATCTGGCAGCGCAATTTCACATAGCACGCCACGGCACAAAGATCGCAATCTATTCGGATGCAGCTTGCATCCAAAATGCAGCTACAAGGAAAGGCAGGGCTCTGTGCTTACTATGTCCCTCCATTCAGAAGCAAATTCTCTGCCTTCCCATTTGGTGGAGTAGTGCTGGGGAGAAGGAGTTCAAATCCCCACATTTAGCTATGATGACGCTCAACTCAGGCCTGTCACTATCTCTTAGCCCAGCTTACCCTTAGGGTTATTTATTAAGACATTTTTATCCAGCCTCAAAGTGGTGTACAAGATTAAAAACATAGTATGCAATACAAAACAAAATAAATGCCACTGAAATCAGACAGATAAAACACATAATGGCAAAGGCCTACATAAATGTGTTTTAAGGAGACACCTAAATACCAGCAGTGAGAGGTGAATTCCAGTAAAATGATGCAACTACGGGAAAAATTCTGCCCAAGGGCCTTCTTAGTGATGGCTCCCCATTTGTGAAATGCCTTTCCTGCTGATGTGAGCCTGCCTGTCTCATTACTAACTTTTAGGAGAAAGTTAAAAGCTTACAATGGCTGAAAGATACTGTTCCCGGTAGTCTTGACATTATTGGCTGTGAGGGTATGTGACTGTTTTTAAACATTTTTAGATGTTCTTACTGTTCCTACTTATCTTATAAATGGAGGGTATTTTTAATGCATTTAAAAAGACACCCCCACCTTCTATCTCAGGTGTTGCAAGCACTACTAAAATACAGCCAGTGTATAAAATAAATACAACCATATTAAGCAGTCAGCATCAGATGTGGTACTGGTGGAATAAAAAATATATGTCTGCATAGCTTTTCCAAACATGCCGCTACACGATCATCACATCAGGGTGCATCTCTCAACTGCCTCAAATGAGATAATGCCACTTGGTAATGAATAGGGCAATGCCTGCAGACATGTGCATAAGTTGGCTCTGCATGTCTGCAGGGGAAGACAACACCATACAGAAAACCTTATGCATTCAGAGCTCAATCTCCTTCACTAAAGTGAATGAATGGCAAGTCGCTGGGTGGAAGCACTGAAGGTCAGAGAGAAAAGCACAGAAATCCACAAATACACTCACCAGCTTGTCAAAAGCAAATATCCAAACCCTTTCTCGTAAGGAGAAAGCACAGATCAAGCCCTGGCCTGGAGCCCCCAACCTCGAAACTGCACTGGTGTGTGGAGAAAGTTAAGAAACAGCAGCAGAAAACCCTCAGGTATTTCTTAGATTTAACCCAGTGCAAGTGAAATAAATTCCTGCCTCTCTTTCAAGCTTACTATATGCTCCAGAAAAAGCACGGGCACAATTTAGATCAGCGTCTGCTGGTAGATATCTGACTAATTTGTCATGGATCAGCAAGAGTTTCTAAACTACTCTCAACTGGCTGCCAAGAGCAACTACTAAAAGGCTTCCATCATTAAATTAGGCCGCTAAAACAAAGGAAGCTGGAAGGAAAACCAGAAGTGGGCTTTTGTGTGAAACGATTGTGAGCTTGGTTTTCATACCGATTACAATTCCTGGGCTGAACACATGTAGAGGCAGCCTGTTCCTTAATTATTAGCTTATGTCTGTGTTCCTGCCCTTTCTTTTGCACCTGACGCTGGTTGATAGACCTTAGAATTAATCAGAAAATGAGGTAGGTCCTATAAACTTGAATTCCTGCCATCCCTGTTCCGGAATACTTGAGAGAGGCTGGGCCTTATCTCAATTGCACTGAAGTTTAGAGAACTTTTGGTGGTGCCCTGAGCAACCCTTTGGGATATTCTGATTCTTCTTCAGGGGGGGGGGGTTAAAAAACATGCTGCGTTTTATCATTTTTGCTGTTGGCTTTCTTGCTTTCGGATGCTTTTTTTAACATATTTGGGTATGTGCATTTTATCAAAAGGCAGCCTATAAATAAATACAAATAAGTAAGTAGAAGCTTGTGCAATGTGATAATCAGAGCACACTGAGATAGGAGACTGCCTCTTCCCAAGCCGCAGGTGTGGTTAGAGGACTTGGGAGTAAAGCAAGTTTTTATATTTGTAGACCCCCTCGGAACGCCACCTTGCTCAGCAAGCTGACTTAGAGTAACTTCGGCCCCAAGCACTGCATACTTGTACCCACTCTAAATTAGGTTTACTTTTTTTAATGCAAAAATGGAAGGGGGGAAATAAATCTATGCTCTTCTTGGAAGGAGGGATAAAAAATGTAATATAAAAATATGTCAAGTGTTGTTTCAGACATTACAAATTTAAGTAGGATTACAGTCTGCATGTGATTGTTTTTGTATAAGTACAATTTAGCATTTTGTCCAGCTTTGTTCTTCTGGTGTGAGGAAGAGGGTTAACTTGTAAACACCAAGCACACATTGTGCACCTGTATCCTGTTCCCACTAGGAAGAAACACCCTCTTTTTACTCAGTGACACGGGAACATTCTTATCTGGCTCGCTCGCTCTCCAAAACGAAACACACGGCAGCATATGTGGAAAGGAAAATTAAAGCCCATTTGTCGAGAGTACAGGGGGTCCATCCTTCATATTTTCCATCACCAGCTGCAGTTATTCCTGTCTACCAAAAGTTCACACGGTGAGCCATCTGTTGGCTAAATCCTAGTGAAAACAAGTCAGTCCACTCTTCTAGTTGTGAGAAGACGGAGAGAGTTTGCCAACTGCCCCTCCCTTCTTATTTACCTTCATTCACTTTCCTCCTTGCAGGATTCTTCTCTGATTGGATTGCAAGCCTGCAGGCAGTGCCTGTTTAGTTTTCAGGTTTTGCATGGACTCTTAATTGGTTTTAGGTGCTCTATTCAGTACTGTTATTGTGAACATAATAAAATGCTCAAATTGGCAGAAATAGCAACTCCATAAGTGAATATCCTTAACTATCCTTAACTACACTTGGCAATCTAGTAAATTTTCAAAATGCTTATAATTCAAAATCAAAACTGAGGCTTCTTTTCCCCCAATAGTACTATTGTCATATCTGAGCCACAATGGTCCCTCAGATGATGATGATGATGTTATTGTTGTTGTTGTTCCCACCCCAAAGCTTCTATTAGTATTGATTAAACTGTCAGAGATCCTGACCCTGGATCTCTCACTTCGAAGTCAGCCCTTGTCCTAACTTTCAGTCTAGCCCACTGCACCTGGGGAAGGAGCCCTGGGGAAGGAGAACGTCAGGCATGTTCCATGCCTTGCATGGGCCATCAATCCCGAACCTCTTGGAGGAAGGGCAGGATTTTTTTAAAAAAGAAGAAAGAAAGCAACGCTTACACAACACTACCACGCATTTCAAAACATCCTACTCAGAATTTGGTCTTAACAGCAAGAACAACCAGTTGCTCCAGCCTGTAGTTTGGAAGTTTTAAAAAGTGCAGCCTCTCCCAAGTACTTTCTTGGGTTGCTCCACTAGAGTTGACAACAGTAATATCAAAACACTTTCTTGCCAAGATTACAGCACACGTTCCTGCATGTAATTCACCCAAATGATGCAGAAGGGCAATGCTCGGGGTCAGGAAGAAGTCAGAGAGTCACCCTTCCATTAGAAACACAAAACAAGATTGGGGGGTGGGGATTTCGCAGCTGAGTAGTTCAGTACATGCTGTGCATGCAGAAATCCCCAGGTTTAATCCCTGCCATCTACCAAAGGATACCAGGCAGCAGGACTAAGAAAGACCCTCTGCCTGGACCACAAAGAACTGCTGCAAGAGTACAGAGCCCTCAGCCAGAGAGACCGACAAGCTGACTCCAGAAAAGGTAGCTATGCATGTTCACACGAGAAAGAAGTTATCAGTAAACACCACACTAAATAAGAGTTGATTTATTGTGGTATTATCTGGCAAAATTATATTCTTCATCTATGCACACACACAAACACAATGTGCATTGCATGTTGTGACGAATTCCAGCTCAACTATGGCTAATCTAAAGAGCAGTACAGAAGTCCACTGTTAAAAGTCATTTGATAGCCTTCCATTTTGCCCTACTGGAAGGACTCTCTCAATTTATATGCAGCGTTGAGAGCACACCAGTACAAAAGTAGCAGATAATTTGGTATGGGCATATTATTCAGCGTCCTGCAAATTTTTGCATTTGCTAGAGGTCTCTCATTTGCCAGAGGTCTTCAAGCAAAGGCTAGGCAGTCATGTCTTTGGGATGATCAATTCTAGATTTCCTACATTGATCAGGAGGGTTGCTTAGTTTCCGTAATTGAATTCTGCTTCTCTTGGTGCAGGTTTTTTGCACTATCATCATATACGAATACTTAGCACTTAAACATATCCAAAGAGATTCAAAGACATCTACATTTTGTAATCCTTAAAAGCTTGCAAGGCAGGTCAGTATTATTATGCATTCATTTATTTGAAGAACTTCTAGTTCATTAAATTCAATCCCACAGCAGGATGCAATACAGTGAGAGAACGAGAGTTTGCAGCTCACCAAGATTCAAAGATTCTCCTTCTAAGATTCAGACCTGTAAGGGGCTTGAAACTCAAAAGACAGACAAGGCACCTACAGCTTTCCTGCCCTTAGCAGGACCAAATCTCACAATTCACCTATACCCGCATGGAGCTGTGTGCATTAGTGGTCATCCCCCATAGAGTTCATTACCCCTCCAGGTCTAGGCACTGCTAGAAGCCTGAAAGCAGGGCCACCTGATGCACATATGTGCATCTCATTAAACATAATGGATAGGTGTGTTACCAACACTACAAGCATATGATAGTGGGGGAGGTTTCATAGGAACCTTAAGCCAGGTCAAATTATTCACCCATCTAGCTCAGTATTAAGGGACGCGGGTGGCACTGTGGTCTAAACTACCAAGCCTCTTGGGTTTGCCGATCAGAAGGTCAGCGGTTCGAATCCCCACGACGAGGTGAGCTCCCGTTGCTCAGTCCCAGCTCCTGCCAACCTAGCAGTTCAAAAGCACGCCAAAAAAGTGCAAGCAGATAAATAGGTACCGCTCCAGCAGGAAGGTAAATGGCGTTTCCGTGCGATGCTCTGGTTTCGCCAGAAGCGGCTTAGTCATGCTGGCCACATGACCTAGAAAAACTGTCTGCGGACAAACGCCGGCTCCCTCGGCCCGTAAAGCGAGATGAGCGCTGCAACCCCAGAGTCGTCCGTGACTGGATTTAACTGTCAGGGGTCCTTTACCTTTACCTTTTTAGCTCGGTATTGTCTACTCTTGACCAGCAGCAGCTCTCCAGAATTTCTAGCAGAATATTTCACTCAATGCAACCTGATGCTTTTATCTGGCGTGGTGCTGAACCTGGGACCGTCTGCATGCAAAGCATTGAGCTATATATAGTCAATGCAGAGCTATGCAGATCTACTTCCATGCAACTGGCTGCCCGGGCAGCAGGGAATTTTGCCTGTGTACAAAGGGGAGGGGGGGAGTACAATCCTTCTTGAGGATTGCTTTCAGTTATAACCTCATGTTCTTGTTCGTAGGAATGAGGGGGCCTAACTATCCAGCAAAAGGCAGGCACATAATTTAAGTGAAACACCACCAAAGTGAAAACACTCCAATATACCCAGGCTGACAACATACGCAAAATTAGTTATCCACTCTAGTTACTGCTTGAGCTTATGTAACAGACCCACATAGATCACTGTGCCAGATGGTCTCTTACACATACTACGTTGTCCTGGGGGCCGAATGTCAAGGTAACCACAAGGGGAAAGCTGAAGCAATTTATGCTGATGAAAGAATAAAAAGGGCAAACATCGCCCCATCGTATTCTTTTTAACTGCCCCCTATTCCCCACAAACTTGCAAAATAACCCTGGCAGATAATATCCAGATTATTTGCATATAATGTTGAAATTACTGGCAAAATGCAACCCTCTTTTCAAAAGTCCCGCACACACACCCCACGCTTGAAGGCAGATTGCTACAACTTTTGTACCAAAAAACCTCCCTTATTAGGGGGTGGCTTCTTGTTTAGCCCTAAATGCTCCTTTAGAAAGACCATGAACCAGAAGATGCTAGTCAATTTGGAAATATTATTTACAATGGCATTTCATTTTTGTAAATTTAAACTCAAGAAGGGGCCTCTCCCCCTTTTTTTTGCAATGGCTCCCCGTTTGTAAAATGCTCTCCCCCAGGGGGGCTCACCTGGCACCTTCATTACATATCTTTAGGAGCCAGGCAAAAACGTTCCTCTATCAAGAGGCCTTTAGCTGACTGAACGTTCTACGTCCTTTTAAATATTTTTTTTTGGGGGGGCGTTATTGGTTTGCTTTTGTTTAATATGGATTTTGTGTTCTCATTTTTTTTAATGTTGTAAACCACCCTGTGATCTTTGGGTGAAGGGCAGTATACAAATTTAATAAATGCTAACAACACCCAGTATCATGCAACAATGGGTGGTACGCAATGAAGTATTTTTGTTAGTGCTAAGACTTGTGGCTGTAGAACAGAACTTACCCTCTCTCTGTTTCCTCCATATGCCCATAAATCTGTTCTGGGGTTTCCACCAACCTTCAAGAGCAAATTTGGGGAGGGTGGGGGGCACACAGGGAGAAGGCGAGGAAGTTCTGTTGCCCAATTGGAAATCCTTGCACTAAGGGAACTACTTCACTGGATGCCTCCCTACACTTTAATCTATTTCTCATGTTTAGCTTTTTGTCTATTTCTTTCCATTTTATAAACGTTTTCTTGGGAGCTAAACTTTGAACATGCTGAAAATGTTAATTTAACATACTCTTCAACCTTTTTTGCCCTTTGAAAATGTAAACATGTTTCTCATTATATTATATAGTTGCTCTGCTGCAAACCATTAAAATATAAAGCAGCTTTATACTGAACGTTGGGTATTTCTATTTCTGCAGCCAGGAGCTTGCCTTTTTTTGCTCTACTGTGGTTAAAGAAACCTCCTTCAACTCTTACTTCAGCACTCAATTTGCTGCCAGAACTGTCATATGCATTTTCATTTAATCTTCTGTTTACTTTAAATATTGTGATTCATGTTGGATTTTTGGTATTTTTGTTCTTTTTCATTCTTATCCCAAACACTGCGCTTTGCTACCCCCTCTAAGGCAAGGAACCTCTGACCTGTGGGCTTCATTAGACCTGACAGACCACTCCATTTGGCCCACAAGGCTGTTTCAGCCCAGTCTGCCCCACACCTGACTTCACATACTTTTCAAAGTGCCATGGGTAAGCCAAGTCATGACACCATTGTGATGTCCCACCTGTCAAACATGGTCCAAGAAGGGCTGAAAGGGTTCACCACCCTTGAGCTAAGTCTTAAAGTCTAAGGTTTACACAACATATTACCTAGATAATAAGGGAAACTGCCTAATATTCTAACAGGCTAACAAAGGATAGAAGTAGCATAGCCCTGTTGAAGGAGGCAAATGCTCATTCCTGGTCCGCCTGAGGAGGTATTTCCTTCTATCAATGCGGACCTGAAATTCTAAGAAGCAGAAGGAATCCAATATACTGGGTTTGTTTGCACATTGCGCTTGTCATGTGGTATGAACCCCAGATCACTGTTTGTTCGTTTGTTTGTTCCGCGAGCAGGAAGCCGAAAATAACAAACATCACTAATGTGAAAAAAATTAAACATTCCCAAGAAAATGGTACACCAGAAAAGAACACCGGGATCATGAAGTTAAGGTGGAAATGGGTACAAAATGTGAAAGACAGTTTGCCTGCTCAGCAGAGTGGGAAGATTCAAAGGCCTGCTATTTTGGCTTTAATCAAAATGAAATGCATCTTACGCTACTTTTATTTACATCATCACAGTTTTGCATGGGTGAGTGAAATAAATAAATGGAGAGGTCCTGCTCTCCATTTATTTACTGTCCACCCCCCACCCCCACCCAGTGGGTTCTGTTTGCTTACCAGGCTTTGGGAAGAAGGGGAGAGGGCTCTGTGACAGTGTCTTCCATCTTGGAAGGGGGGCTGGCAGTTCCTGAGGTTCCTGGCTATATGCAATTTTGCATTTACGAGTGAACCTCCCAAATCAAACCCTCGCTTAAGATGAAAGTTACCTGTACACTGTATTGTTGCAAATATAATTTGTTGTCATTATATTTTGACATGAGACAATCACCCTTAAAAACCACACGCATCAAGAGATTTAGGGCATACACAGCTAGTAAATAGGCACATTTACCGTATTTTTCGCTCTATAGGACGTACTTTTTTCCCCTCCAAAAATTAAGGGGAAATGTGTGTGTGTCCTATGGAGCAAATGCAGGCTCCCTGGCTTCAGCGATAGCAACGCGAAGCCTCCGATCCGGAGGCTTCGCGTTTCTTTCGCTGAAGCCAGGAGAGTCTGGTCTTTGAGGCTGGCGGTGGGGGAAAGCAGCGCTTCCCCCCACCACCAGCCCCACAGGCTTGGGGGGCAGCGGGAAGGCGCGTGACGCCTTCGCGCTGCTCCCCGACCTGGTTTTGAGGCTGGCGGTGGGGGAAAGCAGCGCTTCCCCCCACCACCAGCCCCACAGGCTCGGTCGAAAAGCCTGCAGAAGCTGCACGCGCTTTAAAGGGTGCACGGCTCCTGTGGGCTTTTGCGGGAGATGGGGGAATTCCCCCACCTCCCGAAAAAGCACACTAAAGCCGTGCACTCTTTAAAGGCTGCGCGGCTTCTGTGGGCTTTTCTACGAGGTGGGGGAATTCCCCACCTCCTAGAAAAGCCTGCAGGAGCCGCGCAGCCTTTAAAGAGCACGCCGCTCTTCGGGGCTTTTCCCCAAGGAGGGAGAAGGGACTGACTGGCCGAGTCAGTCCCTTCTCCCTCCTGTGGGCTTTTGCGGGAGATGGGGGAATTCCCCCACCTCCCGCAATAGCAGGGAGAAGGTCTGGGAGAAGTGCACAGGCTGCTCCCAGAACTGGGGGGGGGGTCATATTTTTCCCCTTGATTTCCCCCTCTGAAAACTAGGTGCACCCTATTGTCAGGTGCGCCCTATAGAGCGAAAAATACGGTAATTGTTTATAAAAAAAATACCCACTCAGTGCATAGAATCAGTGAGCTGACCTGAAATGTGGCATAATCACATTGTGGCCTGATCGAATATGAAGGGGCAGGGAGGGTAGTCTGTTCATGCACCTCCCCTACAGGCTAGGGCACCCTATTCAACTATAGATTAAATCGGACGATCCCTACCAATTTCACCATTGACTTTTATTCTAGACAAAATGTTTTCCTGGCGTTTTCTTCGATGAGTGACAAGATTAAAGTGCACAAAAATGGACTTATATTTGAATTAGCACAGAAGAATTAAGCGCTCAGACGGCCCAAGGAATGCCCCCAAAAATATTCAAGCAGCAATGAAAGGATACGTGGAGTGCCTTCTGTTCTGCACACCAGGTAGAGGCAAGCAGCGATCACATGGGTCATCTTCCTCCCTCGGGTTAAGTGCTTGCTCACGGCCATCTTGAAAAAATTGAAGGCTGTATCAAGGCAATGCTGATTCAGTTGCAGCTGGTTCCCCAAATGATGGATCTGCCGTTTTCCTTTCAAGAGAAAACATAATAATAATAATAATAATAATAATAATAATAATAATAATAATACACCATTTGCAAAGCATACTTACACTATGAATTGAAGTCAACTTGGTTGCTCTATACTTTTGGGTAGGGGGTTGTTTTGTTATAAAATAAGAAGTTAAAACTTTTAAAGCCGCTAGGTCCGCTCTCTTTCTCAGATACTATATAATTTGCACCCAAGAAGGGGTTGTGTTCACTCAATATGGGTAGTATAAAGATTTTTACTTAAAACTATGTACAGTGTTAAATATATACAACACCCGAATCAATTATGAATTTCTGCAGTGCTGCCCGCAGATTACAAAAAAACCCCACAAACTAATATATATCCACTTAGATAGCATAGGGTACAACAATTTGTAACACTTTCTTCCTTCCTTCCTTCCTTCCTTCCTTCCTTTCTTTCTTTCTTTCTTTCTTTCTTTCTTCTTTCTTTCTTTCCAATAGTGGGTATATTCACAATTTTGCTTGTATAAAACTAAAGTACAGTATTCATTTTTTGATGCTGCAGTCCTAGGCACTTGCCCAAGGTTAAGCTACACTAAAAAGAATGGATTTTACTTCTGAGTAGATGTGCATAGCATAAAATTCATATATGTGCCAAATATGTGCACACAGATAGATAGATTTTAAGCTGTTAGAGAAATCAAATAAGTTTAAGTTGGATGATAAATAAGCATGCATTTCAGTTTCCCCCCAAAATTGTCTATTTCCCCACTGCTCCCCAAAAAACAAAATCAGATTGTGTGATTCCACCACCACCCATGGCTTCAAACAGATAAGCCAAAGGTTTGTTAAGAAGCAGGATTGCTTTCATCTGAATAAATGTACAGATACTCTACTCCGAAGAGAGTGAAGAATGCCCCTCAGTGTAAGGGTGCATGTCTCAAAATTGCAAACCGAAGACATTCCACGTTAGTTTGAAAGAAAAGTAGAAGTTTTCAGTTCACCAAAAACCTGGCAAAGCACATTCTTGCTCATTCTTGCTCTTGCAGGTCCCCTGACCGCAAACAAAGCAAAACCACAACTGAGGAAATCTGGCCATAGAAAGAGATGTGCCCTCTAAGTTTGCCACTGCTGTGGAAGTACTTCCTGCAAATCACATTTGAGGAGAGCTCAGCTGCCAGATTACAAAGATTAAGTTGTGGCTTCAAGAAGACGGATGCACCTTATTGCTTTGTTTGAAGCCCTTTAGATGACTCATAAGAGGATATGACACAGCTGGTGATACAGTTGTGGAAAGCATAGCACAGGCACATCATGCTAATAAACACTTCAGCTGCAGGAAACTGTGGCAAGAGCACAAGCCCAAACTGAAGGAGAGTACTTATAGAAGAACAGGGTAAAGTAAGTATGGTATTTATTGACCGGCCAATGAGTAGAGCATAGGTTCAATATATAAGAAAAATGTTTCTGCCATGTGTTGTTACAGGAAACATGCAGAACATTAAAGTTTCATGGGGATATTAGAAACAAATAACATTTCCATGCAGGGAGAGAAGTTTGCCATGTGGCTTGTTCAACAGTTTAAACTAAGCACATGATGACAACGCCAGACTTGTCGGGGAAATGAAAACACTGTGTCCATGTGCATTACTTTGTGCTTCTTCTTCCGGACTTCCTATCAAAGCAGCTATGACACCAGGCTAAGGAGAAAGTAGCCAGCATATGACAGATAAGCTCTTATAGGGTCGGTTCATAACGCAACCTTCCATATGGGTCCTGTGTCCAATGGGCCAAGATAACAAATCTTCCACCACAACCAGTAATATTTTATATGATCTAAAGCTATGTTCATAAGGGCTCAGAAATCTGCTTTACACCACTGATACTTTATACCATGGACTATACTGGGGTTGGGAAACAGAGGCACTCCAAATATTATAAGACTCCAGCTCCCATCATCCCTGACCATTGCCCATGTTGGCTGGGCTTATGGGAAATCCAAGAACATGTTCCCTATGCCTGGCCTGTCTCGCAGGATCTCTCCAGGATTTCAGTCACAAATCCTTTCCATCCCTTACCAGAAGATGCCAGGGATTGAAGCTGGAACCTTTTAAATCTAAAAGTAAGATCTACCAGTATGCTGCATCCCTTCCCTGGATACATTAATCTATAAATTCAACTTTTCCCATAATACATTCACTAGGCTTTCTCTTGTCGTCTGCATTGCCTACCAAATTTGTTTGAAGAAACCCAATCCTGGCCTGTGTTATGCCAGTTATAAACAGGGGAAGTGAACTTTGCCCTGGGAATTACAAATTGCATTTGATGAGACTGACTAGAAATGTGGAGAAAGACATATCTCAATTCCTGAACTGTGCTAAATATTATTTGGTCAACACAGGACGCTCAAGATCTTGCTTTTCCAATCCAAGCTGATAAAACTGTTGCTGACAAAGCTCACATATATAATTTTAATATGTAATCTAAAAAGTGCCTTGTGTACTCCAAATCAGATCAAAGCTGGTGCCAGAAACATGGGGAATTATTCATGGGACTTTTTCCACAATGAATCGTTTTGATTAAAGCCAACCAAGCTTTCACAGAACCACCTGGTGTCTCTCTCTGTATGCTTGTCTGTACGTGCATCATTTTTGAACTGCGAGAAACTAGACTTTGTTAGTGCCGTCTTCCGACATGAGCGATGCCCATAGTGCTGCCAATCCCAAACCCCAATTGCCAAATGCCCAATCTAGCACCATTTTGCTAATTAAATTAAATTAAATTGCTTACAGATGTGCCAGTGCTGCGCTGGTCTCTAACCCACATAAATTAACTATCCTGAACAGGCTGTGCCTGGCTATAATTAAAATGGGATGTGCAGGTTAATCAGCAACTATGTTTTTAATTTCCCTACAAAGGAGCATAGTGCACCCACCATTATTTTTAATTCCTAAGCCTCTTTAACAAACATAATCCGTACTCTGATCTTAACCCCACACACACATACACCAAAAGAAGTTGCTCCTGCAGGGCACAGTGCAGTTGATTCTCTTGTGGCTGCTTCAAATGTTATGAAATTGCGAGATGAAAAGCAATACAAAGCTGCAACTGGCATGCAACCAGCATGTAAATACTAATGTGATCACATACATGTGCAGTTCTATGATTCCATGTATTTTGCTACATACAGATATGGCAGGCAGCTGCAATGAGCTGGAGCTTCCCAGTGTGCATACACTACATGCACCAACATCAGAAATACATACTATGATTACTACATTATGCCCACCAGGCTGCGTGCTAATTCCTAAACAGAAGCACTTTCTCAATACCAGTTTTGTAATGCTTAGTAAACCCTTCTTTTTCCCTATGCTCAGGGGAATAAGAAATACCGTAATTTAGCACTGGAGTATAATGAAACACTGCTTTCTTCTGTCTGGGTCTACAAGCAAAACAGTGCAATTTTAATTTTGTAGACTGTAAACTGTGTGGCAGCCCTTTGGACTAGGGGTACGGGTGGGCGGGTGAGTGGGTGGGCGGGTGAGCGAGTGAGTGAGTAAAATATAGCATGGCATACATTGAAAGTTCAAGCACATTATGTCACCAGTATCCATTTCCCAATGACGGCAAAATGATTTTGTTTATACAAATTACCGTATTTTTCCATCTATAAGATGCCCCTATGTATAAGATGCCCCCTATTTTGGGGGACTCCAGTTTAAGAAAATGGGGGGAGATGGCCCCCATGTATAAGACGCCCCCAAATTTTGGACATTATTTTTTAGGGGGGAAACCTACGTCTTATACACGGAAAAATATGGTATGTCATCTTTTCACATCTTTTTCATATAATGTCCCAATTTGCTCCCTATTTTCTGCTTTTGGTGTATTAAAAGTAATTGTTTATTGTTTTAGTGATTCAGCATGACGTTTCTCATTCTACTTTCACTTACAACTGTCTCCGTTTACATTTGTTGTGGCAGAGTTTGGACTCCTTTACACGTTCCTCGTTTTAGCTTGTCCTTTTTAGGTGCTGTCCAAGCAGGGCAGGTGATAAAAATGTGGAACTAGTTTCCAGAAAACTGAAATAGTTTTGCAATCCTGGCTCATGGCACACCAACTAAGCAGGGCCTAGAGAAGATCCAGGTGGCCTGGCCATCTGTAGAATCCCAAACCCTGATTTCACCTTCACCACCACGAAAGAACACTTGCATTAATAATCAAAAGGGGACATAATTTTAACTTGCTGAAGGACCAGTACAGGCCTGCCTCATATAATGAGAAGCTGTGAAATGAATTAATAGAAACATGCTATTAGCTACCGAGTGCCGAGTTCAGACCAGCAGTGCTTCAAGTTCAGTGTTTCGTAGGAATCTGAAACACGCAACTACGTTTGCACTGTGACGGTGTGATGACACCTCAATACATCAGCACAATAGACAATTCAGCAAGACTGCAAGGCTTCATCAACAGGACGCCTAGATTAGAGCCTCCGGATCATCCAATGAGCTCTCTCTCAAGTGGTTAATAAAGCTGTATTCCCTGCAGGCCCAGAGAGCTTCAATCTGTCAACCACTACGCATTGAAGGGTGTGGAAACTAAGCAGCAATCATAACGGAGAATTACAGCTTTAAGGAATGACAGCACTGACAGCAAAAGATCAAGTGTATTCCCCCCCCCCCCCCGACTGGAGACCAGGGCAGAGAAACAGCCCAATTAAGGTGAGAGTCAGTAAGCCTAGAAAAGCCAACACAGACTTTTGAGAAAATCCTGTCCTCGGGGGCCATGAAAAGCGCTTTATATATTGCACCTCAGTAACTTCCAAACAAAAGGTCAGGGCTTCTGCTAGTGTCGAGCACTGGGGTACATAGCATGTCCAGCTGTTCACTGAGAGTAAGTGGGTAGGCACTTTGACCAGGGAGGCATCCATTCAAATCCGAACTCCGCTATAAACCTCACTGGGTAACCCTGGACCAGTTGCTAACTTCTAGTACCTATTATAACCTACCATGGAGAGTTTCCTGAGAGGATGCACTGCAACCTGCAACCTTCCTGAGGGAAGAGGAAAAGTCGAAGGGAAGCTTCTGAGCTGGGCCTGGGACAGTCAGATAAAATGAGAAATCTCACTGATTCCACATGTCTCTGAAGCTCATTACAACATCAGGGACAAGTTCCCTTCAGGCTCAGGAGAAGGGCGGGGGTCCATCCCTGACCTGACAGTGCACTACAGAGACACTCAGATAAAATGTGGCTTCTTTCTCACTGCCTTCCAAGTGTCTCTGAAGTTCAGGCTATCACTGAGGCAGGGGAGGAGGAATAATGTCAGTGGAAACCACATACTATGACTGCAAACCAAGGCTAGGTGTAATTTGGGGGTTGGGGAACTGCTGTGAACAAAAAAATGGGGACCATCCACAGTTCAGGAAGCAATTCAACCATAGAAGATAACGCTCACAGTTAATAAGATTGTTATTAATAATGATGGTAGTGATCAATCGTCTTCCACAGGTGTATCTAAGGCAACGCGCAAAACATTGTAATTTTAAAATGTTTGGCATGCCAATCTAGGATGGAAGACAAGTATGAGAGTGAGCCCTGTTTTCCCTCCACTTGCTGCAACCAAAATACATATGGATTGGCTGGAATAAGAGCTCTGTCCCAGCAGAAAAATACACAGCTCCGTTGGCTCAGATGCACAACCCGTAACTACTAGAAACCCTGCATTCAGTGTAGTGGACCCAAGCCTGTGGAATTCCATTCCAAAGGAAATTAGACACGACACCCTCCTTGCTGAACTTCAGGCACGTGACAAAAGAATCTATTGTTCCAGAAGGCGTCTTATAGTCAATTTTCATGGTTTTACTGTCTCCCTTTCTGTAAACTGTGTTTATGCATACCACTTAGAAATGTGAATAATTAAACAGTATTAAAAATGTCTTAAATAAATAAAAGTTGCAGCAGGAAACACTGCAAGGTGGTGGTATGCGATTCAAAGTCTCAGAATTCCAACATATCTCCAAAAAGACATACAATATATTTTACCGTATCAGGTTTGCTTTGGTTTCTTTACATATTTGTGAGGATTCTTCTACTAGGATATACTAGAATTATGCCAACTTCTGAAACACCATGCCAACAGCACATCCATCTAATGCATCAAGATAGGCATTGCTCCTGAGCCGAGGAATTGTCTGATCCTTCCTTCAAGACATAAGTTATTCATCAGGGCACTGAATTACTTTTCACAGCCCCCAAGCCATTGTCTTTTGCTTCAGTCATCTTCTGATCCAGAGCCTTGCTTGGAGGAGCATTCTAATTGGTCCTGTTTGGAGTCACACTTCAGAGCAGACACTTATTCAACGTATATCAAAATCTGAAAATGGTGCCCCATAGGACACACCTTATACAAAGTCCTATTAGTGAGCAACATTCTATGCCTTCAAAGATCATTTATCCACTACTACTGAAGTAGAAACATCTGCAAAGAGCAGTGTTTATTCACAATAGTCAAGTCTCTCGCTAGGTAAATCTGGCTAAAGATTGTGCGGGGGGGGGGGGGGTTAAGTGCAACAACACTATCATCATATACAGCTGTAGACAGTTTGTCTCCACTATATAGATACCCTGGTTCAGGAATGGATGAGAGAAAGAGGTTTATAATGGGAAGCATGGATGATGGCATTTGAAATACTGCTACATATGAATGCATGAATATATATGTTGTTGTTGTTGTTTTAATTAAGTACTGCTGTCCCAAAAGTTTTTACAGATCTTCCCACCACATCAGCACCATCCACTTAGCTTGTGGTTTCTTAAACTGTAGGGTGCATTCCCCAAATGAACAGCACCAGATTATCTAATAATCTCATAATCTGAGTGCTCTATCTTGCCACAAGCGAAAACAGACTATTGGAGCTCCACATTATCCTCATTCCCACTAATTTTAAGATTAATTTAAGTTTTTTGAATGGCTTTGCAAGATGGGCATGCTGGCACACGAAGGAACCAAGGAACCAAAGCCACCTCTTTAAGAATCATGCAGTCTTCGCCTAAAATGGCTTATCATATCAAAGAGTAAATCAGGCCCACTGAGAATCATGGTTTGCAAACCGGGAGCACACAACTTCACCTCACCTCCACAACAATTACGCCCTTCACGTTTTTAACTGCAGCAGTTATTGCAGACCTGTGGCCCTCCAGGTGTTACTGTACTATAGTTCCCAACTTCCCTAACCACTGACCTTGATGGTGGAAGTTGGAACAATATATGGACAGTCACAGTTCCCCATCCCTAAACTGCAGTTTCAGTCCTTGATCTTTGCAGGAACTGTCGTTTGTGTTAACTATGGTTTTCATCAGTGCTCATATCAACGCAAGAGCGAAGTTAACAAAGCAAAGAATAAAAGTAAAGGGAGTGGGGAATTGCTCTGGACAATCGCAGTCTTTTAACCATAGTTAGGAAATCAGGAGCATTATGACTGCTCTGGGCCTAAGACCATTTTACGGACCATTTGCTGGCCTTTCCATCAGAATCTCAGCCTTTGGTCTCCCCAAATTTCCCAGAGGTTTATTTCAATGGCTCTGACTTAAACCAGAGCTTGGCAGTGCTCTTAGGAAAGCACTTATTTATATCATTGGAAAATACACAAATAGAAATACAAGATAAAAAAGAAAGCTATTAAAAACAATAGTGCTGCCTCCGCAGACAGAGGCGGCATACTTCTCAATACCAGTTGCTGGTAAATCCCAAGTGGGCAGAGTGCCGTTGCATAAGCATCTGGACCAGATGGGCCATTGGCCTGATCCAGCAGGGCTCTTCTTATGTTCTTAAAAATACTGTCCCACTGAAGACTGCAGAAGCTAAAACTTCTTGAAAACATTGTCTGCATTACATTTGACTAAAACAAAATTTGCTCTAAAAAGAGATTCCATGGTGACTCAATTAGTCAATTAGCTTTCTCATTTCCAAAAGTATTACCAACCTTCCAGTATTAGAAACTCAGATATATGAGCTAGGAACAAATGGCACCTTAAATCTAGGTTACAGTCACCACAATGGAATATTTATTTGCCAGGGGTTGGACTAGATGACCCTCAGGGTCCCTTCCAATACTACAATTCTACAACTCTATGATCTCAAGTACATTGCTTGACTTTAGTTGTTGTAGGTTATTGAATTTATATACCACCCTATACCCGCAGGTCTCAGGGCAGTTTACAGAATAAGATCAAAATACAAAACCACAAAATCCATAATCAAAATAACAACACCAACCCAATAACACCCCCCCCCAAAAAAAAAACCTCCACATTTTAAAAGGGCATAGTTTGCTCTTCCAACAATTCACTTGTCCCAATATTCAAGAAGGAGAAACACACATAGTGGAAATGGAAATGGGATTAACTATGGACTAAGGCAGAGGCTTTTAAACTGTAGTCACCAACCTGGCGCCCAAAAATCTCTGCATACAGTAGCTGCAATTGGCAGTGGCACCCTCCCTGTAAGGCCAAGGTTTGGCTTCACGTGTTGTCCAAACCAGGACTCATGGGTAAGCTGTCTCCTAACTGATCATCAACAGGGGCTACAGCTCATGGCTAATAGGAGACAATTTAAGCACAAGGCCCTTGGCTCAGCACAGCAGTAAAAAGGACTGGAGATGATCAGGGCAGCTGTGAGCATCTCTGCCGTACATTCACACGGTCTCAATGAGTCGTACCTTGGCATAATGTTGTGCAAACCAGGCAAAGGAGATGCTCAATGCTTATGATAAACCACAATGCCCAGAGCTTGCGTTTCCTTAAATTCCTGTTGTTTTCATGCAACGATCACCAACTACACACAGTGCGTTTTGTGTTAATAAGAATCTGAATGATTTAGCTATATAGCCTTTCCCTGCTCCTCTCTTATTTTGGTTTGTGGAAAAGATTCATAAGCCTCATGAGTGCAGTGCAGCTTCTTAGAAAAACAAAAAAACAAAAAAATCCAACTGATTTGACTATAATTAGCCCACAGCTTTGTTGTATTCTGCACTGGTTAATTTCCCTTTAAAAGGCAGCCCCCATCATGCCTTTTTCTTCCCTTTGTTCTAGCACAAAAGATTCCCAAGACTGGAAATTTTCAGAGAAAATAAAAATTCTTAATAATAAAAAATGTGTTAAACTGCAAAAGAAGATCATGCACCTCAGAACAAAAGGATCTCCTGAATAACCCTCAAACTGTTCCAAGTCAGCTACCAGCTTCAAGAACATGAATTGCAATGACTGAAACCATTCGCTCTTAAAAGATGAACTACATACTACTTGCAAACACATATAATAAAACTCCTAATGGATGCTGCTTTTAGGCAAAGCAGATTCAGAAGAGGCTAGAAAACAGAGCTCAACCCTCCCCTTGCCTGCTTTTTTACCCTGCAACACCCCACCCCACAGCCACTTCCCCCTCTACTGATGCATGGACGTTCAGGCTTGGACAAATCCATTACAACAGCGCAGACCGGTAAGCCCACTGATAAGCAAGGAGGTTTCCCTTCCAGGATGGCCCATTACAACGCTGCTGCTGGGTAAGTGAGCATGTGGGGAAGGCTGGCCATCACTCCACCCTGACTACCACGAGCAGGCATACCTAGTCACTGCTTGTGGGCACAGTGGGGAAGGATTGGGGCAACTGTCAGACTCCCCCTGACTCATCCGTGGGTTTGCCTGGAGACAGAGTTGGACTAGATGACCCTTGGGGTCCCTTCCAACTCTACAATTCTGTGAGCCATCAGCTTCACATAATGATACAGCGCAAAGGAGTAGCTAAGTGGCGGCAGAGGTAAGGTAAAGGGACCCCTGACCATTAGGTCCAGTCGTGGCCGACTCTGAGGTTGTGGCGCTCATCTCGCTTTACTGGCCAGGGGAGCTGGCATACAGCTTCCGGGTCATGTGGCCAGCATGACTAAGCCGCTTCTGGCAAGCCAGAGCAGCGCACGGAAACGCCGTTTTCCTTCCCGCCGGAGCGGTACCTATTTATCTACTTGCACTCTGACGTGCTTTCAAACTGCTAGGTTGGCGGCAGGGGTACTGAGGGGCAAAAAGTCAATATCCCTGTCTGTATTGATAAATTAATAAAATGTTATTTTGGACTTTCCAACTAGCTAGTAGAAACTAGCATGAGGCTCCCAAGCCCATAATTTGCAGGTCCCTTTGTGTGTGTGGCTTTAAAGAAACAAGAAAATACAGGCTCAGTGGGTGGCTTTTATTAAACAGCATATAAACCTAATGTAACATAAGAACAGCCTGATGAATCAGGCCAATGGCCCATCTAGTGCAGCATCTTCTTCTCACGAGGCCTATCGGAAGCCTAGGAGGAGGACACAAGTGCAACAGCACTCTCCTCACCTGTGATTCCTAGCAACTGGCATTCAGAGGCAGCACAAACGAGTGGAGACAGTTCTGTGTATCTGGAATTGGAAACAATCTGAGACTGGGATATATTTTTTCCCCTCCTGTGATTTTCACAGCACAAATGCTGAAGAAGAAAAATTGCATAAGGCTGCAGCAATTTCAAACAAAAACTGCACTTACTCATCTGCTGCAAACAGCTAATAAACAGAACATTTCTACAAATCCTCCCACTCGCGTGAACTCAAGCCAAAGAACAGAACACAAAATACCTTCCTTCCCCTTCAAAAGGGAAGGGTTGCAAGTGCCGTGGCTGCGTTCTTCCCCCTCCGTTTCTCACATATGCACAGGCACCGTTGGAACGCCGAGTCAATTCCAGACCAGAATTTCAAGAGAAGCTCCTTCCAGGGATATGGTGCCAAAATAAATGTTTTATTTTGTAGACTCCCAACATAATGAAGAGAGAAAAGTGCATCCAGCGTGAGAAAAAATGCTATGGCTCAACAGACCTGGGTGAGAAAATGGCACACTGTGGAAACACACTGCAGAAACCACTGGCAAAAACACCTGCCATGTCTACAAAGCAAGTTGAGAAGGGTTAATGGAGGTGGATCAGATATTATCTCCTCCTTCCCCTTCCCCTTCCCTGCTCTGGCCTACAGACTAGTGCACAGGGAATCACAAACAAGTGGTCACTAATGCAAGGTGCGTGCTGCGGCTATTTTGGCAGTGGCATCAGTCCTCCATAGCTGCCTTGTCTCTGAATCGCCAGCAAACTATTGTACATCTCAGGTCTTCCCCTACGCACCAAAGAATGGGAGCTACTGAGTACAGTCACTATATCCTGCTCCATGATACAGCCCCTCTTGTAGGAATTACAGCACTCCTCTACCAGGCATGGAATAAAAGTAAGCTTGTCCCAACTTAAATAAGGGCTAAAGGTGTGTTCAAAGCATGTGTTTTACTTGCATGAGATCCCATGTAGGGCTGGGAAAGAGTCCTGTCTGAAATCCTGGCAAGCTACTGCCAAATCATGTAAAATAGACAATAGTGAGATAGATGGATCAATGGACAAAGGCAGCTTCCTCTGTCCGACCAAAGAGCTTATTTTAGGAGTGTCTTAGTACAACTCAGAAAGAAGCAAAAATTCACTGCTGGTCCTCACATTTACTACACATACAGTATTGTTGTTGTTTAGTCGTTTAGTTGTGTCCGACTCTTCGTGACCCCATGGACCAGAGCACGCCAGGCACGCCTGTCTTCCACTGCCTCCCGCAGTTTGGTCAAACTCATGCTGGTAGCTTCGAGAACACTGTCCAACCATCTCGTCCTCTGTCGTCCCCTTCTCCTTGTGCCCTCCATCTTTCCCAACATCAGGGTCTTTTCCAGGGAGTCTTCTCTTCTCATGAGGTGGCCAAAGGATTGGAGCCTCAGCTTCAGGATCTGTCCTTCCAGTGAGCACTCAGGGCTGATTTCCTTAAGAATGGATAGGTTTAATCTTCTTGCAGTCCACTGGACTCTCAAGAGTCTCCTCCAGCACCAGAATTCAAAACACATACGGTATACCTGTTGCCTAATCTGACATCCTCAGAAACTCAGCTTCAGTTTGTATTTAGGGGAAGGTTCCAACCAATATGAAATTTCCAAACTCAGAGGAAACCTCAGAGTTATCCAAGCAGTGAAGCTGGAGAAAGGTTCAGAAGCAAGAGCAGGTCAGGCAGGCCTTCAGAATCTCCCACCCCAGGAAAGGTCACCTGGTGGCTGCTTTATCATTTAGCTTTGTCCTGAGAAGCCGCTGCATGTCAGTGAAGACAATACTGAGCTAGTCTTACCAATGATCTGACTCAATATACGGAAATTGCCCTCCCATTAACAAGTCCTTTGTTGTTGTAAGTATCATAGGCCAACAATCACCTTTATCAAACTTGTTTAAAGTGCAGGAGACACCACTGGGGGCACTTAGCCTACAATAACTGGACAGGTTTGATTAAAATATAAATATTAGCATAAACTCTGAAAATGGACATAACCAACCAACTAAGCAGTGTTCCCAGGCAGTCTCTATCTTTCTTCAGACTCTTCAGCTGCCTGGCAGCAGTGATTAGAGAGCTGAACTGTGCAGGGTGCGCATGTGAGCAAGAGAGAGAATTTGCTACCCACCCAGAATCTTACAAATCTAAAGGAATCAAATTAAGCTTGAATAGATGAGTGTCCTTCACTCAAGGAATATCAATTTACAGTACTTGTAAAGAGGCACCGCTTTTATTTGAATAGAATCCACCAAGTGGGTTGCACACAAAATAAAGCATAAAACATAGCAACAACGTGCAAAAAGGCTTCAAAATTACACTGAATTAATAGCTGGAAAACCAGTGCTCTACATCAGGAATCCTAAAACACAAGACATAATTAGGCCCACAATGTACAGCTGATTCACCGCTTAAATGCCTTTTGGTCAATTAGAAGTCCATGGAACCATTAAAAAAAAACTGCAGGTGGCAGACACCATCTTAGAGGAGATGTTCCTCTCTTACTCAAGAGGGAACGCCTCTTCTTAGATAGCAGCTCTTGTGGCTGTTTACTATTTACTTATTAGATCTGTATACCACCCTATACCCGTAGATCTCAGGGTGGTTCAAAACATAAAATTACAATAGAAAAACACGAAATATGTAATAAAAACAAAGACAATCCAATAATCCCCCAATAATGCAGTGGTCCCCAATTAGCTAAGTACTGCAGGGCCCCTTGTTTTTCAAAAGCCAAGACACAGAGTCCCTGCTTTTGAACATGTTGATAGATGCAGTACCTAAAATCAAAGGGAATGTCCTCTTCAGAAACACTGTTTTATTCATTTGCTCAGTTATGCTGATTAAAGGAGTGATCCTATAACAAGACCCACCAAGTTCAGCAGGGTTAGGATCCAGTGTAGGTTTCCAATTAGGGGTCCAGAACACACCCTGGGGGTCTACGGCCCCATCCCTTGCCTCCCCCCCCCACTAATTTTTGTCATTTTTGCATGGCAATATCACAATTTTATGGTCTATTTTAGCACTGTGTGGTTTTTCAATACATTGGCCAAAATCGGTTTTGAAATCACACCGTGATAATGATTTTGACCTGGTGATATGCAACAATATCGCACGTGTGAGAGCAGGGCAGCCGATTTCAAGGCACCGCTGATATCTCAAGATGATCTCAGCCAATAACACTGCTGATCTGAGCTGCCTTCCCCTCACGCGGATGGAGAACAGGGCAGCTGATTGCCCTCAACTCAAGGCACTGTGGCACTACCTTCCCCTGGCACTGAGGCACAGCAGCTTTTCTGTCAGCAGGAAAGTAGCAGCTGCCATAGTGGGTGTGCATCTTCACTGGCTGCCCCGCTGATGGCAGCTTGATGCACCCCCCATCCCCTCCCCCTTAAACCATGCGATGGAGGTGACTCCACTTCCTCTCCTGCCCCCACCCACCGGATCTCCAAGGCTGCTCCTTCCCTCATCTCCATGCCTGATCTCCAATTTCAGACATCGTGATATATCGGAATATCGCGATGTTTAGCTGCTGATCTATCACGAGGTATCGCTCAGCCAGTCCTAGTCTGTTATTTAGTATACCTAAAATCCTTTGCTTATTAGGAGCTACCCCACATTTTGTTCAAAAAATTGCTTTGCAGAGGTAACTACCATAGAGTCAGCAGCGTAGCAAACTGCTGGGGTGCCTGGGGCAGGGCGGAGAGCCTATAGGGGTGGGGTGAGCTGAGGCAGGGCATGCTGCCAGAACTGTGTCCCTCCCAGCACCCTCTACCTGGAGGGCCACGGAGTGGGACACAGTGCTCGTGCATCGCCCCAGCACAGCCTGCAAAAGCAGCACAGGGCTGGGGCCAGAGCCGCCACGTTCCTGCGGGGCACCCTCCAGCTAGAGGGAGTAGCGAGTGACACGGTATGACAGCCCTTCTGCTGGAGAGCACCTGCGGTGAGGTGGCACGCGTACTCATAGGGCCAATGCCATTCATGGGGCCAGCGCATGCCAGTTGCATCCTTTTTGGCCACCCTCTGGTGGCTGGGGAGGATGCAGCAGCTCAGCGTGCTAAGAGCCCAGCCCTGGGCTGCACTGCTTTTGGGAGCAGCGCACCAAGCTATGGGGCACCTGGACTAGCACGTCACCTTGGGCCCCAGCGTGCCGTCCCCAATGTAAGTGCTGCCCGGGGTGCCCCACCCCTCTGGCCCCTAGCTATACTAGTGCATAGAGTTATCAAATTTTTCAAAAGTAGGGGGTTCGTGGCTTGGCTTTTGAGAAATAGGGGGTCCTCAGTAATTAGCCAATTGGGAACCACTGATCTAGTGGATCGCTGGCTGAGCCAGGAGGTTTTTAATGCAGCCAGGCTATGCTGGCAAAACTCCCCATCAGTAGGATCCCAAGCCTGTTCAGCCTGGTCATGTGCCTGGCAACCTGGTGTAACTTTAGCTGTGGAAACACACTGGTGTAACTCCAACCCTATTTTAAAGGCTTGTTTTCCCTCTGCCACTTGTGAAACAAGTTTGGATCTGGTGTACTTTACGCTGGCTTAATCTACACTAGGTTGCTTTATGAGAGCTTCTTGTGTATAGGATTATTCCCTTAACTGATTAATCACATGAATTTGGCTAATTCATCATTTAAGATTTCTTTAAGTGGACACCAGCTTGACGTACTGTGTGTCGTTGCTTTCGTTTTACCCTGATGAAGAGCTATATAGATACATCTTGAAACATAATGGGTCCCCCAGCTATTTATTTATGTAGATCGCCACTGTATTATTCAGCATAAAAGCCATACAAGGCAATAATTTCTTGAAAATTTGAGTTGGCTTAAGGTATTTTAAAGAGGAAAGAGGAATTCAAACAAATAGCCAGCACGTGTAGACACAAAGTCAGAAAAGCTAAAGCACAGAATGAACTCAGGCTTGCTAGAGAGATTAAAAGCAACAAAAAAGGCTTTTATGGGTATGTTCGTAGCAAAAGGAAGAACAAAGAAACAGTGGGGTCACTCAGAGGAGAAGATGGTGAAATGCAAACAGGGGACACAGAAAGGGCTGAACTCCTCAATGCCTTCTTTGCCTCAGTCTTCTCCGATAAAGAAAACAATGCCCGACCTGAAGAATTTGGAGCAAATGATTCAGCAGAGGAAACACAGCCCAGAATAACTAAGGAGATAGTACAAGAATACTTGGCTAGTCTAGATGTATTCAAGTCTCCAGGGCCAGATGAACTGCATCCAAGAGTATTAAAAGAACTGGCAGATGTGATCTCAGAACCACTGGCAGTCATCTTTGAGAATTCCTGGAGAACAGGCGAAGTCCCGACAGACTGGAGGAGGGCAAATGTTGTCCCTATTTTCAAAAGGGGGAAAAGAGAGGACCCAAATAATTACCGCCCAGTCAGTCTGACATCAATACCAGGGAAGATTCTGGAGCAGATCATTAAGCAAACAGTCTGTGAGCATCTAGAAAGGAATGCTGTGATCACCAATAGTCAGCATGGATTTCTGAAAAGTAAGTCATGTCAGACTAACCTGATCTTGTTTTTTGACAGAATTACAAGCCTGGTAGATGAAGGGAACGCAGTGGATGTAGCATACCTTGATTTCAGCAAGGCATTTGACAAGGTGCCCCATGATATTCTTGTAAAGAAGCTGGTAAAATGCAGTCTTGACTATGCTACCACTCAGTGGATTTGTAACTGGCTGACTGACCGAACCCAAAGGGTGCTCAGCAATGGTTCCTCTTCATCCTGGAGAAGAGTGACTAGTGGGGTGCCACAGGGTTCTGTCTTGGGCCCGGTCTTATTCAACATCTTTATCAACAACTTGGATGATGGACTCAAGGGCATCCTGATCAAATTTGCAGATGACACCAAACTGGGAGGGGTGGCTAACACCCCAGAGGACAGGATCACACTTCAAAACGACCTTGACAGATTAGAGAACTGGGCCAAAACAAACAAGATGAATTTTAACAGGGAGAAATGTAAAGTACTGCACTTGGGCAAAAAAAATGAGAGGCACAAATACAAGATGGCTGACACCTGGCTTGAGAGCAGTACATGTGAAAAGGATCTAGGAGTCTTGGTTGACCACAAACTTGACATGAGCCTACAGTGTGACGCGGCAGCTAAAAAAGCCAATGCAATTCTGGGCTGCATCAATAGGAGTATAGCATCTAGATCAAGGGAAGTAATAGTGCCACTGTATTCTGCTCTGGTCAGACCTCACCTGGAGTACTGTGTCCAGTTCTGGGCACCACAGTTCAAGAAGGACATTGACAAACTGGAACGTGTCCAGAGGAGGGCAACCAAAATGGTCAAAGGCCTGGAAACGATGCCTTATGAGGAACGGCTAAGGGAGCTGGGCATGTTTAGCCTGGAGAAGAGGAGGTTAAGGGGTGATATGATAGCCATGTTCAAATATATAAAAGGATGTCACATAGAGGAGGGAGAAAGGTTGTTTTCTGCTGCTCCAGAGAAGCGGACACGGAGCAATGGATCCAAACTACAAGAAAGAAGATTCCACCTAAACATTAGGAAGAACTTCCTGACAGTAAGAGCTGTTTGACAGTGGAATTTGCTGCCAAGGAGTGTGGTGGAGTCTCCTTCTTTGGAGGTCTTTAAGCAGAGGCTTGACAACCATATGTCAGGAGTGCTCTGATGGTGTTTCCTGCTTGGCAGGGGGTTGGACTCGATGGCCCTTGTGGTCTCTTCCAACTCTATGATTCTATGATTCTATTTTGTTAGCTCAGCTGACAAGCTCCCAACAATGGGCACAGACATGTGTGCATTCACACATGGAGTTAATGTTTTACTCATGCTGGAAATGTACGGTCACGTGCAACACACAGCTCCCTCTAGGAGTTTTAATGCTGTTAACTGTGTTTTTAAATACAGTTTCAACCAAACCCCATTTGCCACTAAATTTGCCAACACACAGGCTGCACATCTAATTCTCTACAGGGAAAAAAGCTCTCACTTTAATGGGCTTACAGAAATTGCTTTATGACTCTTAGCTTTGACTTCATGCATAATACAAGGAAAAGTGCACTGTGTATAATCACTGTGTGTGTAGGATATGAAATGGAACACCGGGGCTGCACTGATGACAGCACCAACATCAGCCATGCTTTGATTTTCATAGAAGAACAAATAATAGTGGGGACATGACAATGGGGTTCCTCACTCTGGCCAACAGACCCCACCCTTTAGATCCATAGTAAGCAAATATTGCAAAATGAGATCAAAATAAGCATACAAAATTATTAACAGGTTCTCCCAGTACCACCCACAAAAGTCCACAGGGTATCTCCTACTTCTAAAGCTTTCGCTTTGTTTGTATACTGCCCTTCATCCAAAGATCACAGGGCAGTTTACAACATAAAAATACAAAATAAGAACACAAAATACATAACAATGCAAAAACAAACCAATAACCCCTCCTCCCACAAACACATTTAAAAGGCCACAGAACATTCAATCAGCCATAGGCCTGGTTACAGAGAAACATGAAGGAGGCACATGAAAAAGGACCTCAGATGATTATTGCAGGGTTCAGGTTGGTTCATATGGGGAGACGAAGTCCTTGAGGTACTACGGTCCTGGTGGCAAAGTTTGCAGGTAACACCAAATTATTCAGGATGGTGAAAAATCAGATTGTGAAGAGCCAAAAGGATTGCTTTACTGGTAAGAAGGTCAGTTCTTCATGGGCTCCCAAATACTGTTGTCAATGAATGGTTCTGAGATCACTAACATATTTCAGAATTGTCGGCTTCAATGGGGCATGCATATCTAAATAACTGTATTTTTATATTTTTAACTCGTTTTCTGCACGAATATTCTCACTGTCAACTTTGCTACTATCTCTCCCTCGCTTAGGATTACTGCCACTCAAGATGTCAGCAACTTTCACATTTTCCACCAGTCCTTCCGTATTTGACAGAAACAATTCAAGACCCGTCATATTCCTCATTGCTTCTTCCGTTTTCTGAAATAGGTTATCCTCGAGAAATTACTACACAGCCCATGTTTTGCCTCCAACAAATTAGGATAGATGGATTAATAAACCATTAATACCAGTTCATATATACTTGACAACTTTGCTGACTCCCTAAGAATGCATTTCATCTGTCTGTCTGATTCTGTCATTCCAAATCCATACCTATAGTTATGCCACCTCTCTCCCCACACCTTGCCCCCAACCTTCCTTGCTCTTAAAAATACAGAATGGTCTGCAGCTTCAATTTTGCAATTCTCCAATTTTGCTTTAAGCAATCTAACCTTCCTGATGTATTTCTTAATCAAGAAATACCAGTTCAGTGGTTTTGAAGCATTATGAACTCAGGTCTGCAAATAAATTACCAAGTTCTAAATGCCATTAGAGAACTATTAGCAGTAGCAAAACAACAATTTCACCAAATGAATAGCTTTCTTATTTTTGCATAGTATTCAACTCCAGGGGGAAATGTAGTAAAAATGCTTCTGCCAATTCATTTAAAAAGTACTTGCCTTAAGAAAAAGGAAAAAAAAATTTCACTTCGCATGCACAAACTTTCCATACTGTTTTGGTTACATGACTCATTTCTCTCAGCTGTATCATCATTAAGTGGCCTGGTACAAATGTAATGTTCCATGAATACTAACTGTGGTCAAGAGATCAGGAACATGCAATAAGCTTGTAGGCTGGAGCCCAGGCCAGGGAGCAAACATATCATCAGATGATGATGATGATGATGATGATTATTATTATTATTATCATCATCATCATCATCATCATGTTTATTATTATTGTTATTGTTATTATCATTACGCTCATCTGACTGGGTTACCAGTCAGTTGGAATGAGAGGACTGTGTCAATCTTCATTTTATATAATGCATTTGTTTTAGTCTTTAGATTGTAAACTTCCCTTGGGTGCGTTGGTACAAAGGCCATATGTAAATCCAATAAATCATCAGACCTGTTCTTTGATCTGATTTGAGGAGATAGAAATCAAGGGGCAAAGATTGCCCAAAATGAAGCAGAGGAAATTCCAGGATGAAGGATGTGAATAAAAGAGTTTCAATGTTTGTGTCTGAAGAAGAGCAAGTCAGGAAAAATAACCTGGCTGGAAGATAAAAACAGGTTAAAAATCATTAGCATTTCCCAAGGGAGAAACAAGCTGGGAAGTTTGATGATATATTCCAGCACTATGAAGTGGGTGGAAGAGAGAGGGAGGGATGGAATTTACGGTGGGTTAACTGCTAAATTAAGTGGTAAATTACTGACCGCTACATATGAGATTGAGATTAAATCTTAATACCCTTTCCCCCAAATCTGTTTCACCTTGAATGACATGACAATGTGAGGATGAACTAAAGCCAGCTGGGGGGGGAAAGGTGCCTAACTGAATTAAGTTATTCCAATACCAGTTCCTTAAACAAATAAATGAAGCAAGCAAGAATCTGTTAACCATAGATCATTCCATCACATATAACGCATGTAAAAACTATAGGGGTGTGGATCTGGATTAATATCCCTATTCCATATTTGTTGGCAGTCGGCATCCATCTGTCTTAAGAGACAATGGGGTGTGCCTCTGAGGATAAAGCCAAACCGCTATATTAGCAGCACTGAAGTGACCACCCCAGGGCACAAGGAGCACGATATATCCCTCACCAGAGGTACTACTCTTCTCCAGAGATACTATCCCATACACCCCTTTTCCCTATAATCTACTGTATTTGAAATTAAAGTCCTGTATGACCCTCTTGAACTTGTCTGTCCCAAGTCTAGCCTTGGCCCTAGCACAGGGGTAGGCAACCTAAGGCCCATGGGCCACAAGCAGCCCACGGGGGTCATCTAACTGGCACATGAGCCACCCACTCAGCGAGTCCCCGTGCCGCACACTGCGCTAAACCGGCCCAGCGTGGCACGGGGACTCGCTTCCGCGGTGCTGAAAATCACGTCTGCGCAGAAACAGATGCCGAAAACTACGGGCACGCACATTCACACGCTCATGCAATCCAGCCCAGGGAGGGATCTCTGCTGGAGTGAACCGGCCCAAGCGAGGTAAACCTTGCCAACCCCTGCCCAAGCACAAACATGTCAAAGTTTTGTTCTAAATTGGAGACACAGTTAGCTAAGAGAGGTCATCTTGTAGCTCTCACAAACAATATTGTCCTGGTGGTTGTGAAAATACTGGGTGGCGGAATTCGACACAGTGGGAATTACAAATTGAGATGTGGATTTTTAATATGCAATTTGCAATCTGATTTGCAAGCTGATTTCAGTCACTTTGCTGTATCTTCAGACTTTCAAGTCTGTAAGAAATAAAATACTTGCCTCATCTACATTTTCCAAAAAGTCCTTTGAATAAAACTAGTTACATTGATCTGTACCATCCGAAGCCTGCCTGTATGCCTGTCCTTGAGGCTAGCTCTCTAAAGGAGTGGACCTGTGATGGAGCGCCTGATGGATACTAGATTGTAAGAACGTACTACCTTCCCAAGTTACAATTCAGAAACATGACATTCATTTCCATGAACACGAATTCATGATCATCAAAGAAAGTTTCTGGCAGTTTCCCTCTCTACGCTCCCATACCCGATTCCTCAACTAGCTCTGTTCCAGGTAATTGGAAAATTGCCAGGGCGCAACAGAGGTTTGCTAAACCAGTATTTCCATCTTGCCTCTCTAAGGCGACAATTCTACGTATACCCATAAAGCAGGGGTGCCAACTTGAATAAAATATTGTGGGGGGCCAGGTGAGCCCAGCCCCAAATAAATGATCACATGACACAGTGCACACACACCATATGAATGGGAATGTGCCCATCAATTTGGGGGGGGGGGGCTCAGCCCCTTGAAATATTTTATTGTGGGGGCTGAAGCAATCCAAAAGATGTGCACTCAGAAGCGAGTCCCACTGCATTCAGAAGCAAATCTAATTCTATTCAGCATACTTCCAGGAAAGTGTGCACGTGATTGCTTGCAGACTTAAAGTCAATAAACAGTATGGGAAGGACAAATGACCTAATCTGAATTTCAGCACTGCAACTTGGCGCTCAAGTTTTCTTTAAGTCAGGGCCGGGGAACCTATGGCCCTCCCGATGTTGCTGAACTACAGCTTCTATCAGTCGCAGCGAGCATGACCAATGGCAAAGGATGATGTGAGCAGTAGTTCAGCAACATCTAGAAGACCAAAGGTTCCCAAAACCTGCCTTAAGTGAACAGACAAAATTCAGAATGCCTCAGCCAACTGGCAGTCAATTCACAACCGTAGCAGTTATCAGTCTTAGTAACAGTCACCTATACTGACTTCTTATTTTTACCCTTATATCTTCATAATAAGTTGCATATGAACACTCCGTTAAACTATGTATTTGCTGCTGGGGGGAGCCAAGGGTTCCAAGGAAGGAGTGCATGATCTATAAAAAAATTTTTAATGTCACAAAGGATGCTGAGGCACAACTCTCATGCCCAGCCACTTTTCTGACCTTAAACACCTTTCTCAGGCAGCCATTCCAAACGTCTCAAGCAGGCCATTAACAACTCTTAAGGTTGCTGCTTGCACACTTCTGTGATTCCCGCTCCCCCTCAGGGGTGCATATTCAGTTGATGGAGGGCACTGACCAGGTCCATTGGCTGTAACTTCTGCCCCCATCAACTGAAAGTGTGCCCCAGAATGCCTGCTATTAGGAATTACAGATGAATATCACAAATGTTAGTTCCTTGCAAGAGGGTCTGTCCACTATCACTAATCTTCTGACTGAATAACTCCTCATAACCTTCCAGGAAAACTGTATTTAACAAGACAAATGATTGAAAATAAAAAGCAGGTTCCACTGGCAGACATACTTCCTCTCGAACCAACTCTTCAGCAGTGCTTTACTTTAAATATATACGTTATATATATATATATATATATATATATATATATATATATTCAAGTCAACAGGCAAAGCTCCATGAACTTCAAACTGACAAAACACTTGTCAACAAATGCCAATGAAAATAAAAATTACAACATCATTCCCACAGTTTCATTTGCTCCTGGCCCAAAAAGGAAGGGGGTGGGATTATGCACAATGGCCAGCCAACTGCTTTTCACGTCAAAGTCGGAAGAATGTCCTCATCCACCCCAGTGCTGTGTACATTAATACAGACTGTTCTTTCAGCACCTGGGGAATCTGCCAACACAGTGCTGCACACACTGGAAAGGAGTTTCTCAGAGACAGAGTGGCAGCAAGCCAGAGGAGGGCTTGTTACACAGATTAAAGTCTGCATTCCTTTCTACCGAGTGAAAGAGAATACCCACCATGCACTGTCAGTAAGGCGGCCCCAGATTAAGCCACAAAAGAAGACAATTCTGCAAGCAGTCTGCTTCTTTATACAACCGTTTAGCAAAGCATTTTACTTTCAAGCACTGTATCTGGGACATGTGTCCGTTTTACTTTGGTGGGACTCAACCAGCTTAAATCCAAGCACTCCAGTTTAATAGCGTCATGGAGTAGACAGCCCCTGTCGCCAAAAGAAGACGGAATAGAGAGATAGGGAGAGAAGTGAAATACATCGTTCAAGGACTCCTTCTAGGAGTCATTGTTGGGGATATGAGAGACACTCTTAAAACAAAGAAATTGTTTAAATGCTAATCCTTGCTAAGTAAAAGCTGCTTCTCTGTGAGCCGCTGCAACATGGCTGGAGTAATTCTTAGATCAGCGATGGGGACCCTGTGGCCCACCAGATGCTGTTGCACTCCAACTCCCATCAGTCCCTAGTGAATGGTGCTCAGGGATTTTGGAAATGGTAGTCCAACAACATCTGGAAAACCACAAACTCCCTGCCACTGGTTTAAATTGTCTGGCCATGGAATCAGCAGCAAGGGGGCTCTCTAGGAAAGTGTTTGCCAACCCAGTGCCCTTCAGATTTTCTGGACTACAACTCCCATCAGCCCTAAACAACACAGCTAATATTTTATTTGGAGGCATTTAAAAAATACATGCATGAACATCTTTGGGCTAGTTGTGGTGACCATTGCTCAGCATGGTTAATTATCAATTTTAAGAGACTTACTGAAACTACCGGAACTGTATGAAACTAAACTTTTGGGGAGAAAAATCAGTTTACATGCACCCTTGCAGGACATGCTGGCAAGAACTCATGAGAAAAAAAATCAGCCAATTCTTACATTAGAAAATAGACAACACCCAAGATTAGTCTACAAGCGATTAAGGGTATCACATTGAAAATAACGGCAGTGTCAAACTGCCTAAAGAAAGCTCAAAATACAGAGGAAATGAGAACAGCCCATTGTGATTTTTAAATGTAGTATTCATTTTCTGCTATAAAATTTGCTTGAAAATATATACAGTAATTGCACTATAGGATTTAAAATATAAAGTAAACATCATAATGGGCATGGTATACCAAGCAGTATGTGCACGCACAGAGAGAGAGCAGCCCATGTGATCAGTGTACAGTATGAAAGCTACATCTGATGTAAATATGGGAGGTTGCCCTTCTGCCCCTGCTTTGTCAACAGAGCAGTAACTTTCAGTTCCTGCAGTCCAAGCTCCAGCTTCTCCAACGCAAAGGGTCTGAACAGGAGAGCACTCCCTCCAAGTCTGAATCTGGCCCCGAGTCTAATCTGGCTCTTGACACTAATGCACAAGCCTGCCTCCATAAACAGATGTTGCACATAAGTAGCATTTGTTGGGTTGAAATAGCCAGGGTTTATTTATTATTAAATATATGTCCTGCCTTTTTTCTATCGAAGAGCATTGATCAGACCAAGGCTTACTTAGCTTGAGTAACGTTCCTACATTAGACCCACCCTTTTCGTAATTTTATTTCACAACAATGTTAAAGACTGTTTGGGCAGGAGGTGTTGTTTCCCAAAGCACATAGTTTGTCTTTTGTGGGAGGCCAGTGCAGAACAGATTGTAAGAAAATACATACATCTATTCCATTTTGAGTCTGGAATCATCATAAATAATGGGAATGGGAGATTACAAATCTGCCAGATTTCAGTACAAAGATATTGTGGAGCCTGAACTTGAAAACAACCTTTTACACACTAATGATTGATTGATTGATTGATTGATTGATATTTATTTATATCCTGCCTTTCTTCCATTAAAGCACTCAAGGCAGAATACACAAGTTTCCCAAGTGGTCTCCCATCCACAAACTGAACAGATCCACACTCATTTGGCATCAGGAAAGTAACTGCATCATGTGCTCTCAGACAATGCCCTGGGAAACAAGCTCCCTCTATTGCAAGGTTACTGGGTGCTAGAAAACCTGTGGGGTTCAGGGACTGCACTGGAAAAATTGGGTACAAGAAGTCTTGGCTGAAGTGCTACCATCCAATCAATCAGAGTTGTGCCATTTTCCTGACGTAAACCCCCTCTTCCAACAGAACACATCACACAAGAAGGTGTTAGAATAGTTGTCCATCAAATATGGCTGCTCCTTTCTGAAACGCCACCCACAATCAGTAGCTGACAAACCCATGATAGAACTATTTAGCAGAGCAGCCTTCCCCTTAGTTTTAGTTTTTAAATAAGTTATAACAAGTTACCATTTTGGAGAGTCTGCGCCCGCGATTCCTTTCCCAAGTTGACGTGAAATCCTCCAACTGTTTGTGTTTTTCCTGCCGCTGCAAGGAACAAAAAAGAAAAAGCTTGTCAAATACTACAGATTAATGGAGGTATTACAATACATCTTGTGATGGCTCCCTTTTAGTAAGAGTTTCATCTAACAAACTTCAGTGGTCCTAGACACAGAAGCTCCTCTTATGCTGATTAAGGATCCAAGAACACTCATAAGGGAACTCAAGAGCTCTCCTTTCTGCAATTTCATCTGCTTCTATCACAGAGTGCAACAGGCTCCCAGAGTGGGTGACTGAAAGGTTGTGCAATATATATTACTAGGGGCTGCCATCGCTGCTTGCTCTGCTCACCCACTCCATCCACCCATCTCTCTGCCCTTACCACACAGCTGACCAACCAGACTCTCTTTACACCTTCCCCCATACCTCGCCCCAAGCCCCTCCTCTCTCACCCCATACCCTTTTAAAGGGAGGAAGAGGAACTTCACACTGCAGTTTGCTAAATAATGGTGTGAAGGGTCTTCTCACCCTCTGTTAAACAGCTTACCTGGGCCAGCCGGCCATTCCTCATGCTGCATTTGACATAGCTACCTATTGGCAGCCATGCAAGCTGCAGAGTGTGACGACACCTTACCTTTTTATGTAGGGAGAAAAACAGTGTGGGGGTACATGCAAACATTTCCAAAGATTCTTATTGGGTTTTCAAAGTCAGGCTGCATGTTAACTACTGTAGTACTTTGGGGTTTAGCAAACTTCCAAAAGGTAGAAAGAAAACACATCAAGAAGCCTCTAAGAATATGTATCCTGTTACCTTCAAACTATGATTACCAATTTAAGAACAAGCCAGAATATGATACCTCAGTTCTGTCCCCGTGCTGTTTAACAAACTACTGAATGGGATCATACAGAGCTTTGGAGTACGCTATTATCAGTATACTGGCGATATACAGCTCTATTTCTCCTTTTTAGCTTCTGCAGGTGAGGCAGTGGATGTGCTGAATCAATGCCTGGTTGCAATAATGGACTGGATGAGAGCTAATGCACTGAAACTTCATCCATACAAAGACTGAGTTGCTGTTAGTGAGTGGTCCTTCTGTTCAGCTGTGTTGTGTGCAGTCTGCTTTAGACAGGGTCACATGCCCTCTGAAGAAGCAAACTCAAAGTGAGGGCTCTCCTGGATCCACTGCTGCCACTTGAGATACAGGTGCCTTCAGTGACGCAGAGTGCCTTCCCCCAGCTCAGGGTAGTGACCCAGCTATGACACTGCATGGTGTGCAAGACTAAAAGAGCATGGGTGCAAGACTGAAAGTTTTTTTCCTAACAAATAAATTATTCCAGGAGCCATCAGAACCCATTCCATGGTGATGTGTCCAGTCAGAAGGAAAAAATTAAAATGAAAAACACATTTCTGGTTTCTATGCCATTTATGAAAGGTGTCAATCCAGACCTCTTTCAGCATATTTCTTTGGAAATCATTTGCACGTTAAGTTTCAGACTTCTCCCAGTTGACAACAGAACAATTTGTGCTAAAAAGTGGTTTATTTATCAGAACTATTGAGCCAAGGAAGCTGATGATGTGGAAGTAACTATAGTAGGAATATTAATTTTTCTACCGTAAGAGAATATGTGGGGGTTTAAGTAATATTTTCACCACTGCACTCTTATAAAGAGAAAAATGGCACATACTAAAACAAGGAAGGAAACCCGTAATATCCGGTACTTTACACACTTATAATGCAGCCTGCCACTTATGCAGAAAGTGTCCAACCAACTGTGAGATAACCATGGATTACACTGGCTACATTGGGAGACTTAAGATACAAAAGCTAGATGCTTCAGTTCCATAGTATCTGCAATTGATAGCAACAAATGCAAAGATTCTTAATTTTTTCAGTCTGAGGTTTTCAGTCAAAAGCTACTGCTAAAAGATGGCTACTCTCAGCTTCTACCATTCAGCTGTCAAGCAATTTTACAGGAAAGTAAACAGATCTGAACACTCTCCAGCAGAGACAAGTTCTGTCAAGCCCATTCTCTCCACATCCCCCCACCCCACCCCTCTTCTGTTCCCAGGTATCACCCCAGTGGGAGTCAGATTCTGAGGTTCTTCTCTGGATGAAATACAGCTCTATAAAAAGCAAGGGGGGGAAATCAATGCAGTCACAAAGTGCACAATTCAGCATTTTCATAACTGCCAAACTATCCTCTGCAGCATCTCAAGCAAGCCTTTGTTGCTGTCATGAAAGCAGCATATACAGGAAGAGGGTGCCAGAAAGAGATTTAGCCCTGATGCATGATACAAGACTGACACCTGGAGGAAGCCATGAAAGATGCAATGAGAAAGTCACTCATACGCTGTGCAGCTTCCCTGGCAGAGTTATCTGTTTCCATGATAAGGCGCAGCATCTTTCCTACATGATTCCAACAATCTGTTTTGTCCACATGACTCCTGAGGCGCTCAAGAAAGTCTGTAATATGACGACAGGCAGGTAACAATTAATAAAGAAAGATAAAGTTTATAACAGGTCTATTGGCAGGAAATGCGCCCATGCTAATTAAAATCTTCCTGTCCTAAGACCACCTGTAGTTTGGAAAGCTGCTATTTTTCTAATGCAACTGTGGGGAACCTGAGGGCCTTCCATAAGTTCTTGGACTCCAACTCCCATCAACCCCAGCCAGAATAGCCAATAAGATGGAAGCCGCAGGCCAGCACCTTCTGAAGGTCCCACAAGTTCCCTGCCCCTGTTCTAATGGCTAGATGTGTAAGCAAGCATAAACAATGGCAGTCTGTGTAAGTCCTAAGGTAAAGGTAAAGGGACCCCTGACCATTAGGTCCAGTCGTGACTGACTCTGGGGTTGCGACGCTCATCTCGCTTTATTGGCCGAGGGAGCCGGCGTACAGCTTCCGGGTCATGTGGCCAGCATGACTAAGCCGCTTCTGGCGAACCAGAGCAGCGCACGGAAAGGCCGTTTACCTTCCCGCCAGAGCGGTACCTATTTATCTACTTGCACTTTGACATGCTTTTGAACTGCTAGTTTGGCAGGATCAGGGACCGAGCAATGGGAGCTCACCCTGACGTGGGGATTCGAACCGCCAACCTTCTGAACAGCAAGTCCTAGGCTCTGTGGTTTAACCTACAGCCCCACCTGCATCCCAGTTGTGTACAAGTCCTACTCTACTAAAATAACTCACAAATGAGGGTCTTCTGTATGACCATCCCTCCTGCCTTGCTTTCAGAATGCAATCTATAAGGAAGCTCAGAGAAGCAATGTCTGCAGTAAACTCTGCATCTGAATTCAGTATGAATGGGCTTTAGGATAGCAGAAACAACAACCACCATCAGTCAAGCTTATCTGACACTTGAAACCCTTTATCAGAGAATGAGCCACTCAACAGAAGGCTGGGGCTGTTCTGTTTATTTAAGAAATAAGCTCATCTGAAAAGATGTGTGGAAGTTTGCAGAGAGATATGGAGAGTGGCTAGGGGTGTGGGGTAATACGATTCTATTTATTTCACTTATTGCATTTGTATACCACTTTTCTGCCAAACCACTCAAGGTAGTTTATAATTTGTATAAGCCATTATCAATCCAAGACTGCTACAAAAGGATTGGCAAGAGAAGAGAAGAGAAAAACAAACAATTTCAGGTCCAGGCTCTTTTATAAGGTTACCTAATGAGCCGGTGGAATGGCCACAGCAGATCACATTGACAACCAACGTATAATTCTGCATTCTATCGCCCACTAGAAACAAACAGCATCATAATTTATGGAAGGATGCTTCTGGAGTCTAAACATGGCAATGTCTCTTTCAAGTTCTGTAAAATATTACTGAAACAGATGGTAGAAGAGTGATAACATCTTCAGCAGTTTTGGCACCACTGTTAAGAAATAAAAGTTATCAGTGCTCGGGGGTACGTGCTTGTTTTAAGTTGCCTGACTTCAACTCATCAATAGGCCAAACTTGGGGTTTTGTAGGTGGGGTTTGTTTGGCAAGCACAGAGCAATGCTTCTGTATGAGCAGAGATATCTAAGACCCCCATCCATTTCATGGAAACTACCCATATTCTCAAGCTTTCCTGAGTAACTAGAAACCACTGTAGGAGAAGAGCAGGCCACAGGAGCCTTCCGTCTTTGTCAACAGGGAACTGGCACTAGCTGTACTTAGAGAGAGGCTGTCATTCCCCCCCCCCTTTCTGTCTTCATAGGCTATAAATGGGCATTGGACAGTGTCTAAAAGATGATAGTACAGTGAAAGTTTCAGGGGCTATGGAGTGTAATATTTTATACAGTGGTACCTTGGTATTCAAACTGCTTGGCTCCCGAATGCTGCAAACCCAGAAGTAAATGTTCTGTTTTGTGAACATTTTTCGGAAGCCGAACATCCGACGCGGCTTCCGATTGAGTGCAGGAAACTCCTGCAGCCAATAAGAAGCCGCGCCTTGGTTTTCGAAGGTTTTCAGAAGTCGAACGGACTCCCAGAACGGATTAAGTTCGAGAACCAAGGCACCACTCTTAATGCGCCCACTTGTTAATTCCATCTTGTGAATAGAAAGTGACCTGTTTCCTGCTCAACTCACTGGGAATGAAAAAAGGTGCAATTTGTTAAAGTTCCTGGCATAAATAAATATAAGCCTGTGATGATTATTACAACCTAAAACTGCCTACTGACTTTCAAAATTTTCTCCGATTTCTGGGTGTGACACCAACTTCTTACTGCACATTTCTTGACTTTCAGATGACATGGTAGGTTAGGTACACATACATGCTTAACTTTCCTCCCTCTGCAGCTTTCACCATCCTTTCTAGACACTTGCCAAACTCAGCGGTAAAACAGATTCTGTAATAAGAGAGGTTGATGAAGAAAGAACAGGAAGAAACAAATACTTCTGAATACAAGACATGACCAAATAGATAGAAAAACCTAACAGATCTGAGCACTGAAGACGTAGCAGGAAAGAAAGTCAGGTAGGTAAATGTAGTGGATTGAACTGAGAACTACCGTATTTTTCGCTCGATAACACGCACCTGACCATAACACGCACATCGTTTTTAGAGGAGGAAAACAACGGAAAAAACATTCTGAATGAAACAGTGGATGTATCATTTTTGTGCTTCATGCTGTGGCCACAGACATGTGATCTGATGGTGAATTTGGGGTGACCCAATACAAAAATCCTTAGAATCCCTGTGGATCCATGCTTTGTAACCACGTTTTTGCACCATTGCAGCCCCAGGCAACAGTGGGTGTGTGATTTTGGGGGGGGGCAGGCTGTAGCCATGGACATGCTATGTGCTCTGATGGTGAATTTGGGGTGACCCAATGCAAAGATCCTGAGGATCCATGTTTTGTAACCACGTTTTTGCACCATTGCAGCCCCAGGCAACAGTGGGTGCGTGATTTGGGGGGGGGGGCAGGCTGTAGCCATGGACATGCTATGTGATCTGATGGTGAATTTGGGGTGACCCAATGCAAAGATCCTGAGGATCCATGTGGATCCATGCTTTTTAACCACATTTTTGCACCATTGCAGCCCCAGGCAACAGTGCGTGTGTGATTTTTGGGGGGCAGGCTGTAGCCATGGACATGCTATGTGATCTGATGGTGAATTTGGGGTGACCCAATGCAAAGATCCTGAGGATCCATGTGGATCCATGCTTTTTAACCACATTTTAAGTGGGGAAGGAAGGAAAAATACAGAATGGACAAGGAGCACGAGAGGGGTGTGCAGAGAAGCAGCTGGCTAAGAATGCAGGAGAGGGGTATAGCGGGAGGGAGGAAAGGAAGGCAAAAGTTTTCCCTCACCTACCCACCCAAGCCAGCCAGCTCTCTCTCTCTCTCTCTCTCTCTCTCTCTCTCTCTCTCTCCCTCCCTCCCTCCCTCCTGCATGTTTTCAGCAGCACGACACTCTGCTTTCCCCTCTGCTTGCCTGGAGGGGAGGGGCTTTCCCTGCTCTTTGTTCCGTTTGAGCAAACACAGCAAGGAAACAGAGGAGGGTGGGCAGTAAGACCCTGAGGCAGAATGCAGGAAAGCAGCCACTTCCTCTTTTCAGGTTTCCCTTCTCCGAGACGCGCGATTTGATTTTTGCCTGATTTTTTTTGCCATTTGGCTCCAGGGACCACACATTCGCTCAATAACACGCACAGACATTTCCCCTTCCTTTTTAGGAGAAAAAATCTGTGTGTTATAGAGGGAAAAATACGGTATATGGATGGATCTGTATAGGGTTTTTTTGGGGGGGGGACGCGGGTGGCGCTGTGGGTAAAACCTCAGCACCTAGGGCTTGCCGATCGTATGGTTGGCGGTTTGAATCCCCACGGCAGGGTGTGCTCCCGTCGTTCGGTCCCAGCGCCTGCCAACCTAGCAGTTCGAAAGCACCCCCGGGTGCAAGTAGATAAATAGGGACCGCTTACCAGCGGGAAGGTAAACGGCGTTCCGTGTGCTGCGCTGGCTCGCCAGATGCAGCTTGTCACGCTGGCCACGTGACCCGGAAGTGTCTGCGGACAGTGCTGGCTCCCGGCCTATAGAGTGAGATGAGCGCACAACCCTAGAGTCTGGCAAGACTGGCCTGTACGGGCAGGGGTACCTTTACCTTATCTACCTTTAGCAGAATTTCCCCCCAAATTCTACTCAATCTAATCTCACAACTTCCCAGCCTTCAGCCCACCAAAAATCACATCCACTCCTATTCCTGCCATTCCCCAACTCGGTCATATCTAAGCCATCACTGGGCACACCTTTTCACTTCCTCTGTGCAAACACTATTCACTTAAGGTCCCCTCTCTTGATCTGCATCACCTCAAAATGATACGCAAGACCGCAGCAATTCAGAACCTATGCAGTAGCCCCCACAAAAGTCACACAGACCTCTTAAAATTAAGTCTCTTCTGTCCTAGAAACTTCCTGCCCCCCATTAACATTTCACCTCATACCCAATGCAGGTCCTTCAGAATTATAGGAAGCTACCTTATACCAAGGGAGACCGTAAGTTCATCTAGCCATTATTGTCAACACTGACCGGCAGCAACTCACAGGATTTCAGACAACAATTTCCTATTCCCCACCCTGCCAGCAGATGCTGGGAAATGAACCTGAGACCTCCCGCATGCACAGAACATGTGCTTCCTCTGAGCTACGGTCCTTCCCTGCCAGCCTCAGCTCATTCGAACTGCACCCCTACCCTGCTACGAACTGCCCTAAATCCAATCCTCTGGCACAGCCACCACATGGTGTTCAGTCCCTAAAAACATAAGAAGAGCCTGCTGGATCAGGTGAAAGGCCCACTGAGCCCAGCATCCTAGTCTTACAGTGACTGACCAAATGCCTGTGGGAAACCCCAAAGCAGGATTCAAGCAAAAGGGCCCTTTCCACACACACACACACACACACACACACACACACACACACACACACCTGTGGTTTCCAGGACCCTGTAATTCAGAAGCATTGCTGCCTCCAACACTGGAGGCAGAGCACAACCATCATGGCTAGAGTACAGTGGTACCTCGGGTTACAGACACTTTAGGTTACAGACGCAGCTAACCCAGAAATAGTACCTCGGCTTAAGAACTTTGCTTCAGGATGAGAACAGAAATTGTGCAGTGGCGGCAGCAGGAGGCCCCATTAGCTAAAGTGGTGCTTCAGGTTAAGAAAAGTTTCAGGTTAAGAATGGACCTCCAGAACAAATTAAGTTCTTAACCCGAGGTACCACTGTAGTCACTGGTAGCCCTCTCATCCATGAATTTGTCTAGTGCTCTTTTAAAGCCTCCTAGGTTGGTGGCCATCACTGCCTCTTGTGGGAGTGAGTTCCACAATTCAATTATGTGCTGCATGAAGAAGTCCTTTCTTTTATCTGCCCTGAATCTTCCAAAATCAGCTTCACTGGGTGTCCATGAGTTCTAACGTTATGAAAAAAGGAGAAAGAACTTTCTTCTAGCTGCTTTCTCCATACCACACATAATTCTATAAAAACCATCATGTCACCTGCTAATCGCCTTCTCTAAGGCTAAGCTAAGAAGTCCCAGACCCTTCATGTTCAACGTGAGTTCGCTCCATCCCCTTGATCATTTTGGTTGTCCTTTTCTGAACCTTTGCACATTAAGCTTCCAATCCTTCTCAGTATTAGTATTAATCAGATTTATTAGTCTTTTTTTGCCACGGCAATGAAAAGTGACGTCAAAAACAATTTTTAAAAACATACAAACATTTTGGGAGGAAAGACATTAAAACGTCCCACCCACTCTAAAACCCCATCAATTGTTAAAGGTGTGGTTTAAAAGGAACATATCTGCCTGAATTGCCTTGAAGTCATAACTTTAACCCATCACTGTGCGCCTGGTTTTTAAGGAAGGGTACAGAAGGACGCGGGTGGCGCTGTGGGTTAAACCACAGAGCCTAGGACTTGCTGATCAGAAGGTCGGCAGTTCGAATCCCCGCGACGGGGTGAGCTCCCGTTGCTTGGTCCCTGCTCCTGCTAACCTAGCAGTTCAAAAGCACATCAAAGTGCAAGTAGATAAATAGGTACCGCTCCGGCAGGAAGGTAAACGGCGTTTCTGTGTGCTGCTCTGGTTTGCCAGTAGCGGCTTAGTCATGCTGGCCACATGACCCGGAAGCTGTACGCCGGCTCCCTCGGCCAATAAAGCAAGATGAGCGCCGCAACCCCAGAGTCAGCCACAACTGGACCTAATGGTCAGGGGTCCCTTTACCTTTACAGAGGGACAAAAGGTAAATGAGATTTCACAAACCACTGCTGTGCTGTTAATGGGATATTCTCTCTCTCTCTCTCTCTCTCTCTCTCTCTCTCTCTCTCTCACACACACACACACACACACAATATACCGTATTTTTCGCACCATAGGGCGCACCGGACCATAGGGCGCACCTAGTTTTGGGAGGCAGAAGACAAGAAAAAATTATTCTGAACCCCAGAAGCCAGAACAGCAAGAGGGATCTGGCTTCTGGGATACCGTGTGGCTGTTCTGGCTTCTGGGGTAACTGCGCCAAGCCTCTTCAGGGCAGCGGGATGAAGGCTCCCCCTGCCCAAAGAGGCTGCGCAGGGCTAAAGCAGAAGCCAGGACAGACGCGTCACTGAAGGGGCACTGCGCCTTCTCTCTCTCTGCGCAGCGCCCCTCCTTCACAGGAGAGGTGCTGCGCAGAGAGGGAGAAGGCGCAGCGCCCTTCAGCGAAGCTGGAGAAGGAACAGAAGGAGACCCTTCTGTTCCTCCTCCGGCTTCCAGGACAGGTGCGTCGCTGCGAAGCGCGTCGCGGCTTCACTTGATAGGCGCTCTGCTCAAGGGGCGCTGCGCCTTCTCTCTCTCTCTGCGCAGCGCCTCTCCTTCACAGGAGAGGTGCTGCGCAGAGAGGGAGAAGGCACAGCACCCTTCAGCGAAGCTGGAGAAGGAACAGAAGAAGACCCTTCTGTTCCTCCTCCGGCTTCCAGGACAGGCGCGTCGCTGCGAAGCCAAGGAGCCTGCATTCGCTCCATAGGACGCACACACATTTCCCCTTCATTTTTGGAGGGGGAAAAGTGCGTCCTATAGAGCAAAAAATACGGTAAACATTTAAAAATACTTTTTTAGGCCAGGGGCAGCATTGGGGAAAGAAGACTGGTCTTCATCTTTCTTACAACAGCAGTGATTCAAAGCAAATCCTTCATTTGCAAACAAACATGCCCTGGTGGTTAACCGGCAAACTAACATCCAGGGAGACAGGTTCAAATCCCTACATGGCCATAACTCTTAACAGGTAACAGTGACCCTGTAATACCCTCTCAGCCTCCTAGCCTACCTCGCAGGATTCTCTTGCAAGAATGAGAAAATATAATCACACACATGCAGCCTTAGAGTATAACAGCAAAATGTGTTGGGGGGTTTTAATGAAGTTTCACCCAGTCAGAAAAAACCTGTTTTCAAAAAGTAAACGGTACCCCTGCCCGTATGGGCCAGTTGTGTTCAACTCTAGGGTTGCGTGCTCATCTCGCTCAAGAGGCCGGGAGCCAGCGCTGTCCGGAGACACTTCCGGGTCACGTGGCCAGCGTGACTAAGCGGCATCTGGCGAGCCAGCACCAGCGCCGCACACAGAAACGCCGTTTACCTTCCCGCTATAAAGCGGTACCTATTTATCTACTTGCACTTAGGGGGGCTTTTGAACTGCTAGGTGGGCAGGAGCTGGGGCCGAACGACGGGAGCTCACCCCGCCACGGGGATTCGAACCGCCGACCTTGCGATCAGCAAGTCCTAGGCACTGAGGTTTTACCCACAGCGCCACCCGCGTCTCATTTCAAAAAGTACCCCCCCCCCCAAAAAATAATCCTGCTTTAACTGCCCCCCACACAAAAAAACTGCATAAAAGCAGTGTATAAATTAAATAGTAATAAATGACCTGTGATCAGCTGTGTGAACGACTGGTATACTTCCAAAAAATCTGGCAACAGCTGACATTTAGCCTCTTTTGTATGCCATTAAAAGCATCCCACATTTTACCAAATTCCTGTCACATCCAAGAAATAATGCATGCATCTCTTTATTATGTTGAGGAGGGCACAGGTAGAATTGCCAGTGGCATCTCCAGGTAGAGCTGGTAGACACCCCTGTCTAAAATCCAGGAGAGATGCTGCCAGCCAGTGTTAACAATATTGGGATGGATGAGCCAGTGGCCTGAAGGCGGAGTCCTAAGTTTACACAAATCTGAAAAACCTCTGATGCAGTGTTAGAAACTCAGATATTTAAGCTAAGCACCAAATGGTTCCTTAAACCAAGGTTAGAGTCACCAAAACAGAATGTCTAGTTGCCATTTTGGGGTAAGATGGCTCTAAAGTCTTATTTTTCAAATGATGGACTGACTACGATTGATTCTCAGTTAAACATCTGGCTAGTTCAGATGACAACCTTGAGCTAGTTTAAGAGATCTGAGAACTTAAAGAAGAAAAGTCACTTGATCCAGGGACAGTCCAAATATATATTGGCCTATTCTGACCTCTTTTTCTTAATGGTGAGTGCTCCTGTTCAGGCTACACATAAAAAGCATTTTGGTTCCACAAATTCTTTCCGGTTGTGCAGATAAAATATAACTGATAGAATTCTACACGATGGAGTATTAGTGTGTGAAAACAGTCCAGATCCAATGATTCCCCAGGTGCTGGAGATGTGAGACGCCACTCTGGCATCCAGGCATCTTCACTTGGTCGCAAGTGGTCAAAAGCCAGGTGCAAAATGCACCTAGCGCCTGGCTAATTTTGAACACTGCTCTGATGTTCTTGTTCTTATCATGTATTTAGTGTTTTTATGTTGTTAAGTCAGGGGTCAGCAAGCTTTTTCAGCCATGGGCCGGTCCACCGTCCCTCAGACCATGTGGTGGTCCAGGCTATATTGGGGGGGGCGGGGGCGGTGGCGGGGAATGAACAAATTCCTATGCCCCACAAATAACCCAGAGATGCATTTTAAATAAAAGGATACATTCTACTCATGTAAAAACATGCTGATTCCCGGACCATCCGCGGGCCGGATTGAGAAGGCGATTGGGCCGCATCCGGCCCCTGGGCCTTAGGTTGCCTACCCCTGTGTTAAGTGCTCTGAGATCTACGGATAAATGGTGGTAAACAAATCCAGCAAATACATAAAGTTATATAAATAAATAAATAAATAAATAAATAAATAGTCTGTGTTCTCATTTTGCATTTCTATGTTGTAAACAGCCCTGTGATCTTCAAATGCATGGTGGTATGCAAATTTAATAAATAATAATAAATAATACCACCCATTTCTCTCTCACACACCTTGGACACTAAACCCCCAGCAGACCCTCCAAGTGTCCTTATTTTCCAGGGACAGTCCCAGATTTACAGAAGCCGCCACGGTTTCCGATGGGATCCCGGAATGTCCTGCTTTTCCTTAGGACATCCATATTTTCATCGGAGAAATGTTGGAGGGTATGGAGTTATGCAAACCCTGCCCCCAAGCCAAGGGGATAAGTAACTATACAACCTATAGAAGACATCTGAAGGAAGACTCGCATAGGGAAGTTCTTTAGCGTTCAATGTTTTGTTATGTTTTTATATACTGGAAGCTGCCCAGAGTGGCTGGAGCAATCCAGTCAGATGGACAGGGTATACAGTGGTACCTCTCAATGCGAACGGGATCCGTTCCGGAGCCCCATTCGCATCCAGAAGCGAACGCAACCCACATCTGCGCGTGCGTGGGTCATGATTCGCCGCTTCCATGCATGTACGTGATGTCATTTTGACCGTCTGCGCATGTGTGAGCGGCGAAACCCGGAAGTAATGTGCGCCGTTACTTCCGGGTCACAGCAGCGCGCAACCCGAAAATACTTATCCTGAAGCTACTTCAACCCGAGGTATGACTGTATAAATATTATTATTATTACTATTACTAGTACAGGACATCCCTATTTTCATTGGAGAAATGTTGGCGGGTACTGAGTTCTGTGACCCCTGAACCAAGGGGATAAGCAAATATTCAACCTTTAGAAGACATCTAAAGGCAGACCTGCATAGGGAAGTTTTCCAATATTCAATGTTTTGTTATGTTTTTATATATGTTGAAAGTCGCCCATAGTGGCTGGAGCAACCCAGTCAGATGGACAGGGTGTGTGTAAAATAAAATAATAATAATTTAATAGGGCATCCCTATTTTCATTGGAGAAATGTTGGCGGGTATGGAGTTATGAGACCCCAGAGCAATCTAAAGGCAGCCCTGTATAGGGAAGTTTTTTTGAAGTTTTATTGCATTTTTATGTATGTTGTAAGCCACCCAGAGTGGCTGGGGCAACAGGGTCAGAGGTGTGGGGCATAAATCCTGAAATAACAACAATTCTTCATATGGAATAGTAATGATGGTGGTGGTGATAATGATAAGATTAATAATAATAATTTCTTCATATGGAATAGGACGTCTGTATTTTCACAGAAGGGTATGCCCCAACCCAGCTCTCACACACCCCTGCCCCACATGCCCTGCCAGTCCTCCTTGCCCCCTGCCGGCTTCTCCTTCTGTATCCCCTTTTCTATCCCTTCCTTTTCTTCCCCCGTCACCCACCGTCGAGGGAGACGAACTGCCCGACGGCCGACGACCCTCCTCCGCTGTTCTCCACGAACTGCACCTCGGAGACGATGATGTTGTCCTCGAGGACGGAGCCGCAGCCCGTGCAAACCGCGTCTCCGCGGGCCGAGTCCACCTCGATCTCCGAGCTGCCGCACGCGGCGCACACCCGCCCGCCGCCGCCGCCGCCGCCCGGCATCTTCGGGCGCGAGAGGCAGCAGGGAGGCAGGCTCCCCTCAGGCCCAAGGAAAAACCCCGCCGCCGCCGCCGCCGCGTCGCGGGCCGGGCCGGCGACCCCCTCCGCCCGCCTGCTCTCTCTCTCGCCGCCACACGCGCGCTCTCCCCTCACGGGCCTCGGCCGGCTCCCCTCGCCGGCTCCACCTCGGCCCGCAAACGCCGCCCCTTCTCGCGAGGCCGCCGAGGCCTAGTCGCCTCCCCTCGCCGGGAACGGGCGAGCCGAGCGCTTGCGGGCCGAGGGGGCGCGTTCGGCTCCAGCCCGCTCGACGCCCCGCGGCCTAGGCGCTCCCGCGGGGCTTCGCGGGCCCTCTCGCCTCAGGCAGGGCAGTGGGAAGCCTGTGGGCCCCTCAGGCTGCTCGTGGACTACAACTCCCGTCAGCCCCCGCCAGCGCGACCTGGTAGCAGGGGCTGATGGGAGATGGAGTCCAGGAGCTGCCTGAGGGCCGCTGGTTCGGCTTCCCCGAGATGAGGGCCGGGATGCTGAAGGGAGGCTTTGTTTGCTGCTTAGATTTTGGGTTCTAGCTAAGCAGGTCTAGCTGGTGGCTTGTCGTTTTCTGAAGGGGCTCAGTATGGGCTGTTTTAGCTTGCCCCGCGTTCACAGAAAACAAGCAGAGGTGGGGCCAACCCAATTAACTTTCAGTTTAATTTTAACCCCCAGAGTCAAAAAGTGTGTTGTTGCTTTTATCCTGCTGCTAGGCCACACAAACACAAAAGTTGCTTGCAGATCATAGAATCATAGAGTTGGAAGAGACCACAAGGGCCATCGAGTCCAACCCCCTGCCAAGCAGGAAACACCATCAGAGCACTCCTGACATATGGTTGTCAAGCCTCTGCTTAAAGACCTCCAAAGAAGGAGACTCCACCACACTCCTTGGCAGCAAATTCCACTGTCAAACAGCTCTTACTGTCAGGAAGTTCTTCCTAATGTTTAGGTGGAATCTTCTTTCTTGTAGTTTGGATCCATTGCTCCGTGTCCGCTTCTCTGGAGCAGCAGAAAACAACCTTTCTCCCTCCTCTGTATGACAGTGAAGATGTCAGTGAAGAAACCGCCTTCTCAGGCTTACAGTGGGGAAGACACAGCACTAAAGGAAAAAAGGAGTGGGAGGGAGAAGGTGGGAAAGCAAACCTATTTCTTCATTACTGAGTTCTTGTAATGAGCAGGTGGAATGTGCCAAACGCTGCTGGTCTTTCAGCAGAGCTGACAAAGAAAGTTCTCTTTCCCACTCCCATGGCTTGATGAATTGTGGAGGGCTGATAGTAAATGTGTATATTCCTCAGAATTGTTTTGGCCATATGTATGTCAAATTTGAGTGGCTGGGGAAACCCAGCTAGATGAGCAGAGTACAAATAATAAATTATTATTATTATTATTATTATTATTATTATTATTCCTAACTGTTAAAGTGTGGGGCTTACCTCCTTCTCGAGCTAGAATTTCACCCCCAATCGGTGACCTTCCCAGAGAGGAGTCTGGATTGCTGCTGTGGAAAATTAATTTGTGTGGAGTGTTGCACTAGAAAGACAGGCCTTCATTTGGGTTGCTGATTTCATTCACTGCATGGAACACTCCCCAGGATATCTGAAAAATAAAGAGCCCCTGAGCATGGAGAGTATATTTTCCTCACCACTGAATAAATAAAGCCTCTGCAAAGAGAGAAAGAAGATTAAGAAACATGGCTCATTCGCAATGGTTTTCTTCCTAGTTATGTGTAAAAAGGTAAAGGGACCCCTGACCATTAGGTCCAGTCGTGGCCAACTGGGGTTGCAGCGCTCATCTCGCTTTATTGGCCGAGGAAGCCGGCATACAGCTTCTGGGTCATGTGGCCAGCATGACTAAGCCGCTTCTGGCGAACCAGAGCAGTGCACGGAAACGCCGTTTACCTTCCCATTGGAGCGGTACCTATTTATCTACTTTCAGTTTGACGTGCTTTCGAACTGCTATGTTGGCAGGAGCAGGGACTAAGCAACGGGAGCTCACCCCGTCGCGGGGATTCGAACCACCGACCTTCTAATCAGCAAGTCCTAGGCTCTGTGGTTTAACCCACAGCACCACCCGCATCCCCATTATGTGTACCTAAGTACAAAAAGCAGCATGTGAAATGGGAGTGTTTTGCCAGGAGACGCAAGGCCACTTAGAAGCTGCATCCCCTCCTTTCCAGGAAGAGCGTCATGGCAAGGGGAAGATAAGCCTGGTCCCATCCACCAGGTAAGGAGCAGCTGCTCACCCCACCTCAAACTTGCAAAAAAAGAACATTCCACTTCTTCTGCCTGTTCTTAGACTGGAGAGCTGAAGGAACTCCTGCCTCATCCATTAGGTAAAGGACTAAGGGGTCTTGGGCTGTGTTCCTGCCATGAGTTGCAAGGTATAAACCTTCTAAGCAAATAAGCACTGGATCAAGCTACGGAGAGAAGAAAAACCGTCTTGTAGGATCAATCTCGTTTTACATGAAGCAGATGGCTTGGCACTTAGCTGAAATGCCTCAAGGTTCGTACTGGAAATTCCATCACGACAAATCTGTCCTAAAGTACTCTCAGCTAATTATTGTTCACTTGGGTCACTTGGTCTAGCATTTTCTTAAGTGCAAATTGCCCATCACTCCTCAAACACTCTCTAATTAACCCCCCTCCCCCAACACACATGTTCTGGAAGAGTGCTTAAGAATACAAAGCGTTGAAGAAAATATGTTCATGCACATTTAAGGCTAAATTATCTTCTTCTTTGGCGATCACTCTTAGCCGAGTAAGATTGTCTTCCATAAACATGGTTTTAACAATGAGTCTGTAAGTGACTGTGGAGGCCAGTTCTGGATCCACACATCCTTCCACAGTGGGGACATTGGTTTCCGGGCGGGAGTTGATCATGGTGTGGATTTGCCAAGCGTGCCTTCCTCTTAGCACGTTTCTCCCTTGCGTCCTGAGTTCGAGTGTCTTCAAAGCCCATGACACCTTTGGTAAAGGCTGTTCTCCAACTGGAGCACTCACAGTCCAGTATTTCCCAGTTGTCAGTGTTTATACTACATTTTTTTAGATTTGCCTTGATACAGTCTTTAAACCTCTTGTTGACCACCAGCATTACACTTTTCATTTTTAAGTTTGGAATAGAGTAGTTGCTTTGGAAGACAATAATTAGGCATCCGCACAACATGACCAGTCCAATGAAGTTGATGTTGAAGAATTATTGCTTCAACACTGATGATTTTTGCTTCTTCCAGTACACTGATATTAGTTTGCCTGTCTTCCTAAGACAGTATAATTTAGCCTGGGAAGACAGGCTAAATTATACCAAATGTTAAATCACAAAATCTTGGAACTGAAAAGGATGGGGGACATCTAGTTCAAAAACCCTGCCCCAATACATGATGCAACTTAAATACATGAAGCAGTGTAAAAATTATTATTTCCTTCTGCCCCATTTCATGATGGAAATCCCACCCATAGCTGCTATTTGCACCTACAACAGCATCCTTTTTGGACAAATAGCTTGGCGGGGCAGGAGCAGTAAAATGATTTGATCCCCCGCTTTCACCACAGTCCTGACTGGGAGATCCATATGGCAGCTTTAAAAAATAATAATAATACATGTAACATAATTGGAATAACAAATCTCTCTCTAACTATAATCCAATTTCCACGATGGTCACTGCTTGACAAAATAGTTAACTGAGATCAGGATAAGGTGGCGTTGGGAAAACAGATGGCACAAAACCAATGCTGACCCCCCCCTCCCCAACTCACTAGTTGTTAACCTGTTTGCATAAAGTACCTTTTCTCCCACACTTTCTTGTTTTCTGCTTTCATCTTCAGGAGCTATGGCTAACCTAGAAGCCCCTTAAATTTTATTAACTCTAAAAGGGTAATTTTCTAATATTTATGTTATTTGCAAATACAGTGGTACCTCAGGTTAAGTACTTAATTTGTTCCGGAGGTCCATTCTTAACCTGAAACTGTTCCTAACCTGAAGCACCACTTTAGCTAATGGGGCCTCCTGCTGCTGCCACACCACCAGAGCACGATTTCTGTTCTCATCCTGAAGCGTATGTAACCTGAAGCGTATGTAACCTGAGGTACCACTGTATATAACTTGAAGGGGGGGGGAACAACCCACAGACAGCCAATCAGCTAATCCTGTATCACATTTCCTGCAAGTAGGGTTAATAATAATAATAATAATGATGATGATGATGATGATGATGATGATGGAAATAATAAATGTTATTTGTACCCTGCCCTCCCCAGCCAGAGCTGGGCTCAGAGTGGGTAACATCATGTAAATAACACAGTATACATAAAAACAGGCATTAATTCAGACAAATCAAAATCTGGACAAATGGCAGTTATCAGGTTAAGATTGAGAGCGGTTAATACTTGCCAGGACCAACTGTTTTCACTGATCATATAAGGACCTGTGAACAGGCTGGGAGGCCTCCTTCATGCTTGTTCTTATACAAAGGAAAAAAGGTCAGACTGTACCCTGGCCAAAGGCCTGGCAGAACAGCTGCATCTTGCAGGCCCTGCAGAAAGATGTCAAGTCTGGGTTGCCTCCAGACTATCCCTAGGTTCCAGGAGACTTTCAAGTTCATACTGGAACTTTAGATTTGTGCAATTAAAGCGAATTTAATTTATTTGATTGTGTTTATTGAATTTATATCCCACCTTTGCTCCTAAAGAATTAAAGTACTTTGTTGTCCTTGTGCAACTATTCCACTTTTTTATGATAATAAAAAACACTGATTTATTGTGGTTGTTTTTTTTTGCAGTTAGGAAAGTGACAGGAAAATGCATTGAAAATCATGGGATGAATGAACAATTAATGGGAACACATGTTAACACCCCAAAAGCAAATCAGGATGAATGCTAATTGTCATGTAACCACCCCATAAACAAACAAATAAAGAACAGAGATAAACTAAGCACTATGTAGGTTTTGTGCAAGCAAATTGGAATGAATGCTGAATAAACAGGACATCTGGAGGAGCCCAGCGTGCTTTTTAGCTAACTTTGGCAAAATTCTCAACTTTTCTGGGTATTATAGTGGAAAAAAATCTGGAGATAGAGTCTTCACTGTCAAGAGAACATTTCTGCTTTAAGTACAGTAAATTCCCTTTGATGAAACATCAGTTAATGCTCCTGCTCTCAGCCTAACAATGGTATAAAGCAGTCAGCAGAGGGAGCCAAAACCCTATTTCTGCTCTCCTCTTGTTCCCTAAATAATTTAATAACCTTTATATAATTAAATGTTCCTGGAAGCCCAGAGCACTTCCTCACGGAGGTAGTTGGACTATTATGTCTCTCTATGATTTGCCAGTCTTCTGTTTACCTGCATCCTCTCAGAATCTTCTGGAAGTGGGCTATTCTGTCCAGTCTGTAACTCAGGGGTCAGCAAACTTTTTCAGCAGGGAGCCAGTCCACTGTCCCTCAGACCTTGTGGGGGGCTGGACTATACTTGGGGGGGGGGTGGAATTGAACGAATTCCTATGCCCCACAAATAACCCAGAGATGAATTTTAAATAAAAGCACATATTCTACTCATGTTATAATAATAATAATATAATAATAATAATAATAATAATAATAATAATAATAATAAATATTTATACCTCGCCCTCCCCAGCCAGAGCCAGGCTCAGGGCAGCTAACACCAGTAAAATTACAAAAAAAAATATTGGGGGGGACAATTTAAAATACAGGTTAAAATGCAATTTAAAATGCAGCCTCATTTTAAAAGTAGCCCATAGATCAAAGCCATAAGGGGAGGGAAACATAAGGGTCAGACTGAGTCCAAACCAAAGGCCAGGTGGAACAGCTCTGTCTTGCAGGCCCTGCGGAAAGATGTCAAGGCCCACAGGGCCCTAGTCGCTTGTGACAGAGCGTTCCACCAAGTCGGGGCCAGTACTGAAAAGGCCCTGGCCCTAGTTGAGACCAATCTAACCACCTTGTGGCTTGGGACCTCCAAAGTGTTGTTATTTGTGGACCTTAAGGTCCTCCGCGGGGCATTCCAGGAGAGGCGGTCCCGTAGGTATGAGGGTCCTAGGCCGCATAGGGCTTTGAAGGTCAAAACCAGCACCTTAAACCAGACCCTGTACTCCACTGGGAGCTAGTGAAGTTGGTAAACCACTGGATGAATGTGATCCCACGGCAAGAACCCCATAAGGAGCCTCGCCGTGGCATTCTGCACCCGCTGGAGTTTCTGGGTCAGCTTCAAGGGCAGCCCCTTGTAGAGTGAGTTACAATAATCAAGCCTAGAGGTAACCGTTTCATGGATCACTGTGGCCAGATCAGGGTGAGAAAGGTAAGGGACCAACTGCTTGATACGGCAGAGATGGAAAAATCCCACCTTTGCTGTGGCTGCAACCTGCGCCTCCACTGATTCCCAACTGGCGGGACGGATTTAGAAGGTGATTGGGCTGGAGTTTGGCAACCCATACTCTAGCTCAGGCATGTCCAAAGTCCTAATCCGGCCCGCCAGTTGGTTTAATGTGGCCCCTGTGGCAGTTTTTTTCCAGGGGTAAAATTCTAAAAAAAGTTCAACAACTTCACTCCTAAAAGAACTTCCTGACAGTAAGAGCTGTTCGACAGTGGAATTTGCTGCCAAGGAGTGTGGTGGAGTCTCCTTCTTTGGAGGTCTTTAAGCAGAGGCTTGACAACCATATGTCAGGAGTGCTCTGATGGTGTTTCCTGCTTGGCAGGGGGTTGGACTCGATGGCCCTTGTGGTCTCTTCCAACTCTATGATTCTATGATTCTATGATTCTAAAAAAAAGTCAACAACTTTGGTCAGCCCTTTGGTCGGCCCTCACGCATGTTCACTTCATCAAATCTGGCCCTCTCTGAAAACAGTTTGGACACCCTGCTCTAGCCCAAGTATAGCACCATTCTGAAGAGGCTGCCTGTTGTGTCCCTGCTCTGAGCATTTCTCCTTCCAGTTAGGTGGCAGGCCCAGAACTCACTCATGCTGGCCTTCTCTGAGGGTGGGTGGTTCCCAGTGGCGTAGCGTGGGTTGTCAGAACCCGGGGCAAGGCAAGTAATTTGCGCCCCCTAACCCATGGATTTGTCCTAACCCCAGATGTTGCGCCCGGTTCGGCCGGCCCCCCCTGCACCCCCCACGCTACGCCACTGGTGGTTCCTGATTGCAAATTTGCTGCGCATGCAAGAGGGCCCACATTCAATTGTTCCTTCGCATTTTGAGTTCAAAGAGAATGTGGTGGAAGGTTAGGCGGGGGGGGGGACTCCACTTGACCCTGAAGAGCTGCTGTCAGTCAGAGTAAGCAATGCTAGTCAAGAAGGACAGGTAGTCAGTCTGACCTGGTATGAAGAGACTTTTTAAACAGATTGAGAGAGGGATGGGTGGCAATCCGTTTTTAACTTGCAAATTGGATGCACACATCAGAAGGTTAAGAACCTTCCTCTCATCCGCAGCTTATTCACCCGAACCCACCTCAACCTGCAAGAGTTAAATACCCAAACAGGGCTTTAGTATGGCTGTTGGTTTTTAGAAGAAAAGAAACTCCACAATCAGAAATCTGGGAAATACCGGGGCAGGGAATGTCTGGTATGTTTTTGATGAATCAGAGGGGCCTCCTTGTATGTTTAGGATTCCAGCTCTCATCCAAAGATAAATGACAATGTCTGGCATCCTTGCCTTGGTCCGGATTGCATAAATGTAGCAAAGCTCCACAAAGGAGCTGTTTTTCTAGGCTTGCCTTGTGTGCAATAGCTCAAAAGGGAAGGATAATTTCTAAAATTGTTTTCTTTATCAGGGCTGCAGTCCTGTGAATTCAAATTCAGAAGTACCGTATTTTTCGCTCTATAAGACGCACCAGACCACAAGACGCACCTAGTTTTTGGAGGAGGAAAACAAGAAAAAAAAAATCTGAATCTCAGAAGCCAGAACAGCAAGAGGGATCATCCGCTGCACAGTGAAAGCAGCAATCCCTCTTGCTGTTCTGGCTTCTGGGATAACTGTGCAGCCTGCATTCGCTCCATAAGACGCACACACATTTCCCCTTACTTTTTAGGAGGGAAAAAGTGAGTCTTATAGAGCAAAAAATACGGTAATCCTTCGTCTGATAGGGCTTAATCCGAGATGCCAGCAAGTGTGAACAGTATTGCTGCCGCAGGATTCATTCCTATATCACAGCCTTTGACAACCTGGTACGCTTCAAACATTTTGGACTAAAGTTCCCATCAGCCCCTGCCTGCCAGCTACTTCAGCATCTATAATTATTACTACTGCTGCTACTATTTCTTCTGTTGTTGCTGTTACAATGACTACTGCATAAAGTTTATTTAGCACCAATTCTTATAGAATCATAGAATTGTAGAGTTGGAAGGGACATCTAGTCCAACCCCCTGCAATATGGCGGGGGGGGGGGAGCTAAAAGGTTGTGGAGATTGAGAAGGTTGAGCAGCTGCATATCAGGCATAGGCAAACTCGGCCCTCCAGATGTTTTGGGACTACAACTCCCATCATCCCTGACCACTGGTCCTGTTAGCTAGGGATGATGGGAGTTGTAGGCCAAAAAAAGGGCTGAGTTTGCCTATGCCTGGATAACATAATCAAAATGGCAGTTTTCATAGTAGCATATCATGTTTAATCAGTTTGATTAATCGGTTAAAACTCATTGATACCTTCAGTTGATTGCACAGAAGATGGTTCACTTATAAAAATTATTTTTAATAAATACTTTTAAAAATTGCTAGTAAGAACCTAAGAAGAGCCTGCTGGATCACACCAATGACCCATCTATTCCAGCATCCTGTCCTCACAGTGGCCAATCACAGAATCATAGAGTTGGAAGGGACCACAAGGGTCATCTAGTCCAACCCCCTGCAATGCAAGAATATTTTGCTTCATGTGGGGCTCAAACCCACAACCCTGAAATTAAGTCTCATGCTCTGCCAACTGAGCTGTGTGCGTCCATGAGAAGCCTATAAGCAGAACCGGCGCACAAGAGCTCTCTCTTCTCCTGTGGTTTCCAGCAACTGGTATCTAGAAGCATTGATGCCTCTTCTAAAACAATGCCTGTTGCAACACACTCATGTGTCATCTAAAAATGAGGAGAGCGTGCTTTTCTCTCTTTCAAAGGACTCTTCTCATATGAGAACATTATTCTTTTCTCGTTCGAAGCTCTGTGTTGTAATTACAAAACAATACCTTTTCTTAATGCTGTGCCGTCTGCTGAAGAGAACAGCAGAAGAAGGTATTGCAGACCTGCACTGCACTCTGGGTTCCGCCAACACCTGTGTCTGCATGTCACTTCTCAACTTTTGCCTGCAAAACCTTGCCCGCCAAGATGTTGAAAAGAAACAAGAACAGGACGTAACAGGCAGTGTAGTTTAATGGGGAAACACCAAAGCAAACAAACAAGGACCTAACAAACGAGGCAGAGTCAGTACAGCGGGGAAAGAAAGTACTTCTTCACACAGCAGATAGTTAAACTATGGAACTCACTTCCACAGGAACTATGGAAACTATGGAAACTCACTTCCACAAACCACCAAGTTGGATGGCTTTAAATGAGTGGATAAATCCATGATGTATAGATGGTATATTACACCTGTGAAATTAGCCAAAATGTATAAGATAAATAATAAATGTTGGAAATGTGAAGAAAAAGAAGGAACATTTAATCATATGTTGGTGGGAATGTAAGAAAGTAAAGAACTTCTGGGAAATTATATATAATGAGATGAAAAAGATGTTGAAATATACATTTTTAAAGAAACCAGAAGCATTTTTACTTGGTATTATAAATGAGGATATTAATAGACAGGATGTTAAATTGTTCTTATATGCAACAACAGCGGCAAGAGTATTGTTGGCCCAGAAACGGAAGCAAAAAGAAATACCAACGAAAGAAGAATGGCAGACAAAATTAACGGACTTGGATAAAATGACAGGAAGGATTCGAAACCTGTGGGACCAGAGATTTACAGAATATTGGAAGAAATATATGAACTATTTTAAGAGCAACCGTAATCAACAAATTACTCTAGTAGGACTACAAGAAGTTTTGTAAGGAGAAACATATGAAATATTGCAAAGAAGAGAAGAGAGATATTAGTTATGAGATTTAAATGTAATAGTGAAAGTAAAAAATGTATATTAAGTGAAAAGATTGGAAAATTTTCAGATGTGATTGAGGGAAGTCAAAAAAATGTATAAGATATAAAAGTGTGTTTAATAATTGTTGAAAATGATATGTTAAAAAACTATTAAAAAAATAAAAATAAAAGAGTGGATAAATCCAAGGCTCTCAGTGGCTCCTAGCATCTTGTTGACCATTGTGGGAATAGGAGGCTAGATGGAGTTGAAGTGGTATCTTTCAGTCTGAAACATCTGGAGGCAACCAGGTTGGGAAAGACTGGCAGAGTCTTGTCGAAATGTGGGGGGTGGGGTGGCAGAAAAATCAGAACAGAATATGCTCGCGTGCAACTTTCACAGCAAACCCAAAAGCACAGCAGTGAAGTGTTTTGCTAAACACGTCCTTCGCCCTTACAGCTAACAGGAAGCTGGCAACTTTTAATTTAACCACCCTTCCTGGTGTGGAACGACTTATGTGCCTTTCCCTACAACAGCCCCACATTTGTGCCAGCCCAGGCCATGGGCAGTGCTGGAGAGGCAGCTCCAAATCCCTCATGGAGAAGGAAGGATTAGCATGTACCAGGCCAGCCTTGGCGTGCTGTTTATCAAGATTCCCCAGCTGAGCTGAAGCTTTGCTGAATGACAAAAGAGGTTCTTTTATACTATCTCCAGAGATGTGTAGTTTTAGCTCCCAAGGCAGGCGTGTCGTGCTTGTGGAGGCACGCAACTTGCTGAGGTCTCGTTCCATATGAGGGTGAATCATCTTCCTAAGAGGAGAAAGTGAGTCAGGAGGAAAGCTCTCTTTGTACAGGCTTATTATATGCCAGTCCCCCCTGCTGTTTTGCCCGGGAGTCAGGGAGAAATATCCACTCTTGCTAATGACATGTTGCAGCTGGGAATAATAAAAAGTGTGGCTCATTATTCCAGCCCCACCCAGCCTTTCCATTGTGTGCTGTTGTGCATCCAAATGTTGATTATTTAGTTTAGAGCAAACGGGCAGGTCCTAGGGTTTCTATGTTGTTCTTTTAAAAAAAGCAAGGTGTCCACATTCTCGTTATGGGTCCTTGCACATGCGCACGTGCATTATTTCCAACAACACTTAATTTAAAGCACACATTCCTAGTGATACGAATCTTGGGGTGTTTCCAAGGATGGGCTTAATATGGTAAACATATCACAAATGGGACATTTATCACATTTCTGCCCAAAAGGTAAATCTGGATCCAATTATTGGGGGTGGGGGGAATACGGGCTGGGGTTTTGAAGCCAGAATGTCACATGGACCATGCAAAAAAAAAAAATTGCACGCAGGAGGAGCACCCATCTGCCAATCTGGAAATTAGAACTAAAGGTCAATCCCTCCCCTTCTCTGCTGCAGGGCACAAATATAGGGTGGTCAGCTGCAAAGGAAAATGGGGCTCTTGCACCTTTAATAGGTCTGCAGAAGAGGGAAATCCATCAGAAGTACCTTGTCGTTCAGTGATGCAAGGGCATGTATGAACTGGCCCAAAAAGAGACTCCTTTCTGCTACAACGGCAGCAAGAATACTTATAGCAAAGCACTGGAAGACGCAAGATCTACCCACTCTGGAAGAATGGCAGATGAAGTTGATTGACTGTATGGGACTGGCAGAAATGACCGGCAGAATCCGCGACCAGGGAGAAGAGTCGGCAGAAGAAGACTGGAAGAAATTCAAGGACTATTTACAGAAATACTACAAAATTAATGAACTCTGAAAAGATGCTGGATTGAACTTATGTGGTCTCTAGCTGTTATGATAAAGATAACTGGGATTAAAATTGTTTAAGTCATAAAATTTAAAAAGTTGATTGGAAAATAAGGTGTTAGTTAAAAGGAATGTTAAGAGATTAGGATTTGCTGGATTAACAATTTGAACTAGAAAACAAGAAGGGGAGGTATGAGGAAGTCAAAGAAACATGTTATTGAAAAATTGTTATTGAAATTGATTTGTTTTTAATATTTTTCTTTTTCCTTTTCTTTTTGTGTTTGCATAAAATTGGAAAACTTAATAAATATTTATAAAAAACAAAAACAAAAAGAGACTCTTTTCCTGCATTCTAACCCATGCTAAGAGATCTCTGAATGTTCCTTAGATAGAACAGACTCATATAGCACTGTTTCTCAGCAAGATATGCTGCACCCAGGCCTGACTTTATGGGGACCAAACTGGCTTTAAGACAAGCACTTCCAATGCAATGCAAGCACTCCCACTCTTGTCTGTGGGCTGGCTGTATCCAGATCAATCCATGGAGGGTACAGAGACACTGAAAGCAGTGGGAAGCTGTAGTCTAAACAACAGTAGGTCCTGTTCGGTTGACCTTGCAAAGTCAGAATGCCTGGCTCCTAGTATTTACAAGGCCCTGGCCAATTTAAAGCCTTTGTGTTGCTTGCCAGTTGCAGATGTTAACATCTGTCCCATTCTGCCTGGACTCCTGGATCAGTTTCAGGAAGCTCATCAAGTTAGATGTCCACCCCTGACCTTGAGAATCCCAGTTTGCTCCCAGTAGTCCTAGATTGTTTTAGGAATGCAGTAGGATGGTGTGTGGGTGAGGGAAATTTTAGAATAGCAAATTAAAGATCAGAATGCAATGCATTTAAAAAAACAACAACTAATAGGGCTCACTAATAAACATTCCATAGGGATGGAGCAGGTACTGAAGATAATGTCCGAGACTGCCAAATCACCACCCACAGCAGGCCACCAGCAGAGGATGTGAGCAAGCACAGTGCGCTAGGCCTGTGCAGCAGGAACTTCCAGTTGATGCACCAAAGCCTTAGGGAGGGCTCTGCAGTGAGGATGCGGGAAAAAGCCTTCTCCACCTTTACGGATTCCCATTTTAGGAAACCTACCTGTTCCACCAGGCCTTTGGAGGGGTTTAATACCTGAAAGCGTACTATGTCTAGTTTCAAAAAAACCTCTTTATTCTGGTTTTAACGCAGACAGTTTTAACTTGCTTTAATGGTCTTTTTTTTTTTTTTAATGCACCGAATACTGTATTGTCCTGGGAGCTTGGCAAAGTGGAAAGTGTAGCCTGGCTTTGCTATACTCTCCCTGCAGACTGGAGTACACAAGGGATACAATTCAAACGGCAAACGTTTCAAAAGAGTTTAATTAAACGAACAAAAATTATCCCTAATGGCTAGCGTACGCTGCTAGTGATTCTCAACGTAATCTGCTTCGGTGGTAGCCCTTGAACCCGCCACGGACTGGAGGCTCGCGCTGCCTTGAGGGACCTTAGGAGAGACATTCAGCTCCTGGGAAACAGCTGGAGAGATGCTTGTCTCCGATCTCAGGCTTTCATCATCCTCGTTCTCAGCATCCTGCGTCCCGATAGGCTGAAGCGTATGAGGGATAAATCTGTGGCGTGGGCATCCAATGATGCCGATCCTGCCGGAGAAGAAGAGCGCAGCCAGGTTGTTGAGTGGATGCCCACCTATTACACCTGGGCTAAAGGAACTGCACTAGCTGCTAGAGCATACGGATTACCGTATTTTTCGCTCTATAGGACACACTTTTTCCCCTCCAAAAATTAAGGGGAAATGTGTGTGCGTCCTATAGAGCGAATGCAGGATGCACGGCTAAGCCCAAAGCCAGAACAGGGAGACGGAGCGCTACGCAGGAATTCCTGCTGCGCTCAGAAGGCTTGCGGATAGCCGTCTGAAGCCTGGAGAGCGAGAGGGGTCGGTGCACACCGATCCCTCTTGCTCTCCAGGCTTCGCTTCACTGGAGAGGCGCTGCACAGTTTTCCCTCTCTGTGCAGTGCCCCTTCAGCAAAGTGGGAAGAGAAATGGAAGGGGCTCCGTTTCTCCTACCGCTTCGCTGAAGGGGCGCTGAGCAGAGAGGGGGGGAATTTTTTTCCCCTGTTCTCCCCCTCCTATGGTCCGGTGCGTCCTATGGTCCAGTGCGTCCTATAGAGCGAAAAATACGGTATATTCCACCACTTAACACCATGGCAAAGTGGTTGGGGTGCTGTATCGGGACTGGGGAGACCAAGGTCCAAATGCCCATCTCGGCTATGAAGCTCACCGTGTGACCTTGTAGCAATCATCACCTCACAAGACCAAACTAGGCAATACCTGAGCTCTGTATCTGTGCCCTGAAATGCAAGTTTGTTTTTTTAAAACAGTTTGCATTTAAAATAATAATTAAAACACTGCACTTAAGGATACAGTACAGCTAAGGTCTAGTTTGGCCCTCGGTTCTCCCTCGCAGGTGATTTCTGAGAAGTTTCTAACCATAATTACCTTGGATTTCTGCTTAACCCTCAAGAAAGAAGGGCATTTTCGCTGGCCAGGTTTAATTCAAATCCATCAAACCTCCTTTGGGGAAGGTTCTCAGGCAGGGTGGAAGGAGAAAGAACTTGCCCATGTGAAGACCACCTGGTGGAAACCCTTACACAAATTGTTTTCAGTTGTAAACTATATGCTGATCTCTGCCAGCAATTTCTATATCAACTCTGTATCCCCAAATGGAAACCAGAGTCAGAGGTCATACATTTTCTATTACTGGGGAATGATCAGGAGCTCACCAAGTTAGTGGCTAAATATCTCTATTTGGTTTTTTGTCGTCGAAATACACGGCAGACATCTGATCTCCCTGGAGACCAAGAGATGTGACGATAGACTGCTCTGCCTCCTTTCTTTTAGCAAATGCTTTGTGCCACTGGGGAAGTGGTAATTCTGTATTGATTTGTTTTGGATGTTGTATGTGATGCCAATAAAGGTTTTACGATACGATACGATACGATTTCTGGGAATAAAATGGGTGTCTGGAGAACCAGGTAGGCTGCCTTGTGCTCCTGGGAGAACGGGCAGGATAAGAAACAAAGAGATAAAGATGGGAGAGTCTGGTAGCTGGAGTCCCCTTCTCCCTGTTTTCTGCTTTTGGGGTAAAGCAGACAGAATTGTTGCCAGGTGGAACAAATAGACAGACAGGATGCATGTCACCAAAACCAACGTAGTCCATTGGCCTGAATTTGTTGGCATCCGTCTGTCTCGGGAGACAATGGAGGAGTGTGCCTTTTGGGGTGAGGTCAAGCCGTTCTCATCAAAACTCAATGGTTAAGCATTCATTGGATTTTATTCTGCTAGCTTTCCTCTCTTTTGCTCTAGCAGGGTCTTCAATGTCCTTTTGCTTTCCCCATGGCCATCACATGGGCAAACAAGGCAGATGCACCCAATACATTTAGAGCACATTCAAATAGGCTCAAGACTATGAGTAACTCAGATATATTTGTGAGAGAGGCCACTGCTCCCTGTTAGATTTTGTGGTCACGTATTGCGTAGAAAAGCCCTGCATTCCTTACTTGGGTTCTGGCACGACAGAGGAAAAGGGTGGCAGCTCTTCAGGAATGTAGGCTGGCTGACTTCTGCCAGCATGGAGGTAATGGTCCTGGAAAAGGTACTGAGCGCTGTCTTTAGGCATCGGCAGCAAGGTGCTCAGCACCGGCGATCGCTGGTCCATGACGCTTCGGATGGCTGGCTGCCTTACATCGGTGCTCCTTTAAGAAATAGTTAAAAAAATAAAATAAAAAATGAATAAGGGAAAGGTGTCCAAGTAAGGGTGACATCATACAGCGTACCTCCCGACTGACAGCATTTTGCAGGCTTTGGGGGTGCAGAATTCAATCACATACTGGAAATTTAGATTTGCAGAATTAAAATGGATTAAAGTGCTCGATTGCCTCAGGGAAACAAACCTACTAAAAAATATGGATTTTTTTTTTTTGCAATTAGGAAAGTGACAAGGAAATGCATTGAAAAACATGGGATGAATGAATGACCAACGGGAAAGTATGTGGATAGATGAGATACAATAGCCATCTTCAAATATCTCAAGGGCTGTCATAGAAGATGGAGCAAGCTTGTTTTCTCCTGCTCTGAAGCAAAGGACTTGACCCAATGGATTCAAGTTACAAGAAAGGAGATTCCGACTAAACACCAGGAAGAACTTTCCAATGGGAAGAAGAAGAAGAGTTTGGATTTGATATCCCGCTTTATCACTACCTGAAGGAGTCTCAAAGCGGCTAACATTCTCCTTTCCCTTCCTCCCCCACAACAAACACTCTGTGAGGTGAGTGGGGCTCAGAGACTTCAGAGAAGTGTGACTAGCCCAAGGTCACCCAGCAGCTGCATGTGGAGGAGCGGGGAATCGAACCTGGTTCACCAGATTACGAATCCACCGCTCTTAACCACTACACCACACTGGCTCCCACTGTGCGACAGTGGAACAGTCTCTTTCAGGAGGTTGTGGACCCTCCTTGCTTGGAGGTGTATAAGCAGAAGTTGGACAGTCATTTCCATGGATGCTTTGGCTGAGATTCCTGCATTGCAGAGGGTTGGATTAGAGGACCCTTTTGGTCCCTTCCAACTCTACAATTCTATGATTCTATGATCATGAGGCTGGAATGTGCCCTACAACTACAATAATGCCTCTTGTTCACCCGGGTGGAGACGATATGTGCAGAAAATTCTGACTTTTGTATGGTTGGAATGTAACCTACTGCAGGCTCCAGCCACTTCTGGCATATGGCCTTGGCAGGACTTTGGGTTAAAAAGAATGTTCCCCACCCCCGATATAAATATCTGCAAGGCATACAATAACAGAGGAGAGAAGAGAGAAAATGAGGCCATACTTGCGATAGCGGAAAGTGACCTTCTTCACCTCCTTGGTCACGTCTGTTTTCAACTCCTTGGGTTTAGCTGTCTCTCTCAGAGCAGGATTGAATATGTTTGAGCGGAGCAGCCGGCCAACTTCCTGCTGGATTTCCTTGAGGTTCTTCTGTCTGAACGTCACAAAAGCCACATAGGAGGAGAAGTTGTACAAGCACTAAACGCAGAAATAAGATAAAAATAAAAATGGAGGTGATCTACTCTATTGTTGCAGCTTATCTTAAAGATGAGACAACCCTTAGCTGCTCTGTTCCTCCAGGCGACCGCTCTTACCTCAAAGAAATCCCTGTCTTTCTGTGTTGTTGATATTTTCCTCCTAAAATGTGGAAGAGAAGAATAAATCCACAGACAGAAACAGAGAAAGTACTCCATAAACATCTTCCTAAATGAAAGGGAGTTTCCTCGACATTCTGTCACGGTCTAGCATGACCAAGAAACAGAATCAAGACCAAACGCTGGCAGGTAAAATTCATTCCCATGCCCCAATGAAACTACCAAGATCATGGCTTTTGGAAGTGGGGGCTCCCAGTCTGCAGTTTCCTCTTGCCAAAATGACAGGGGGCCCACAAATGCAGTTTCATCCTGATTTGTTTGTAGGGAGGTTAGACAATGTTGCATCAAAGCAAGTGTTATCTCATGATTCCCAGCGCATTTCCCCCCACTTCTCTTTTGCAAAAAAAAAAAAAAAAAATACAATCTTTTGGGGAAGTGGGTTTGTTTGCTTTATTTCAGATATTTAAATAATACTTAATAGTCAGAATTTCTAAGTAGGGTAAATAAAATGGTTTGGAGAAAAGAAAAAAAATCTAACCATACAGAGAATAAGAGCAATTAAAAATCAACATAAGATCAGAACACTACCTTAAAATGCTGGTTGAAATAAGAAAGTTGTGGGGCAACTATTCTCATATAACTGGCTCTAATTAATGCATGAAGGGGTTAATACAATAGAGTAAGCTGTCCTGCAGGCTTATTTCCTTTACTTTGGGAGGAAATAGGTAATCAAGCCTATTGTCCCCATCCCTCCTCACTCTACCTGAGATGCTCAGCATTTGAAGAAGTTTGAGCTTGTTGCTCCAGCTCAGCCGCATGGCTCTCACCAGCCATTATTGAGTTCCTATACCGATAATCTGGGAACCCTTACCACTTTGTTACTGTCTTTGTTTCACGGTCTGAAGCACATGAATCCAACCTTTAGAGAGTTTGTAAGTAAACCAGTTTTTACTTTGCTGAACATGTGGTCTTTTCCTATGCTGGGGGGGTAGTGAGGAAATTTGGAAGCAACGCAGAAGGCGTACTAAGTATTTGCCCCAAACCTGGATCTTGACATCCAGGAATTATTCAACATGGAGGGTCCTTGTCTAATCTCAGTTGGGAGGGAATTTCAGGCTTCAGCCCCCAACCCAGGCGACATGGTTTCTAGCAGTTACAAGCCATGCAAGCTGAGCCATGGGCCACCACCAACAGAGACTCCCTTAAGAACTCAGTGATCAGGCTGGGATGTAAGGGATTCACCAATCCTTATGATATTCTGGATCCAATTTTTTAAGGGCTTTGTAAATTAATGCAGGGACACGGGTGGCGCTGTGGGTTAAACCACAGAGCCTAGGACTTGCCAATCAGAAGGTCGGTGGTTCGAATCCCCACAACGGGGTGAGCTCCCGTTGCTCGGTCCCAGCTCCTGCCAACCTAGCAGTTTGAAAGCACATCAAAGTGCAAGTAGATAAATAGGTACCACTTCAAGAGGAAGGTAAACGGTGTTTCGGTGCGCTGCTCTGGTTCGGCAGAAGCAGCTTAGTCATACTGGCCACATGACCCGGAAGCTGTACGGCGGCTCCCTTGGCCAATAAAGCATGATGAGTGCCACAACCCCAGAGTCGGCCACGACTGGACCTAATGGCCAGAGGACCCTTTACCTTTAAATTAATGCATGAACCTTGAACTAGGCATGGTATCATATGTACAAGCTTTTAAGCAATGATGTTACATGGCTGTGGTCATCCGATCCCATCAAGTCTAGCTATAGCATTTTGTACCAGTCAGAACTCCAGGAAAGCCCCACATAGAACACACTGCACTAAGAGGCAATTGTACTTTAGTCCCATTTCACGGAAAGCTTCAGCTATAAATCAAACTGGTGTTAATGGCAGTGAAGCTGGCCAGGTTTTGAGTTTTTTTTAGCTCCGTCAAGTTGGCATTCCCAAATCATTTGCCTATTTTAGCCCCTCTCCCAGTCTCAAACCAAGAGCGTCCTCCTGGCTTATGGAAGATCTCTAAATTTGACTACACATGTGTATTTAATATACGCAGCTGCGAGAACAAAATGCAGATCCTTCCCCTCCCCTTATGTAAATTTGCCCCAGAGGAAACTGGCAGCAATAAATATTACCTAACCCTGTCCCTGAGCCAGATATGCCTGGTTCCTTCCTCACTGTATGAGGCACTAACAAAGTAAAAGGGGAAGGAAATCTACAAAACCCGTTTAAAAAATGGCAAGGTCCTCTGCAAATACCATCTAAGGGCCCCTCTGCAACATCACCTCTGCCTTGTTCCAAGATTTTCACCACACTTTGGCTCTGCACACACAAAGCTTGGGAATCACACAAGTGGGTGGGGGGCAGGATGAGACCCTCCAGAAAAGAGTAGGGTTTCTTTGTGTGCATTTTCCCCTCTAGAGCTGAAGCTGAATTTCTCTCTCTGGGCCCTTTTAGCCTCAGAGAGAAAGTTGGGCTTCTGTGAAATGTTGTTTTGGGGGACGGTGTTGCCATTTTGTGACAAGAGATGTCTCTGAAGATTACAGATGTGGTCTTAGGCCCCAAAGGGCTGGTGACCCCACTTCAGTGTGACTAAGGAGCTCTTCAGGGTCCGTTTCGTGGTTTAATCCGGCCCCTGTGGCAGTTTATCTCAACAACTTTGGTCCTCACACATGTTCACTTCATCAAACCTGGCCCTCTTTGAAAAAAGTTTGGGCACCCCTGCTTTAGGCTTAACCTTCCTAACCTGGGGGCCCTCAACTCTGGACTAAAACTCCCATCAGCCCCAGTCAGCATAGGCCGCTCTAAATATTTATTTATTTTGTTAAATTTTATATACTGCCCTTCATCGTAAGATTGCAAGCTGGTTCACAATATAAAAACACAAAAATATGTAACATAATAACAAAACAAAACAATACCCCCCCCCTTTAAAAGACCACAGATTGTTTAATTAGCCAAAGGCCTGGTTATAGAGGAAAGGTTTTGCCTGGTGCCTAAAGTGATGTAACAAAGGCGCCGAGCAAGCTTTCCTGGGTGGAGCAGTCCCCAAATGGGGAGCCAGGGCAGAAAAGGCCCCTTTCTCGTGTTGCCGCCCTCAGGATTGGCTCTAGCAGTCAGCAGCTACGGACCTTCCCCAGGAATACGGTTCCTGATATTTCACATTTTCAGACGTGTGCTAAAGTTCTCTACGCCAGGGATTCCAAAGCTCCCTTCAGGTTGCCTGCAGAAGGTTTGTGAAACAGTTGGGCATCTCTATGCTCAGCCCTGCTTGCTCTTTCTTTCTTTCTTTCTTTTTTTCTTTCTTTTCTTGACAGTGGAATTCAAGGCTCTTTTGACCAGGGGCAGATAAGGATCTTCATAATATGGTCCTGGTGCTGTCTACTTATATTCCTTAAAAATTAACCACCAGGTAAGCAGCCTTTCTCAGCCTCCTGGCTGCCAGTTGTTTTCTGGGCACTGTTCAAGATGCTGAAAACTCCCAAGTCATTGGGATTTTCCTGACATGAAAAAATGCAGCAACGGGGGAAGCTCCAGCTCTGAATTTCTGCCCAACATGCAAGCATCTGAGGTACAGAATGCTCAGGTGGCACCCTGTATTTATTTTCACTCTATCCCTGCAGCTGAATCGGGAGGGGGTGGTGTGTGTGTGTGTGTGTGTGTGTGTGTGTGTGTGTGTTTGCAATACTTGGAATTCAGAGCCAGGCTTTCTGGTTGGGTCACTGAACAATTTTGTCATGCTGACTCTTGCATGCACAGCATTTTTGGGCTGGGCCACCGACTGTACTCAGCCTACAATTAACCACGGAGTTGGTGCGGCTCACCCTGCCGAATCGACAAGAAGAGGGAAAATAACTCCCTGTGCCGCAAGCGACGAGGATGGCTGACAGGACGCTGCTGAACCTGCAGCTGTGCAGCACCTGCGGGTGGCAAGGCACCGCCCAAGATCACACAGATTTTGCTGCTGCAGAAGCAGAAGGCAGCGGCTCTCCTGTGTCTCAGGTGTGTTGGCAGCCCAGCTGCCTCGTATCAATTGGCTGCAGATACAAAAAACTGAACCCGAGACATGACGCCTTCTGTTTTTGTTTGTTTGTTTGTTTGAATTTCAACCTTTATTATACAAAGAACTTAAAATACATACAATATAAAATATTACATTTCAGACATTACAAATTATAACTATACAAAAGAATATAGAAGAAGAAAGAAAAGAAATAGAAAAAGAGATAGAAGATGATTTTATTTACAATAAAAAAGAACCTTCTGACTACACCTGTTGTACTATTTTGAAATAAATTCTTTTTTACACAGTTTCCTGAAAATGCAAAGTGCATGCACATGCAGGAGAACAAAGCTCAGAGTCAGGGCGTGTCCCTTGTTTCGGGTTTGGCACTTCAACACAAGGCAAGAAAGAAAGAAAGAAAGAAATGTGGAGGTTTTGAGTATCCTGTTCCCCACACAAGGGGAGTCCTTTGGCAGGCTAGGCGGCCCAGGGAGAGGGGACACAAATAATACCAAGGTGCCAAGCTGCTTTTAGGGATTGCAGGCACCCTTAAAAATCATGGGTGGTGCCCAAGGTTGGCAGGGTTGAGCAGCTGCTGGGATCGTAGGACTCACAGCTGTCCATGGAGGCGCAGGTCAATTCTGTATCAGGGCAGCTGTCTACCAGCTCTACCTGGTATGCAGGCTAAGACCCTACCTGCCCGCAGACTGTCTCGCCAGAGTGGTGCATGCTCTAGTTATCTCCCACTTGGACTACTGCAATGCCCTCTACGTGGGGCTACCTTTGAAGGTGACCCGGAAACTACAACTAATCCAGAATGCGGCAGCTAGACTGGTGACTGGGGGTGGCCGCCGAGACAACGTAACACCGGTCTTGAAAGACCCAGTACGTTTCCAAGCACAATTCAAAGTGTTGGTGCTGACCTTTAAAGCCCTCATCGGTCTCGGCCCAGTATACCTGAAGGAGCGTCTCCATCCCCATCGTTCTGCCCGGACACTGAGGTCCAGCACCGAGGGCCTTCTCGCAGTTCCCTCATTGCAAGAAGCAAAGCTACAGGGAACCAGGCAGAGGGCCTTCTCGGTAGCAGTGCCTGCACCGTGGAGCGCCCTCCCACCAGATGTCAAAGAGATAAACAACTACCTGACATTCAGAAGACATCTGAAGGCAGACCTGTTCAGGGAAGTTTTTTATGTGTGACATCTTAGTGTATTTTTGGTCTTTGTGGAAGCCGCCCAGAGTGGCTGGGGAAACCCAGCCAGATGGACGGGGTACAAATAATAAATTATTATTATTATTATTACAAGGGTGCAGCAGGTGTTCTGAATGAAGAAGGTCCCAGGTTCAGTGCCAGGTATATCAAGTTGAAAGGGGTCTAATCGTAGCAGGTGAGGTGGAAAGGCTTGAGATCTCAGAGAACCACTGCCAGTCAGACTAGATAACAGGTGGGCAGGATGGTCAAATGGATCTCCTTTGAGGCAGCTTCCTATGACCCAGAAGCCAGCGCTGTCTGCTTGGTTTTCACTCTGTGCACAGCCGGCTCTGAGGCAGCATAGGTTGTCTGTAACCTTCCCAAACCTTTCATGGACCAAAGCAGCTGCAAGCCAGACGCCTCAATGAGCTCTGGGGCATTTTCTTGCTCCGTGCACCTCAGCAGATGTGCCTCTGCCTGCTCTACCCTATGAGGCCCTCCAAGGTTCAAGTGCCCAAGCCTCACTCAAATCCTAACCCTAGGACGGGGATGGGGAGGGGAGTAAAACTCTTGATTCCACAGGAACACACTGATTCAGAAGAGATTGTAAAACATGGGACTCTGTGTTCCTGCCAAGTCTGCTAACCCCAGCTAAGGCCTCGCTGGAATTCTTCCTGCAAGTTAATTTGGCTGAGTCCTGCTGCTTCACCCTGGGATCATATCAGTAAAAGCTCATTCCAGGGCAATGTGCTCCCCGGCAGCCTTCGCTTTCCAGCTGGGAGTCTGCGCGTCTTTAAGGGTGCTCTCCTAAAGCTGCCGAGACAACTTCTTCTCTCTCCGTTCCTGAAGTCTCGTGGGCTTTCTGAAAAAGCACAGGCCAGCAGGCCCTCGCAGCAGGTCACGTCCAGCTAAACAGGAAGACAAATCCCCATGGGGACTTTCGCGCTGAATAAACGCGGCTTTGGTTCTGAACGCCGAGCATGAGCTTCCTGCCAAGAACAAAACAGCCATGCAAGCTTGGGGGAGTGTAACCGATCTGAAATAAGCTGCCGCTGTTTACCTCTCTTGCTCTGCACCATCACGAAGCTCAGAGAAAGGATGCCCGAGCTGGTGCAGGAGAAATAAACTCGACTCATAAACACGTCAAAGAAATGACCTGCCAAGGTGGACCTGTGCTTTGCATGTCATTATAAGAGTCTGGGGCTTTTTCTTGTCCTTCGAAGCCACATACTGGAAGAAAGCCAGTGAGAGTGAGTGATTCAAAGCGGGCAAGGCTCAAGCATGCAAACACTTCTCCCCAGTACCAGCCCTTCTCTCCAGTCCTCTTTCCACCACCATTAGTGTTATTAGCTGCCTGGGGGCAGTGAGGGATCAGCCTGACTTGTACCTGAACCTTTAGCAGCAGAAACCAGCAGATTAAGCTTCTCACAACACAAGAGGACCACCTGGTAATGCCTACTGATCAAGCTGCTGTCAACAGCAACAGAGGGCAGCTGAAGAGATTGGAACCCCAGGCTGGGGTCAAGAGAAGGGTGGCTAGAGAACATAAGAACATAGGACAGGCCTGAGCGGAAGGCAAATATGTGGGTAGCTTGCTGTGAGACTCCCGATTGTTTGAATCTCTTTTTTGCAACTAAATCAGGCTGCAGAAATGAACAAAGCTAAGCAAGAATGGGTTTGGGGGGAAAGAACTATGGGCTCAGGTCAAAGCCCTTGGCTCAGAGGCACCCTGTTCCTCAATTTTAACTGTAAGCCATCTATGAGAAGGAAAACTCTGGTCCTGAACCTCCGCTGCCTTGTGGGACGTCTTCAGGAGTAAACCCTACACAAATCCAGAGTGAAGTGCCTAAGGCAATTGGATGGCGCCTTCCAGCAACTCCTGCAGCCAAGCTGGTGCCAAACGTCTTGCTCTGCTTTCCTTTGGACCACATCAACGAGTCCGAGAGGGGGCAGTGTCTTGTCGTCTGGGCAGCCCAGGACCTCCATACACGCTGCCCAGGCTTGTGCCCTGGGGAGGTCACTTGGTGCTGCTAACAAAGTGGTTTGACTTCACCTCCCGACACTCCATTGTCTCTTGAGAAAGACAGATGTCAACACATGCCCTTTGTACCTGGTCCTTGTTGGTATAACTTCAGGTTCTTGCAAACAAAACCTACAAAATGGATCCAGCAAGCCTGAAGCCTGAATGCCCCTGCTCTAGAGCACCTGGTAAGACTAGCAGGCTTTGGTTCGGGAGCTGTCATTGCCTTCTGAACAAAATTCTGTAGTGGTGCTTTTAACAGACACTGAATCTGCAGCAAGCAGAAGGAGATTGTCTTTGTCTCCATAGCATGAAAAGCCTTGTTTGCTGAGTCCTGCATAGAAAACATCTGCTAAACTCGCAAGAGCAGGCCACACTGGTTTTTCTTCCCGGAGATGGCAACCTTAATGGGAGTGGAAGCAGGGCTGGGAAAGATGTAGTAGGGGCTGCTGTGTTTTCATGGGCTTTGTAAGGTGGCAGTCATCGCAAGGGATTTGGCCCAAGTATTTAAAATATTTTTTTAAAAAGTACTTGCCCCTCCCCTTCATACTGTGACATTCATCCCACTTCTTTGCGTGTTGAGACATTCCAGAGGCACAGAGCTTGCTCAAGTTTCATTTCCTTTGGAAGCTATTGCCAGAACTTCAGTCGTGTAATATTTGCCCTTCTTTACAAACGTACGCATTGAGCATAGATGGGGGAAAGTCCGCTGCTCGCACATCAGATCTCCAGGTGAAATAGCCAGCAACCGAAATGTTAAGACTCAGGTCTCTCTCTCCAAAATTACTCAAACTGCCAGCGGCAGCTAGGGATCATCCTTTGCTAGGAGCGTGGGAATAAAGACATGCCCCCTTCCAAGTATTTCCTAGCTATTCAGAAGAGTAAGAGTGCCTAAAAATTAGCTACCACGGAAGTACATTGCTGGATTTGTGCAGTCTACCAACACACCATTGCCAAGCCCAAAACTCTCTGGCAAGGCATTGCGATAAGGCAGCCGACAGTGGTAGCCCTCATCACAGAAATCTGATAGTAAATAATGTAATGAGTTTTGTTAAGTTGCAACAGCTATTTGCATGCCACCAGATCCTGAACACATTCACCCAGAGGCTATGACTGCTGATTTTAGTGACTTCTAAGGAAAAATGATGAGAATTTTAGCCTGTGATCCTAACTGATGTTATTTTGGAATGTGTCCCACTGAGTTCATTGGGACCTTACGGCCCCAATAATTTTTGCTTAAGGCCTTGGACAGATTTCCTGAGTGCAGGTTTACCTGGAAGTTATGCATCCTTACTTCAAAACAAGCCAAGCCTTCTACTGAGCTAGACCATTGGCTCATCTAGACTACAGAATCATAGAATTATAGGAAGGGACCATGAGGATCATCTTGTTCAATCCCCTGCAATGCAGAAAACTTTTGCCCAACTTGAACCCACAACTCTACCCACGACTGAGCTATCAGCATGTCCTACTTTAAGGTAAAGGTAAAGGTACCCCTGACAGTTAAGTCCAGTCGCGGACGAATCTGGGGTTGCAGCGCTCATCTCGCTCTATAGGCCAAGGGAGCCGGTGTTTGTCCACACGCAGCTTCCGGGTCATGTGGCCAGCATGACTAAGCCGCTGCTGGTGAACCAGAGCAATGCACGGAAATGCCGTATACCTTCCTGCCGTATAACTATTTATCTACTTGCACTTTGATGTGCTTTCGAACTGCTAGGCTGGCAGGAGCTGTCCTACTTTAATTGGCAGCTATTCTCCAGGATTTCACAAGAGCCTTTCCCATGCCAGGAATTGAACCGGTGACATTTTGCATGCAAAGCAGGCGCTCTCCAGATGAGCTACAACCCTTCCCCACTGAACTCTCTGGGATTTGCTTCCTGGTGAAAACGCTAAGAATCAGGCGGCACGTCTCCCTTCAGTTTCCATAAAGGACTCTCAAAGGGCACTGGGTTTTGACAACCCACTCAGAAACCCAAGTTCCCACTTCTTCTGTTTTATTCCCTAGACATCTGCTGCGAAGAGCAGATGGCATTACAGAAAAGCATTTCCTGGGCGCAGCCGTTTCCTTACTTTCCACAAGCCATGTGATGCTGATCAGACATTCCCAGCCCCAGGATGAGGATGCAGTACAGCTCAGCCAGGTGCTTTTTGGTCACTGCTAGCTTGATTTGGTTCTCCCGCATCTCTTTCCTTTCCAGGGCACTGGGCTTCCTGTTTCACAAAGAAGCAAGTCATTAAAAAAAGCATTGCACAGAGCACTCTCCCACTCATGGTTAGACGCTCAAGAACACTATGCACCAGGGAATTCTGACCCAAATAAAAGAAAGCAACAGAAAGATTAGATCATTAAATCATAGGGCTGGAGTGGCACGCCCTGGGATTGGCTAGTAAGACTCTGGTCAGGCAAGCAAGATCCACTATGCCTGGACTATCATTAGTAGATTAGGTGATACAAAAGAACAGTAGGGTAATTGCAAATAAGGAGCAGGAAGGACCAAGGTGTTGTGTGCTAGAATGTCTCCAGGTAGGTCAGGTGTGGCTAACCTGTGGTCCTCCAGAGGTTGTTGGCCTCCAGCACCCATCAGACTCAGCCAGCAGAGCCAATAGCCAGGGATGATGGGAATCATGGAGCCAGCTTGTTTTCTCCTGCTCTGGTGGTAGGACTCGAATCAGTGGCTTCAAGTTACAATAAAGTACATTCCGACTAAACATCAGGAAGAACTTTCTGATGCCAGTGGGACGGTTTATCTCAGGAGGTTGTGGGCTCTCTTTCATTGGAAGTTTTAAAGCACAAGTTGGATGGCCACCTGTCATAGATGCTTTAGCTGAGACTCCTGCATGGCAGGGGGCTGGGCTAGATGACCCTTGAGGTCCCTTACAACTCTGTGATTCTATGAATGTGATCCAACAACATCTTGGATGGCCACACCTTATTGGCCTCCCTCCAGGCTGGGGATCCTCTGTGGCCATCCAGATGTTGTTGAACCACATTCATAGAATCATGTCCCAACACCTAAGGAAGCGTTGGTGGTGATCTAATCTAAATGATCTAGTTTAAGTTCTCACCTGGGTCAACACAAAACAAAACAGGTAGGTGTTGGGCCATAAGGCAGCTGCCAATTCAAACAAAAGTTGGTTTGACTCATTTGTTTGACCTGTACTTTGTAAGCTGTCTTTGAAAGGTATTTATATTTTGAAAGGCAACCTAAAAGTCTATTACAAGGGGAGGACAGTGGGGACAACAACATTATGGCTGAGTCCAATGCAGGTGTTATGTACTGAGTTGAATGGGATCCAAACTTCAGCAGTCTGATTGGTCCTAGAACAATAGGATCCAAAAGGCAGCAGTCTGATTGGTCCTAGAACAATAGGATTCAGAATGCAGCAGTCTGATTGGTCCTAGAACAATGCAGCAGTATGATTGGTCCGCAGGAGCCACCCAATCCAGCTCCAGATAGAAGTGAATCCACAACCTGATTGGCTTACAGTAGAATTCCGGAATTAGCCAATCATGTGCAGCCCATTGTGTAAATAATGTATATAAAGCAGATGCTTTGAGGGGACTTTCATTCATTCCTCCTCACCACTATGAGCTGAATAAAGAGCATGAAATCACTTTGCGACTCTGAGTATATTTCAGCAGGAAATAGCTTTCGCCTGTTGTGGACTCACCTGAAAACCCCAGGGAAGCAAGAGGGTTGGTGCTCCTTGCAAACACACGAGGGGCAACAGAGGAGAGATATCCAGGCCAAGGCACTAGTGAAAGTAGGTTTGGGTGCATTTGTGGAGAAAGAAGGGAGAGTTCTGTCCACTTTTCTTTTTTTCCTTTTTTTCTTTAAGAAGAAGAGTTTGGATTTGATATCCCGCTTTATCACTACCCGAAGGAGTCTCAAAACGGCTAACAGTCTCCTTTCCCTTCCTCCCCCACAACAAACACTCTGTGAGGTGTGTGGGGCTGAGAGACTTCAAAGAAGTGTGACTAGCCCAAGGTCACCCAGCAGTTGCATGTGGAGGAGCAGAGACGCGGACCTGGTTCACCAGATTACGAGTCTACCACTACACCACATTGGCTCTCAGTTCTGTCCACTTTTCAACAGTTCGTGCAACACCCACCACCCCAGCTTCCGCTGGTCTTGGGCCACAACCACTGATGCAGAACTGACCTCAAACGCAGCCGTGAAGGAGAACAGGAGAGGTGGGGCTGACCTGAAAATGCTGAGACGCACTGACTCAAGTCTCCTTGTGGAGGAAGAAAGTCAGAAACGACCCAGGAAAGAAGGATGGAACCAGTCAGAGGAGACTGAAGAACACTGGGCTCAAATAGCTCCAGGGACTTGACAGGTGTCCCGCAGAATCATAGGAAATGGTCTTGGACTCCCAACTTCAGACTATTCATCCATTAGTCACCTGAGCACTGACAACTCTCCAAGGTCTTGGGCTTGAGGCCTCGTGGCTTGTGATCTTTCTAACCAGCACAAATCGGGTCTTGAAGCAAAGCACACCGACACTGAATATATAGAGCAATAGCCCTTTCTAAACATAACGAGACCCCGCTTAAGACACACATCCAAGCGATTTTACTCACCCCATGAAAGATTTGGGTTTCATCTCCAAGGCTAATTTTTCCAGATAAAAATTCAGATAGTACAGCAGAGCCATGAGAAAATCATCTAGCTGCCGGCACCTAGAGCAGATTTTAAAAACAGAGCAAAACACCACGTCACCCATGTAAACTTCTTCACAAGGGAGCAGTTTTCTTTTGCTGAATGCAGCCGACTGGGCAATGGCACCTGGGTACCCTTCACAATAGGGACGCGGGTGGTGCTGTGGGTTAAACCACAGAGCCTAGGACTTGCTGATCAGAAGGTCGGCGGTTCGAAACCCTGCGACGGGGTGAGCTCCCGTTGCTCGGTCCCTGCTCCTGCCAACCTAGCAGTTCGAAAGCACATCAAAGTGCAAGTAGATCAATAGGTACCACTCCGGCGGGAAGGTAAACGGCGTTTCCGTGCACTGCTCTGGTTCGCCAGAAGTGGCTTAGTCATGCTGGCCACATGACCCGGAAGCTGTACACCAGCTTCCTCGGCCAATAAAGCAAGATGAGCGCCGCAACCCCAGAGTCGGCCACGACTGGACCTAATGGTCAGGGGTCCCTTTACCTTTACCCTTCACAATACCCAACGTTCATGCCCAACGTGGGGCTCGAACCCTTGACCCTGAGATTACAGGTTTCCTGCTCTACCAACTGAGCTATCCCAGCAGCCTATTATGTGTGAAGACCCAGAAGGTCACTTAACCATAATGGGATTTTAGAATAAGGGATAATTAATTGGCCCTCCCAATCATCGTCATTCCCACTTAACCCACAAAGCTTACCATGTGACCTTGGGATGACCATTCTCTCTTAGCCTAACCTACCTCGCAGGGTTTTTGTGAAGATGTGGGAATAATAAGAGGTGGGAATAATGCATGTGGTCTGAGGTCCTTGGAAGAAGGCTGGTGGGGGTGGGGGTGAGTGGGATGCAAACAATTCCAAGCAGGCAAAAACATTGAACCAGTGAAAGGTGTGGTCTGGGGAGAGGAGAATCTGGGGAGAGCCAAGCATACTAGGACTCAATTTCTCGACTTTAAGAAAGCCGACTTCATAAAACTTAGGGAAGTGCTGGGTGAGATCCCATGGACAGTAATACTAAAAGGAAAGGGAGTTCATGATGGCTGGGAGTTTGTTAAGAGGGAGATAGTAAAAGCACAACTTCAGGCAATACCAATGAGACGGAAACATGGAAGGTGCCTAAAGAAGCCAGGGTGGCTATCTAAAGAACTTTTAACTGAGTTAAGATTAAAAAAGGATGTGTACAAAAAATGGAAAAGGGGGGAAACCACCAAAGAGGAATTCAAACAAATAGCCAGCACATGTAGACACAAAGTCAGAAAAGCTAAAGCACAGAATGAACTCAGGCTTGCTAGAGAGGTTAAAAGCAACAAAAAAGGCTTTTATGGCTATGTTCGTAGCAAAAGGAAGAACAAAGAAACAGTGGGGTCACTCAGAGGAGAAGATGGTGAAATGCAGACAGGGGACACAGAAAGGGCTGAACTCCTCAATGCCTTCTTTGCCTCAGTCTTCTCCGATAAAGAAAACAATACCCGACCTGAAGAATTTGGAGCAAATGATTCAGCAGAGGAAACACAGCCCAGAATAACTAAGGAGATAGTACAAGAATACTTGGCTAGTCTAGATGTATTCAAGTCTCCAGGGCCAGATGAACTGCATCCAAGAGTATTAAAAGAACTGGCAGATGTGATCTCAGAACCACTGGCAGTCATCTTTGAGAATTCCTGGAGAACAGGCGAAGTCCCGGCAGACTGGAGGAGGGCAAATGTTGTCCCTATTTTCAAAAAGGGGAAAAGAGAGGACCCAAATAATTACCGCCCAGTCAGTCTGACATCAATACCAGGGAAGATTCTAGAGCAGATCATTAAGCAAACAGTCTGTGAGCACCTAGAAAGGAATGCTGTGATCACCAATAGTCAGCATGGATTTCTGAAAAATAAGTCATGTCAGACTAACCTGATCTCGTTTTTTGACAGAATTACAAGCCTGGTAGATGAAGGGAACGCAGTGGATGTAGCCTACCTTGATTTCAGCAAGGCATTTGACAAGGTGCCCCATGATATTCTTGTAAAGAAGCTGGTAAAATGCGGTCTTGACTATGCTACCACTCAGTGGATTTGTAACTGGCTGACTGACCGAACCCAAAGGGTGCTCATCAATGGTTCCTCTTCATCCTGGAGAAGAGTGACTAGTGGGGTGCCACAGGGTTCTGTCTTGGGCCCGGTCTTATTCAACATCTTTATCAATGACTTGGATGATGGACTCAAGGGCATTCTGATCAAATTTGCAGATGACACCAAACTGGGAGGGGTGGCTAACACCCCAGAGGACAGGATCACACTTCAAAACGACCTTGACAGATTAGAGAACTGGGCCAAAACAAACAAGATGAATTTTAACAGGGAGAAATGTAAAGTATTGCACTTGGGCAAAAAAAATGAGAGGCACAAATACAAGATGGGTGACACCTGGCTTGAGAGCAGTACATGTGAAAAGGATCTAGGAGTCTTGGCTGACCACAAACTTGACATGAGCCAACAGTGTGACGCAGCAGCTAAAAAAGCCAATGCAATTCTGGGCTGCATCAATAGGAGTATAGCATCTAGATCAAGGGAAGTAATAGTGCCACTGTATTCTGCTCTGGTCAGACCTCACCTGGAGTACTGTGTCCAGTTCTGGGCACCACAGTTCAAGAAGGACATTGACAAACTGGAACGTGTCCAGAGGAGGGCAACCAAAATGGTCAAAGGCCTGGAAACAATGCCTTATGAGGAACGGCTAAGGGAGCTGGGCATGTTTAGCCTGGAGAAGAGGAGGTTAAGGGGTGATATGATAGCCATGTTCAAATATATAAAAGGATGTCACATAGAGGAGGGAGAAAGGTTGTTTTCTGCTGCTCCAGAGAAGCGGACACGGAGCAATGGATCCAAACTACAAGAAAGAAGATTCCACCTAAACATTAGGAAGAACTTCCTGACAGTAAGAGCTGTTGGACAGTGGAATTTGCTGCCAAGGAGTGTGGTGGAGTCTCCTTCTTTGGAGGTCTTTAAGCAGAGGCTTGACAACCATATGTCAGGAGTGCTCTGATGGTGTTTCCTGCTTGGCAGGGGGTTGGACTCGATGGCCCTTGTGGTCTCTTCCAACTCTATGATTCTATGATTCTATGATTCTATGATTCTATAAAACTTTAGAACTGTAGAGCTGGAAGGGATCCTGAGGGTCATCTAGTCCAACCCCCTGCAATGCAGGAATATGAAGCTGCTCCATACGGAGATCGAACCTGCAACCTTGACATTATCAGCACCACACTCTAACCAACTGAGAAGCAGCCTGGCAAGTGTTTCAAGGACTGCACAGAAAGCCGTGGAGGGCCACATTTGGCCCCCAGGCCTGATGTTCCCCAGCCCTGCTTTGCAATGCTAAAAGCAGCACATATAATAACCCAGATCCCTTATTAATCTCCTGTTGCAGGTGAAGTGCAATCCCTTGTCCCAGGTCTGCTCATATGATTGACTAAGTTTTCTGCAACCGGCCCATTTCATACTTAAAATGGAAGTGTAGCGAGAAGCAGCTGCAAGGTTACTTGTCAGAGGATGTGATGGTTGTGATTTCTGACATTTCCCCTCTCACGGAATTGTATATGTGCCAAAGATAGCTTTCAGAATTCAGGTCTTGATGACACAGGATTTGGCAACCTCTCCGCTAACATCTGACTTGGTTTTTACAAGGTGCCGTAAAATATATTTTTCTTTAAAAAAAAATAATGAAGTGAAAGCATCCCACTGTGAAATGCAAATACCAAATGGCATACCTCATAACTAAAGAGAAAGAATGGATGCGAAAGGAATCGTCTTCGTGGGCCAGAAACAGGGCAGCGTCTGAAAACATTCAAATGAAAATTTTAAAAATCTGTAGCATTGCATTCTCGTCCAGCCCTGCAAAGTGTCTACAAACTATCTCAGAGAAGGTTTTTTACATAAATCGAGTTCTGTTTGCCTATATTTTTAGATTAAACTTCCTCCACGGAGCTCAGGGTGGTCCACCCATTTTATTCCCCCCTCTAGCCCTGTGAACTAAGCTGTGAAGAAATTAATTACTGTCCCCAAATCACCCAGTGAGCTTTACACCTGGGAGGATTTGAACCCAAGTCTCTCCGGTCCTTGTCGAACTTATGGAAAATCACAATCACTGAACTCGCTTCCAGTTCTGATTTGTTCTGATCGTTAGGGCTCTGGCTTGGCCATGTCGGCAGAATGAAAGATGGCAGGATCCCCAAGGATGTGCTCTAAGCGGAGCTGGCTACAGGCACCAGGCCAGTTGGCAGACCAACTCTGTGTTACAAAAATGTCTGCAAATGTGACATTAAGACTGGCAAGATCAACCCTGCCATGTGGGAATCCCTTGCAGACAACTGCAATGCATGGAGACAGACAGACAGGCTGTGCATCCATAGCAGTGGCCAGGGGACGAATGACCACTGGGAGAAGCGCAGAGAGAAGAAACAACCGGATGCCTTCCTCTGCCCCAGTTGCAACAAAACATGTCTCTCCCATATCAGTCTCCACACACAAAGCAGGAGCTGTAACTTTCCAACATTTTGACTTCACCCCTCAAAGGCGCACTCCTCCTTTGTCTCCCAAGAGAGACAGAGGCCAATAACAACCAGTTTAAGAAAAGGGGCAGAGAAAGAAGGAACTATGCAAGGGCTTGGGGAATAATAATAATTTATTATTTATACCCCGCCCATCTGGCTGAGTTTCCCCAGCCACTCTGGGCAGCTCCCAATCAAGTGTTAAAAACAGTACAGCATTAAATATTAAAAACTTCCCTAAACAAATCACATGGAATCCTTAAACACGCTTACTAAGAACAAATCACATGGAATTCACTTATCTCCAAGTAGACATGTTTAGGACTGCCCTATAAGGGATTGGTGTAACTTGAGACGGGAGTAAGGAAAACAGCCCATTAAATTTGGGTTGGTTTTATTTGCCCTGCTTTGTTTCACCTTAAGATAACAGCATGCCTCCTTCCAGGGAGCACAGAAGTGGGTGCGGTTTGGGTGTAGGGCTCCGTCAGTGATCCCAGGGGTTCTACCTGGAAAACTCTGCCACTGAGCTATGCACCAGGAGATGTGTGGGGTGATGGATGCACGTCACTATTGTGGCAGGGTTGGAGTTTATCAAAGCTGCACCAGGCATGACCCAAGAGGAATAAGCAAGTCGCCCAGGTCTAGTTTTCACGGAGGCGGTAAAAATGCGTCTGGGTGGTTCACCTTTAGACTGCAGGTGAGACTCACTTGACTGAAAGCTCCTTTGTACAAAAGCAGTCCCTGCATATAGAAATCTGCCAAGTCAGGGACAGGGGTCAAATTAATACTAGGGCTTTTTTTGCACTTAATGCACATGTCTGTAAAAATACAAATTACATCTATTTTGGTTCTTAATAGCTGTAGGCACATCATGCCTTTGAAGCACAGCCAAAGCACACAGACACAACCTTCAAAGAATTCTGGGCACAATAGTGTGTTAAGGGTTGCTGGGAAATGTATCGACAGTGCCTATAATCCTTTGAAGGGGGAGATGTGCTTAAAAAAACACACACAGAGTACAGTGGTACCTCGGGTTAAGTACTTAATTTGTTCTGGAGGTCCGTTCTTAACCTGAAACTGTTCTTAACCTGAAGCACCACTTTAGCTAATGGGGACTCCCGCTACTGCTGGAGCACAATTTCTGTTCTCATCCTGAAGCAAAGTTCTTAACCTGAAGCACTATTTCTGAGTTAGCGGAGTCTGTAGCCTGAAGCGTATGTAACCCGAGGTACCACTATACTAGTCTAGGCTTCTCCTCATCATCTATTTTTCTACATGGAGTGTGGAGGGTTTTTTTCTTCTTTTTTGTATGGAGGAACATTAAATCATGTTTGTTCCCACCTGCAGTCTGCTCTGAAGTGCTATTACCCAGACACAGGGTTTTCCATCTCCGTAAGAACACAGCTTCTTCTAGCACATTTTGACAACTTGTCTACGGTGGATTGACCTATGCGTGGACAGTCTTTCCTGTCCAGAATCCCAGTCCAAATTTAAGGTCTTGCAACGTTTTTCGAAGCTGACCCAACTTTTCAAAGGAAAAATGCAAGGCAGTCCTCCTAGGGCCATACCATTAAAATGCTAGAGGAAAACAATGCGCTTAGAAATTATTATTACTGTTACAGCTGATTTAGCAATTCATGTTGCTGTTGTTGTTTAGTCGTGTCCGACTCTTCGTGACCCCATGGACCAGAGCACGCCAGGCACACCTGTCTTCCACCGCCTCCCGCAGTTTGGTCAAACTCATGCTGGTAGCTTCAAGAACACTGTCCAACCATCTCGTCCTCTGTCGTCCCCTTCTCCTTGTGCCCTCCATCTTTCCCAACATCAGGGTCTTTTCCAGGGAGTCTTCTCTTCTCATGAGGTGGCCAAAGTATTGGAGCCTCAGCTTCACAATCTGTCCTTCCAGTGAGCACTCAGGGCTGATTTCCTTAAGAATGGAGAGGTTTGATCTTCTTGCAGTCCATGGGACTCTCAAGAGTCTCCTCCAGCACCATAATTCAAAAACATCAATTCTTCAGCGATCAGCCTTCTTTATGGTCCAGCTTTCACTTCCATACATCACTATTGGGAAAACCATAGCTTTTACTATATGCACCTTTGTTGGCAAGGTGATGTCTCTACTTTTTAAGATGCCTAGACAAACCTAGACAGCATCTTAGCAAGTTATACCACACCTTATTTACAAAGAAACGTAAGGGCGCTTACATGCCAGGCATAGGAAACTGAAAGGCCACACAAAACAGAGAGAAGGATAGGCAGGGAGTTTCTGATGCGAGGGGAAATACATGCCCACTTCCTTCTCCCTCTCCCTGCATTCTGAATAGTCTGCTCTGGTCAGGCCTATACCTGCAGCACATGAGAATGACTTTAGGTGCACTGCTGCATTCATTGTGCTTACCTGCTCTGCACTTTCCCAAGCATTAACCAGCTTTAGTCAAACAAAAGTGCACTGAAATAGTGCCTTTGTAATACTTGCTTTGTTTGCAAATATACAAAAGCAGCTACGTATGCCTTCAGGCGAAGCCAGAGTAGTGTAGTGTTTGAAGGGTCAAGAGTAAAAACCAAGAGACCCAGGACCAAATTGTTCAGCCATGAAAGACACTGGGTAACCAGTCAGTCTCTCTCTCAGCCTCACCTACCCTGAAAGGCTGTTGTTGTGCTACGCTACCTTGAGCTTCTGGAAGAAAGTTGGGACATGCATGTTTTAATTAGGGTTGCCACCATGTTTCAAACAGTGAAAATCTGGACAGAAAAGTTGGTGAGCATTTTTTGGGCAGAGTTGTTGAGCTTTATTCGCCAGAAACGACACTGCCGAAATAGATTGCCATACGTTCGGATTTTCCTGGGCATTTTCGCGATTTCCACCCCAGACGTATGGTAACCCTAGTTAATAAATGTCCCCTCCAGCTCAGTTTCCCATTGTTTCCAGTCCATCAAAATGAGTTCTCTTTGTCTGAGTCTCCTGAGATTCAGGCTTACTGCACTTTTTCTGCTCTTCCCATACGCTCCGATTCACATCACATCCCAATGGCAGGAGAAACAGAGAAACAGAGAGATTTCCAGATGACCAAGTGAAACACTGCCACTCACCAGTCCATTGAGAAACATTTGTCAAACCCTCAGCCACACCTACGTGTGTTGGGCAAAAACCATAATGAAGCCCATTTGTGCAATCCGAGATAGTAAAATGTTGTAACCAATGCTATGAAGATGCCATTATGAAAGAAGAAACTGGCACCATGATGCGATATAGAAAAGGAGGTTGCCTTTCTGCCTTCCCCTGCTCCATATGGACTGGAAATCTTGCATGACTCAAGTTATTTCCATGACTGGAGCCTTTCTGCAAAACACCCACTCCCTGTTTGGTCTGTAGCACATAGGACTGCCGTTGCTGGTTCTGTGCAAGACTGTTAAGGTGGACGATGCTCTTGGCTCCCACAGCTGGGACAAAGAAGCTATTTTTTTGATTTTTATGATTCTTAGGTATGCTGAACACAAGCCATTTAGGCCAAGTAAACAAGTGCTGTTGACTCGGGATAACACTGAAATCAGCAACCCTTGGAACAATCTCAAGGATGGCGGAGAAGATCAATAAGCTGCAACTAACTTGGCAATTCGGCACCCACACTTACACTTAACGTCTTCTAGAGAAATCAGTTCGTTTTGCAATCGCCTCAACAGCCGGGGCGACTTATCTTCTTGGAGACTTCTCCGTACGGCAAAGATATCTCGGAAAAAAACAGGATCCGGTCTGCAGATAAAATGGAGGGTGGGTAGGACTTGCATTTCATTTAATTGGACACATGCCAAGGCAACTCTGGAGCTAAACTCTGGGATGTTCTCTTTCCAGGTAATCTTGATTACGTTGAAAACAAAGGCAGAATTCAGCCTTCTATGGGCACATGAAGCTTCCTTGCTGGCCTCTCGAGCCTTTAATATCCACAAAGGGGCGGCACTTAGGACATCCACAACACACATTTAAAGCACTGTCATACCACTTTAACAGCCATAGCTCCCTCCCCCAAGAATCCTGGGAACTGTAGTTTGAGGGTGTTGGGAACTGTAGTTCCAAGAGGGGATTCCTAGCAACTACAGTTCCCAGGATTCTTTGGGGGAATCCAGGACTGATTGAAGTAGCATGAGAGGGCTTTGAATGTATGGTGCGGATGTGACCTGGAGGGGAAACTCTTTGCAAGATGCAGTGATGAAAACGGCCCAGTTTGTGCAGCCGTCTTCCCATCCTACCGATGCAGAGGGCCTGTGGACCTGTTCTTTCTCATATTTGAGGGTGTGGATCCTCAAATGATCAATTGTAGCTAAGGCATTATAGGATGCAGGTGCAGAAGAGGGGAGGGGAGATACATCAGATGTATGTATGGTGTACACATCAGCAAAAAAGCAGGCCTGTGATGTTGTGTTGCTATTGTTCCCATTTTACAGACAGGGAAGTGGGGGCAAACAAGCAGCTTGCCCAAACATGTTTGCAGCTAAGCAGGCACAGAGGTGGCCCATGACACTGGGGCACAAAATCCGAATGGCAACCCTCGTGGCAATGGCAACAATATAATAATAGACCAAATAATTGACCTTTAATGGTGCACTTGAGGCAGGCCACATCACTCTACCTAGAATGAATTGGAACTCCTGCCTCAAGAGTCACAAAGGAGAACTTTTTAAAACCAATCCTTTTATTTTTAAAAAATAAATAAATTGGTGACATCGGTGGGATTCCCTTACCATCCAGGTCAGGCTCAGACCATTTCTCCATCTATCCCAATACTGCCTACCTTGGCAGGCAGCAGCTCTCCAGGATCTCAGGCCTTGGTCTTTGCTGGGGATCAAACCTAGGGCCTTCTGCATTGAGCTATGTTCCATCCCCAAAGGTACGTCCAGTCTCTTCCCCTTCCCTTCCCCAAATACAGGATTTGCGTGGGATTTGAATCCAGGACTTCTTACATCCTTGCCAGGACCACAGACTATAGTCAGGGCATTTCAAGCTCTGCTGATTTTTAAACTGGGTCACCTGTCTGGCGTTTTTGTGGCCGTCTCTTGGAAATGGATGGTTTTCCCTTTCTTTGACTTCTTCTCCACTTCTTTATCTTCCTCCTTAGGCTGAGCACTGCAATACCAAACAGAGGGGAGTTTCCAGTAATGGCAGTGGCAATTCATACAACTACACAGGAAAGAGACCTCACTCTGCGTCTCTCAACCACAGAGTGAGCCCAGCAGAGAGGAATGGCAGCAAGTCCAATGCCAGTTTAGGATGCAGTCTTGCCCCTGCCCACTATAATTCAGCTGGGATACTTGGTTTTTTTAATTTTCCAAAGCCCCACCATCCACAACATTTCTGAGTTGATCTGTCCGTCCTCCATCCTTAATAATCCCCCCCCCAAAAAAAATGAATACCGAAGGCGAGGGGGAAACAGCTTCAGGGATTGGACAGGTGGTTCTTTATGACATCACAGCATGCTCAACCAATCAGCGTGGGGTATCTTCTGCTTCAAAATTACAGAGATGTTTTCATTTTTATTCTTGCAGAGATTGAAGGAATGGGTATGTTTGGACCAATTGCACTTAGGGAGAGATGAGGCATACTACTAGATGCTTTCACAGCTGGAAAGAGCAGCATCCTGCAAACTCAGGCTCTTTTCAGTTGTCACTTTGTTTACTGTGGAATACCTCTTCTTACCTTCCATCGCTGCCAAGAGTTCTATCAGGCCTGACATTTGCCTCCATTCAGAGGCAAAGAAAAAACATTTTGGTTCCTCCATGCTTTTGTAAAACAAGGATTCTATTTACTAAAATGTATTGGTTTCATCCTGCTGATTATGATCTGCTATTGTTGGAAATGTCGTAGATTCCATTGGTTTTATTGATTTTAATGGACTGTGCATGAAGGGGGGGAAATCATGCTGCAAGGCCAGGCGCTTCATAAACTAGCTCACTGGCAAGTGATACGAAATCACGATAACCACAAACAGAAACGCAACAAAGTCAGACAGAAAGGGACACTGAATCCTTACCATGCAAATTCAAGACTTCGGCTGTCATCTTTCCAGTACCACAAGCCAGGGTTAACTTTCGTGAACTGCAAACATTTTGGAATACACAAGTATCGAGGCGTTAATTTAAACCATTTCATCATTTTCATGTTCGATTTTCAGCTCCAAAAACTCCAGTGAGTTCATAAGCCTGACCGATAAGCCCAATACCATGTGCTTCTAAAGAATGGCAATTCAATGTACACCCAAAACCAGGGCTGGAACAACCACTGGGACATTATCAAGCAACCTCCAGGGATATTATTTCATGGTATTATTCTAAAAAAAAAGACTGATGTTGTGAGCCACCAAGCCTTAGAAATACAACTTTTCCTAAAGGCTTCCACAATATTGGCCACCGGTGTATATAAAGGCCAGTGGTCCATCTAGTAATCCTAATCGTAATAATCAAGACATTGACTGAATATTTCCAACTGCCTATTTAAAAACAACCAATGCCGACTGGTCGTTTCAAGTTTGTGACCATCAGAAACACTATGGATAGGGATGGAAGGTGGAATAAATCTATATGAACACATATAGTGCTGTCCGACCTGTGGGGTGCCCTCCCATCATATGTCAATGAGACAAATAAGTATACAGGTTTTAGGAAACATCTGAAGGCAGCCCTGTATCAGGAAGTTTTTAATGTTTGAGGTTTAATAATAATAATAACTATTATTATTATTATTTATTTATACCCTGCCCATCTGGCTGGGTTTCCCCAGCCACTCTGGGCGGTTTCCAACAGAATATTAAAATACAATAGTCTATTAAACATTAAAAGCTTCCCTAAACAGGGCTGCCTTCAGATGTCTTCTAAAAGTCTGGTAGTTGTTGTTCTCTTTGACATCTGGTGGGAGGGTGTTCCACAGGGCGGATGCCACTACCGAGAAGGCCCTCTGCCTGGCTCCCTGTAACTTGGCATCTCACAGCGAGGAAACCGCCAGAAGGCCCTCGGCACTAGATCTCAGTGTCTGGGCAGAACGATGGGGGTGGAGACGCCCCTTCAGGTATACTGGACCAAGGCCATTTAGGGCTTTAAAGGTCAGCACCAACACTTTAAATTGTGCTCGGAAACGTATTATGTTGGAAGCTGCCCAGAGTGGTTGGGACAACCCAGTCAGTTGGGCGGGATACACTAATAATAATAATGCAAGCTAGTTGTATTTAATTCATAAAAGGTTAGACAGCCAACATAGTGCAATGGTTAAAGTGTCTGCCTGGGATCTGGGAGACTAGGGTTCAAATCCCCACTCAGCCATGAAGTTCACTGGGTGATCTTGGAGCTCATCATGGTCTCTCAGCCTGACCTACCTCACAGGGCTGTTGAGAGGGTAAAATGAGGGCCGGAGGGCGGGGGACCAATGTAGGCCCTATTGGGGGCTTTTGATAGAAAGGTGGGGTAGAAATGTAATAGGTATATAAACAAAGCACGTCAGCACCCACAAACTGAAAACTGCTCCTGGATTGTGGATGCAAGAGTGGGCGCCTCTAATATTTGGGTTTGAAGAGGGGATTTTGACAGGTGAAGGTTGCACAATGACCCAGCTATGAAAGGTGAAAGCAGGGCCAGATTGAGGTCTGATGAGGCCCTAAGCTACCGAAGGTAATGGGGCAATTATATGTCCAGCTGTCCTTTGTCAACAACAAATTGTTGCTGTTTTTTGTGTTGAATATATGCCATATGGTAATTTATGGACCTGATAGGTATCTAAAGCCATTTGCACATAACAAAATATGTATTTTTTCAAAGTAATTGTTGAACTGAAATACAATTAAGAAGAAGTATATTAATAGTGAAATAATTATTAAGCTCTAACTTAAAATGATTTTTTATTCATAACAAACTTAATAATGCGAAAACACTGTTGCTGTATGTAAGCTTTATTGTATTTGTCTTTTATCTTATATTTTGGAAATGTACGTTTAGGTTTTTTTTCTCTTTAACTTTTTTGGGGGGGCCCCAAGAGAGCGGGGCCCTAAGCTATAGCTTGTTTAGCTTATACATAAATCCGGCACTGGGTGCAAGACCCAACCTGGTCATATCCTACCTTGGGCTTTTTTTAAAAAAAGAAAAAAAAGTAATATCTGCAAACCCCACCCCACCCCCAAGAAGTTCCACAGTAACTAGACACATCCAGGAATGCAAACTTACTTACAGGCACTATATGTCCCTTGGGCAGCTCCAGGAACTGTAGCTGAGACATGGCGACACTTTGTTTACTGAGAGAGTATCCTGGCAACAGCTCTCTGTCTCTCTTTCCATCTTGAATAGAAGGGTCGCCTGGAGACTACAAGTCCCATCATGCAACGCGGCAGGCCTTCCCTTTTTTTGGTCTGTCTGCGTGGTGGCTTTTGGCTCTCTTTTTCTAACCAAAGGGCGTCCTCAGAAATTATCCCAATTGTGAACCCCCTTCCCAGATACGTGTGAACAGGACGCCCGCGTTTCGTGTCGCAGGCGGCTTTCCTTTAAAATAGCCCGTCCGACACACTGACTGGTTTCAAAAATAGGTGCTCCTTCTGAGCAGGATTGCTTGCTTTCTGAGTGAACTGCCTGCGCTCATTTTTCTCTCTCTCACACATATATGTGTGTAATATTTATTTATCTGTTTTATTTTAAAAACAGTTAAATTTAAAATCAGTTAAATTTCAGCATCACCCTCCCTCCCTAAAGGAGCCGAGGGTGTCAAGCAGCAAAGCAGCACCACTGAAAAATAATTTTAAAAAAATGTTTTAACATTGTGAGCATCTAAAAATAATCTTATATCCACACCATGATTTCAAGGTGGCCAGGATCAATGATCTTTTCAGCCATCAAATGCCTGGGTGAACTGGAATGTGGTAGTTGTTGTTTTTTTTAAAGTCCCAGAATGTTAATAATGCTCCTAGGTTGGGGGAGTTTTCCACAGTTGAGCCACCACCCAAAAGGCCTTGCCGCAGGTAGTGCCAACCTGGCAGCAGTTTTACAAAATCGGATTTAGTTTGTGTTTGATACGGAAGGGGGGGCATGTCTTCTTCACCTTCTTCTTCGCTACAATATATCCATTTATTTCCAATTGTCAATGTCAAAAGGGACTAAAATCTATAAAATTCATAGAAAATCAACGTGCCAATTTGCTCAATTTCTCTAGGACTCCATGACACCTCCCCTGTCCTCCATAATCCCTCAAGCAAGGTGTCAAGACCCTAATCCTGTCAAATCACTCTGCCAAGCCTTTCCTCCAGGCAATGCCAGTACATGAACCATTGTCTTCTCATCACCTGTACTCAGGATGTGCTTATCTGCGCATATCTCCAGCTCTGCATATTCCCCCCTCCCTCCTCCATGTGTTAATCCTGTGTAACCCAACCTCTTCTTAATGTATTCATGATGTAATCTGTGTAACCCAACCTCTTCTTAATGTATTCATGATGTAACTGGGATGTGTTTTGCACTGTATTCTGGGGCATGGAGGGAAGTTTCAAAAGTTCATGTCACCCCTTTCTCGCTGTTCAATCTCGCCTTGAACCTGTTGCGCAATAAACTTGGATCTTCTGCAGCTTGCTCCTGTCTCCGGCTGAGCTCATTTTCGTCCGCAGGGACCCACGGACTTAGTCCGACGAGCTGGGTGGCAGAGCAGCCTCGCACCCAGATTTTACCGTAACAGTGTTTAATATGTATTTAACTTTAAATTTATTAAGCTACCTGCATTGAGGTTTTGGCTGTTATGCATTGATGCACACACACACAGAGGCTTGCACTGGGAGAGTAGAGCGGACTGCAAACATGGCATCAGAATGACTTTGACTCATGCCCAAGAAGAGGGTGTCACCTTAAGTTTCCACCCATTTGTGCACCTAAATCCTCCCCAATTCCTTTCATTAAATTGTGCATCCCTGCTGAAAGAGCTTGCTGATGGTCGCTCAGGTCCCCGCGCAACGCCGGCTCTGAGCTCGGCTTACTTCTCTGCCTGCGCCCTGTGACCTTTTTTAAACAACAGCACACTGTATGTTGTGTTTGCAGTTGCTATTGTGGGCTGCCAAGGATATTCTGGAGCCTTGGCAGCAATGCCGCATATTTATCAGGAACAAGAAGAGAAGCAGATTTGGAAACAAACGAGGTTTTGGAGTTGCGTCGCGGCAACGCTTCAAAAGCAGTATCAAAAACAGGGTAAAAAGAAAGAGGCACAGTGAAGATAGATGCTTCTGTCATCAGCATGTGCTTATTAAGTCTGGCTATTCAGTTATCAAAAGCCTCCAACCTTTTCAGACCCAGGCCCCCACTGTTTAACCCAAACATGCATTTGAAGACCTGTTTCTTAATCATTATTTTTTTACCATATGTATGTATGGTGCTAATTCTGCTGTTGCAAATCACCTTAGATCAGGGTCTGACCCAACAGTCGGTCTGACTCCCAACTCAGCAATCGAAGAAGAACGAGTTAGATGAACCACTTTTAAAACATACTGTATTGATGAACTAAAAAAGTGCCCTCAATTAAATCAACAGATTTAATTTCCATCCTGATAATAACTGCAAGTTGCAAGTGTCACCTCAGAAGATGCATCCCTACTTTCCCCCCCTTTACATACAAATTTATGCAGCTGCACTAAATCAGTTAGCTGACTTAAACGCTCATGCTCAATTAAATAATATTTTTTTAATTGGGTGCAGATCTTCTAAATGTTCCTATTTTCCAGGGACAGTCCTGGATTTACAGAAGCCACCACAGTTCTTGATTTGATCTCACAATGTCCTGCTTTTCCTTAGGATGTCCCTATTTTCACTGGAGAAATGTTGGAGGGTATGGAGTTATGTGACCCCCAAATTAAGGAGATAAGTAACTATACAGCCTTTAGAAGACATCTGAAGGCCGCCCTGTTTAGGGAAGTTTTTTAATGTTTAATTATGATTTTATATGTGCTGGAAGCCGCCCAAAATGGCTGGGGCCACCCTGGGGCAGGGTGTTAATAGTTAAATCATTATCATTGCTGTTGTTGTTGTTGTTGTTGAATAGGACGTTCCTATTTTCATTGGAGAAACATCAGAGGGTATGTGGCTGATGGCGTTACTTGTTATGATTTGCACCCTAGGTTTCTGGACTCAAATATGCAGTGTCCATATACCTCAGAAAAAAGAACAGTGTTTCTTAGTTACAGTCCTGAAAGGTTTCTGTCACATAAACATGCGTTACATAATCCTGTATATCATAGCCTTTATTTAAACTAATAAGCCTTAAACTCTCCCCGCAAAAGCATTGTGTCTGAGGAATGCCTTGCATTCTACGGAGGAAGACCGAAATAAAATGGAAATGCCTTCAGGTCTTGGCCCTCGAAAAGTCTGTGGATGTCAGCTCTGGTTTCCTAGGGAATTATTACGGCACAACTACCTTTGCACTCGACTATGCAGCGCTGAATTCGTTCCCTGCACAGCAGCTGCCGTTCTGTTTATTTCTGCATTGGCCGCTTACCTGCCAAATGTTCCCTTCCTGTTCTCAGTAAGCAGCTCCTTGCCTCGGGGACAGAAACCAAGAACATTAAACTCACCCTGATCTGCTCTTCTGTACTTTTCCATTTGACCCAGCTCATCCTCTGCCATCAGGTGTTGTTGGTGTCGGGGTGTGGGTGTGGGTGTTAGGGGTGGCATTTTTTTGGCAGGAAGAACAGAGAAAGACTTGGCAGGTAGAATGGTTGGAAGAAAAAAAAAACAGGATTAAATGGCTCAAGAATGCTTGTTAATGAAGCTAATCCTGGGGATGCCAGTTACTTTTTGGCCCCTATGCAATGCTCTTTTCTTCTCATACATTATACAGTATCACACATGATTAACCACATCCGCATAGTAGAGAAGGGAAACGAACTTTCTGGGCAACATTGTACAGATTGCTTGCCAATTTAGGGTGGAGCAACGAGTGTGAATTTTACCTTTGAAAAGGAAGCTGGTTTCTGCATGCCCAGGTGCCTTCAGTGACAAATTATTATGCTAGTCGCCTGATTAAAGAAAGCCAATCCACTGTATGAGTTTTAACCAGCTAATTTGCGTAAGGGCACACACACCACCTCCGAAGTAAGAAACATCTTCTCTTTGCTCTTAGATCAGTAGTGGGGAATCTCTGGCCTGCCAGCATGGTCAGCCGCCAAGAGCAATGGGAACTGGAGGCCATGAACATCCGAGGGCCACAGGTTCCCCACCCGTTTTGGACGCTTCTGAGCACAATTCAAAATGTTGGTACTGACCTTTAAAGCTCTAAATGGCCACCAGCCCTGTATACCTGAAAGAGCGTCTCCATCCCCCGTCATTCAGCCCGAACACTGAAGTCCAACTCTGAGGGCCTCCTGGTGGTTCTCTGCCTGCAAGAAGTGAGGTTACAGGGCACCAGGCAGAAGGGCCTTCTCAGCAGTTGCACCCTCTTGTGTGGAACGGCCTCCCATCAGATGTCAAGGAGAGAAGACATCCGAAGGCAGCCCTGTATAGGAAAGCTTTTAATGTTTGACGTTTTATTATGGTTTTGTATGTTCTGGAAGCCACCCAGAGTGACAAATAATGAAATTACCATGGATGCTCGGGTTGCGAATGTGATCCGTGCAGGAAGCACGTTCGCAACCCGCAGTGTCCGCAACCCGCAGCGCCACATCTGCGCATGCATGGGTTGCAATTCGGTGCTTCTGTGCATGCGCAAAGCACGATTTAGGCGCTTCTGTGCAAGTGCCGAAACCCAGAAGTAACTCGTTCCGGTACTTCCTGGTTCGGCGTGGTGCGCAACCCGAAATTGCGCAACCCAAAGCATCTGTAACCTGAGGTTACAGCCCCAGCTGCTGCTTCTTCATTACAGTGTGGTGAGAGGAACGTATGTGCTTAACCCTTCTCCCTAACCTGATCCCCTGCCTCCCCCTCCCCCCAAAAAACTCTGCTGTTAACTTTCCTAAACTGGGTTTCCTCAATGCATGTACTATATTGCATAAGTTCCCGTGGAAAAGTGATGGGGAGGAGGAAGGCATAAGCCCCTTCCACACATGATGCTTCTCCTCTTCAAAAATCGCCGCTGCCACCCCCCCCCCATGGTTGTTTTGAAGCTGAGGAGTGGCCAGAGTTTCCAGATCTGTGTTTGCTACTGAACACACAAGTTGGTCCATAATTGTACTGCTTCATGTGTTGAAGAAGGCTACCCTCTGCCATGCCAAAGCCACAGCTAGGGCTGCACAGAGCTATTCTGGCTGAAGTTCATGGCCAGCAGCAACACTGGCTTTACATTAAAGCCTTCAGTGAGAGAAAGTTTCAATTAGCACGGAGTGCCACTTATGGGAAGGGAATGTAACTTTTAAAAACCTGAATAGCCAGCTGCTCACACTAATAAAAGGCTCCATACCCTTCTCTGCTCCTCTTTTTATTTTTATTTGTTAATTTAAGATGGTGCCAACTATTTTGATGCTGCTGGGAATGCATGCTGCGGTTGTTCTAGCTGCTAACCTTTGATTGTGAACACGCCACAAGGAGAAAACAACATTCAGGGCAGACGGATTTCTTAGCACCGTATACACAATTTGGCTTTCTGCTCCAGCATTTTGCAGAATCATCTCCACTCATCATTCATATAGCGTTTTGGGTCGCAGGCATCCTGATTCATCCGCTTTAATGTCCCTGTGCATTATTAAAAAGGCCCATTTGGCAGATGAAAAGCCAAATGGCCGAGAGAAAGCAAATTGCTCAAGAGCACAGAGAGACAATACAGCTTAGCTGGCGTTCGATTCCAGTATTCCCAGGTTCTTGTGCAAAATGCTAATCACAGGATTCACCCCATTGTATTTGAAGACAAAGGCTGTGTGTATATCACTGGCTTAAAATGCAGTGAGGTGCTTTGCTGGAAGTATTATATATATATATATATATATATATATATATATATATATATATATATTGCTGCATTTCAAATGGCATGCTCATCACTGTGCACATCAGTCAAGCTGCGCATGTTTCCAAGTTGCCCAACTTTGGTCTGCACCAGTAGGCGGAGAGGTGGCATGGATGCTTTCATGTAGCTTAAGTTTTCAAATCGGATTGCTGGTTTTGAGGGGAATGCATCAAAATACAGTATTCTTCAAGAAACTGCAGGATAGATGTAGATTGTGGCTAATGTCATGTGTATACAGCTTCACAAACCAGAAGGGGGGTGGGGACGGGACATGGGATGCAGAGCAAATAAGAGTGTGTACACAGCCAAAGACAAAAGAAGTCAGACTTGCAAAAAATCTCTGGCGCTCTTGTTGCCTACCTTTATGATAGGATAATAGGAAGCTGCCTTATGCTGAGTCAGACCATTGGAACATCTGGTTCAATATAGTCTACAAACAGCAGTTCTCCAGTATACCTGAAAGAGCATCTCCATCCCTATCGTTCTGCCCGGACGCTGAGGTCCAGCGCCAAGGGCCTTCTGGCGGTTCCCTCACTGTGAGAAGCCAAGTTACAGGGAACCAGGCAGAGGGCCTTCTCGGTAGTGGCACCCGCCCTGTGGAACGCCCTCCCACCAGATGTCAAAGAGAACAACAACTACCAGACTTTTAGAAGACATCTGAAGGCCGCGCTGTTTAGGGAAGCTTTTAATGTTTGATGCATTACTGTATTTTAATATTTTGTTGGAAGCCGCCCAGAGTGGCTGGGGAAGCCCAGCCACATGGGCAAGGTATAAATAATAAATTATTATATTATTATTATTATATATATTGCTGTTGCTTTTATATCAGCCTCATATTTAACAACCATAGGCACCCGGGTATACTCTGCAGCAAATAAGCAGGCTGGAGGCAGAGGAATGGATGACTCCAACCTTCCTAGACCAACTTGGTGATAGCCACTAAGAAAGGAAAATCTCTTTCTCCACAACCATCACAGAAATGTTGCAGGCTTTTGAAGGAGGAGCAGATTGTTCCATCACTTCTCCAACAGTTTGCATTGCACAGAGAATTTCCTTTCCTTTTTTTCCTTTTTATTAGTCTGCTAAGAGGCTAGCAGATTGTAACTTTTGTGGGCTTATTTACACGAGTGCTTTTATATAGCTATAAACCAGGGATGGAGAGCCTGTGGTCCCCCGACAGAATGTTGCCCTTCAGGCCTTTCAACCTGACCCTTGGGACTTTTCCCAGGCCATGTTCCCTCCCCAGATTTCCCTGAGTGTTTTCACCTGGCTGGAAAGTTTCCTTCAAATCTGATAATGCCTGTTTTATCTGGGTAGAGAATGAGCAGCTCCCCAATAATATTCTGTCTGTTTTGGGGAGAATCTTCCTCTCCAACTAAACAGTAACTCCTTCTCCTTTTCCTATGTGCCACTTTGCTCCCAGAAATCTTCTTTGCAGACTGTCAAAGGTAGCCATGAAGGTAAAACAATTCATTTATTTCTGACTCAAGGGCACAATTTCACCAGGACAGTCTCCAGCATAAGCTCCGTGGAAACATTCATGAGAATTGCTCAAAGGCCCGGAACAATTGCTTCAGAAGATGTCCCTTGTAGATTGCCCTCTTTGATTCCAGAGCGTTTTCTAGCCAACTTTCAAGTTTTTATTTCATAAGGCACATCAAAGAGAGAGGAAATACCATCTGGGATGCATTGTGCCCACGTTCCCCTCCATTGCAGCCGTCTGCTGGGCTAAATGCAGAGCATCACCTGCAGGATGGCAACCACGCCCAAACACTCCCATCGCCCTCGGGGTTGCGTTCAGATCTTGCAAATTCAAGTCCTGTAGAAGTTGCACCTATCAAGCCAAAAGACTGAAGCATTTTTTTTAAAATCTAGATTTGGGAGAAGTTCGCCATATGACATTTCTGAGAAGGGTGGTCCACTTGCTTGCTTTACTGTAGGGTCGACCTACAAAATCCAGACTACATTATGGCACAGAACAAGCACGTCAGGAAAAGGAACTGTGCACTAAGCCAAACGACACAAGAATTTGTTTAAATGCTGCCTGACGGTTGCTTTAGTCAAATTGGGTATTTGCAGAGATGGCCCTACCTTCCGGCAGAGATCTCAAGTGACAGCTGCTAAGGGACTTGGAGCTGACGGAGCTCTGTGCTCCATGCAACCAGTCCCACACACCCCCTCAAACACAGTGGAAGATCTATTTAAAGCCCATTTAAAACATGGTTTCCACCCCAAGGAATCCTGGGAGCTGTAGTTTGAGCTCTGGGTAAACTATAGCTCCCAATATTCTTTAGAAAGAAGCATGTGCTTTATACATATAGTGTCAATATGACCTAAGTGCCAGCCCAGCTAGTTTCTGTTGCAGTTGAGGGCAGCAAACTGTATTATTGCTTGCTCAAAATGAACTTTGAGTTTAAATGAGATTTAAGAGAATTTCCCTGGGCCCATTGTTGTTCCACGTCTTTATAAATGACTTGGATGAAGGAATTGAGAGGATGCTCATCAAATTTGCAGTGACACCAGACTGGGAGGGGTACCTAACACTGCAGAAGACAGAATCATAATTCAAAATGACCTTAACAGATTGGAGAACTGGGCGCAAGCTAACAAAATGAACTTCAACAGGGACAAATGTAAGGTTCTGCCCTTAGGCAGGAAGAACCAGATGCACAAATATAGGATGGGGGACACCTGGCTTACTAGCAGTACCTGTGAAAAGGATCTAGGGGTCTTGGTGGACCTCAAGCTTAACATGAGTCCACAGTGTGATGCAGCAGCAAAAAAAGCAAATTCTATTCTAGGCTACATCAACAGAAGTATAGTGTCCAGAATAAGGGAAGTAATAGTACCACTCTATTCTGCCTTAGTCAGACCGCACTGGGAATACTGTGTCCAATTCTGGGCACCACAATTTAAGAAGGATGTTGACAAGCTAGAACGTGTGCAGAGGAGGGTGACCAAGATGATAAGGGTCTGGAAACCAAGCCTTATGAGGAACGGTTGAAGGAGCTGGGTAGGTTTACCCTGGAAAACAGCAGACAGAGGAGATATGATAGCCATCTTCAAATATCTCAAGGGCTGCCACGTGGAGGAGGGAGCATGCTTGTTTTCTCCTGCTCAGGAGGGTAGGACTCGAACCAATGGCTTCAAGTTGCAAGAAATGAGATTCCGACTAAACACTTGGAAAAACTGTCTGAGAGTAAGAGCCGTTCAGCAGTGGAGTGGACTCCCATGAGAGGTGGTGGACTCATTGGAGGATTTTAAACAGAGGTTGGATGGTCATCTGTCATGGTCATCTCTAGCTGTAGCTGAGATTCCTGCATTGCAGGGGGTTGGACTAGATGACCCTTGGGGTCCCTTCCAACTCTAAGATTCTATTATTCATTCTAAGAACATAGGAATCTGCTTTATATGGAGCCCATCTAGCTCAGCGTGGCCTACAGTGATTGGCAGCAGCTGTCCCGGATTTCAGGCAAGGAGTCTCTCCCAGCCTTAATTGGAGATGCCAAGGATTGAACCCTGAACCTTCACAGCATGCAAGGAAGATACTCTTAACCACTGAGCTAGGGTCCTGTCTACATACCTAGATTTCCTGCACCACTAAGAAAGTGAAACATGGCTACTTCAGGTTGTGTTTTTTCACAAGTTGGAAAAGGGAAGTTATTTTATTCCTTATTCCTTATCAAGTATTGTTGTTGTTGTTGTTATATTGTATTATTATATATTATTATTATTAATTATTATTATTATTATTATTATTGTTATTTTCTTGTTTATACCCCGGCCATCTGGGTTGCTTCTAGTAAAATATAAAAAATAATAAGATGTCAGACATTAAAAACTTCCCTGATGTTTTTTAAATGTTTCAGATGTGTTCTAAAAGTTGTGTAATTCTTTATCTCCCTGACATGGGAGGGCATTCCAAAGGGTGGGCGCCACTGCCGAGAAGGCCCTGTGCCTGGTTCCCTGTAACTTTACTTCTCGTGGTGAGGGAACCGCCAGAAGACCCTCAGAAGTGGACCTCAGCTGAACGACGGGGGTAGAGATGCTCCTTTTTGCAGAATAAATATCCTCGTTAAGAGCCTATTGAACTCTGGTGCAATGGGTCATTGCACCTGGCTGTTAACCAGAAGGTTGGTGGTTCAAGCCCACCCAGAGACAGCAGTGGGCAAGATTCCTGCACTGCTGGGGTTGGACTAGATGACCCTTGGTATCCTTTCCAACTCTATGGTTTTATGGAATCTATGGAACTCACGCAAAAACCTGTAATTCTCAAGGATTTCCTTATAAGCAAATAAAACAGCTCACAATAAATTATTGCTAAAATTATTCCTAAGCCCCAGCACATGATTAGGCCTCCTTTTCACCCCAAAGGTTTGTCAGAATTCGGCATTTATGCATGCATTCAAACTAAATAGCCTGCTTTCACCAGAAAAGGACTAAGGGTAGCTTATGGCAAGCAATAGGAAAAAAATATCAAAACCAATGTTAAAACTTCAAAAATGTAAAGGCAGCCCACACCAGTAGATTTGGGGGGGGGGGGAGCTGGTAAAAGCCATTAAAAGGATTCCACTAATAATAATAATAATAATAATAATAATAATAATAATAATAATAATAATAATTTATTTGTACCCCGTCCATCTGGCTGGGCTTCCCTAGCCACTCTGGGCAGCTTCCAACAAAATATTAAAATACAGTAATGCATCAAACATTAAAAGCTTCCCTAAACAGGGCTGCCTTCAGATGTCTTCTAAAAGTCTGGTAGTAGACTTCTGGTGGGAGGGTGTTCCACAGGGCAGGTGCCACTACTGAGAAGGCCCTCCACCTGGTTCCCTCTAACTTGGCTTCTCACAGTGGGGGAACCACCAGAAGGCCCTTGGCGCTGGACCTCAGTGTCCAGGTAGAGTGATGGGGGAGCATGAAGCTGTCCCATACAGGGACCAATCCTGCAACCTAGGCATTACCATGAGAGCAGAGGTTTTACCTGGTTCTGGAAAGATGACGCCAGGTGAACATCTCTAAGGAGAGAATTGCATAATTTCAGTGCTACCACAGAAAAGCACCTCTCTCCAATAGTTACCTGTCTAACTTGAAAGGGGGGGTACCTTAGAAGGGCGCATGAAGTTCTTAATTGAGGAGTGGGTTCATATAGAAGATGATCCTTAACCTTCTTCAAACCCAGGCCACTTAAAGCAGGCAGGACTGACAGCACAATCCAAACCTAAAATCCAGCAGAGTGTGAGGATTTGGGTTTGCTGCCTCTTGGGCTGCCTACGTTGCTGTTAAGTCCCGCCTGCCCCCAAAAGGAGCATGGTGGGGGCATGGCAGGAAATGGGATAAGGAGATAATTAATAATAATAATAATAATAATAATAATAATAATAATAATAATAATTTATTTTTTATACCCCGCCCATCTGGCTGGGCCTCCCCAGCCACTCTGGGCGGCTTCCATAAAAACCAAAAATACAGTAAAATATCACACGTTAAAAACTTCCCTGAACAGGGCTGCCTTAAGATGTCTTCTGAATGTCAGGTAGTTGTTTATCGCTTTGACATCTGCTGGAAGGGCGTTCCACAGGGCGGGCGCCACTACCGAGAAGGCCCTCTGCCTGGTTCCCTGTAGCTTTGCTTCTCGCAATGAGGGAACCACCAGAAGGCCCTCGGCGCTGGACCTCAGCGTCCGGGCAGAATGATGGGGGTGGAGACGCTCCTTCAGGTATACTGGACCGAGGCAGTTTAGGGCTTTAAAGGTCAGCACCAACACTTTGAATTGTGCTCGGAAACGTACTGGGAGCCAATGTAGGTCTTTCAAGACCGGTGTTATATGGTCTCGGCGGCCGCCCCCAGTCACCAGTCTAGCTGCCGCATTCTGGATTAGTTGTAGTTTCCGAGTCACCTTCAAAGGTAGCCCCACGTAGAGTGCATTGCAGTAGTCCAAGCGGGAGATAACCAGAGCATGCACCACTCTGGCGAGACAGTCCGCAGGCAGATAGGGTCTCAGCCTACGTACCAGATGGAGCTGGTAAACAGCTGCCCTGGACACAGATTTGACCTGTGCCTCCATGGACAGCTGTGAGTCCAAAATGACTCCCAGGCTGCGCACCTGGTCCTTCAGGGGCACAGTTACCCCATTCAGGACCAGGGAATCCCCCACACCCGCCCGCCTCCTGTCCCCCAAAAACAGTACTTCTGTCTTGTCAGGATTCAACCTCAATCTGTTAGCCGCCATCCATCCTCCAACCGCCTCCAGACACTCACACAGGACCTTCACCGCCCTCACTGGTTCTGATTTAAAAGAGAGGTAGAGCTGGGTATCATCCGCATACTGATGAACACCCAGCCCAAACCTCCTGATGATCTCTCCCAGCGGCTGCATGTAAATGTTGAAAAGCATGGGGGAGAGGACAGAACCCTGAGGCACCCCACAAGTGAGAGCCCAGGGGTCTGAGAGCCCAGGAGAGACTTGTGCCTATTCCAAACCCTATTCAGCTTGGTCACAAGACCTGGGGCCCAATCCTCAAAACATAGGTCCATGCTCACCTGCCAGCTCAGCCAGCAGCACCCCCTTGTAGAGGCTCCTGAAAAGCTTTTGGAAAAGGAACAAGTTACAATGGCTTTCTGATTGCTCTATAAGAATCAGAATCAGACCAAGTACTGTCAACACTGACTGGCATCACCAGTCCAGAGCTTCAGGCAGGGAGCATTCCCAGCCCTCTCTAGAGGCGCCGGGAATGGAATCCAGGACCTTTCACATGCAAGGCAGTCCCTACCACAGCAATAGCTTATGTCCTTCCCACTAGCTATTGCTGAACTACAACTGCCATTAAACCCAACCACTGGTCATGCTGGCTGGGCATGATGGGAGTTGTAGTTCAACATCTGGGAGGGCCACAGCATAGCCACATCAATTTAAGGCTTTCGAGGACAAAAGTAGAGCTTTGAATTGAGCCCAGAAGAAGTGGAGGCAGTAAAGATATTTTAGTACGGCTGGATTAATGTTCCTCGCTCTCCTAAAAGGGCTCTGATGACTTCAGTTCCAATTTCTGGTAACCAAAATCAGATTTCCTTTCTTTCTCCTCCTCCTCCACCCCACTTTCATAGGTTTTCTTGATGCCTTTACTGTCATGTAAACAGAAACTCCTTCCTCGATAACGCTTGAAAAGAGCAAGCAACATCAAGCCTGTCTGTTCTCATCCCAATGGGTGTGTCAAGCATTTCTGTTCCAGCGAGGGTATGAAATCTCTTTTACCACCTTTGGAAGCTGCAAGAGCCTGACTAAGGGAGTAAATCACACTGAAGTCCACATGGCAAGGTTTGGTCTAGCCCTCTGTAAAGCCTAAAATCTGAAAAGTTTCACCAAATGCCAGAAGAGGCTGCCTCTCCTTACCAACATGCCCCTAATTATATTGTAACTTTCTGGAGATTTTAATTTTAAGACACGTTGGGAGCCAATCTTAGTTGAAATCAGGGTATAAATATAAACACAGACTGCTTGCAATATATGTACAGCTCTGTAGCCTTGTATGGAGGTGCTCAGATTCTTCCGATACTGATGAGAACACAGAACAGCCATCTTGCTGAAGCCTATCAGGTCTAGCTTAGCAATAGGAAACTAAAACTGTGTACACACTATGTATTTGAAGCTCATGACTCCCCACTCCCAAGAATCCTGGGAACTGTAGTTGGTTAAGGTGCTGGGAATTGTAGCTCTGTGGGGGTAAACTACATTTCCCAGGGTTCTTTGGGGAAGGATTTGTGCTTTAAATGTGAATGCTGTTCCTTTCTGCTTCATGTAGGCTGTTAATAAAGAAAGATGGCTTCTTACAATAGTTTAATCTGGATCGACAGGAAAAAAGGAGGCTGGGCAGGGGAGCAAGTAAAGGCACCTATCCTCCAGTGAACTTAATTGATCAGTTCATAGTAGCGTGTGAGTCTATTGTGTTCCAGAATCTCTCAGTAGGGGGGCACTTAGATTTACCAGAAGCATCCTCAAAATCAGCCTACCAGGAGCTCTCCAGATGTTTGGGACTACAACTTCCATCAGTCCCAGGCAACATGGCTGTATGATGACACAGGTGGCACGAAGGTTAATGAGCAGATCTGCCCCAATCAGCCAAGCATCATATAGCCATCCTAGCTGGGGCTGATGTGAGTTGTGGTCCTCAACATCTGGAGGGCTCCTGGTTGGCAGAGGCTGCTCAGAACATACAGTACATGCAGCCTTAAGATGGAACCAGCTGGACCCCTCTGTGGCCCTCTATGTGGGTTGTTTCAAGGAAAACAAACATTGAAAAAGCAACATTGGTAGGTGTGCTACTTGCCATGCAAAGCATGAAAAAGGCACTCCTGCCAAAATCTCATCTATACCTATATTTAAAAAGTATAGGAATCCTCCCACCCATTATTTTATTTGGTAACCCTATAAGGAAAAGGAAAAACAAAACTAAGGACTTGGCATAAGCTAGAAAACGTTCTCCACTTCAGACAGACTTCACTAACAGTAACTAGGCTGTAGAAATACCTATGCAATAGGACAATGAAAAATACCTATGTAGGTAGTAACCTAGATTTAAGTTTTAGCTGTGCTGTGATTAGTTGTTAGAAATATTACCTCCCTACGTACCCACCCACACTGTACTCGGTTCCATTTCTAGGTCACTCACCAAGGCTCCTGGATCCAGACTGGTTTGGGGAATCCTTGGATTGAACTGTATTATTATCCAGTATTATGATTTTAGTGCCAATTGCCTGTTAAGAGTTTGGGTGTAATCCTTGACGCCTCCCTTTCCATGGAGGTGCAGGTTACAGCAACAGCCAAGGCAACATTTTTCCACCTTCGCCGCATCAAGCAGTGGGTCCCTTACCTTTTCCGCCCCGACCTGGCCACAGTGTTCCATGCGATAGTCACCTCCAGGCTTGACTACTTTAATTTGCTCTATGCAGGGCTGCCCTTGAAGCTGTCCCAGGAACTCCAGCGGGTGCAGAATGCTGCAGCGAGGCTCCTCACAGGGTCTCTGCCATGGGAGCATATTCACCCGGTGCTTTTCCAGCTGCACTGGCTCCCGGTGGAGTACAGGGTCAGATTTAAGGTGCTGGTTTTGACCTTTAAAGCCCTTCACAGCCTAGGACCCTCGTACCTATGGGACTGCCTCTCCTGGTATGCCCCACGGAGGACCTTAAGGTCCATAAATAGCAACACCCTAGTGGTCCCGGGCCCTAAGGAAGTTAGATTAGCCTCAACCAGAGCCAGGGCCTTCTCAACACTGGCTCCTGTCTGGTGGAATGCTCTGTCTCATGAGACCAGGGCCCTGCGGGATCTGATTTCTTTCCGCAGGGCTTGTAAGACAGAGTTGTTCCATCTGGTCTTTGGCTTAGAATCAGTTTGATTCCCTCCCCCTCTTTCTTTTCCCTTTCTCCTCCTGTGAAGAGGCTGCATCCTAATGTTTTAATGTTGTATTTTAATCTTTTTAAAATTGTATTTTAATCAACTTGTTTTTGTTAGCTGCCCTGAGCCCGGTCTTGGCTGGGAGGGCGGGGTATAAATAAAAAATTATTATTATTATTATTATTAAAGGTATTTTAAAAGTGGTCATTTTTTCCTTCCAGATATAGAAACCACGTTCAGCCACCTAGTCTTTCATTCAAGAATCTTCCAGTTAAACCATCCCAGCAGGACCTTGTCAATTTTACCATAAAATCAGTTAAACCCGAGTTTGCTCCAGCCCTTGATTTCACCATATGTGGACGAGATCAGCTCACAACACAGAGTTCTTCTGCTCCACTAGCTAAGCAGTATTACAAGCTGTTAACGTTAAATATTTTACAAGGGTCACCACCAGCAGTTGGGAAGTTATTACTTCATGAGAAACTAGGATCTCCCCAAAACAGTTCTTACGATTAATATTACCCAGCTTGGTTTTCTTTTTGCTGTTCTGACCCCATTTGTTTCATCCCTTCAGAGAGATAAGATACCAAAACCAGTTTATGCAAGCATTTGCATCTGGCTCCACCCTGTTAGCAAACTGCTTTTATGCTGTTGTCAGCTCCTGAGCTGGTTTGATTACATAGTGAAGCTAATTATAAAGGAAAGCTCCTCTATTAAGTATTCTTTTTAATAAGGCTCTTTAGTTTCCCTGATGTATGAAACCAATTAGCTTTGGACTCTGCCAGAAGTAAAACACTTAAGCTGTTGAAAGGATCTATGTTTTATGACATTAGACCAGATGGCAATTGTGCAAAAATCTTTAACCCCTGTGATAATTTTTAGTTTTAAAGATAATCAAAGCAAGACTTAATTGCAGTTAACTGGGTGCCACTTTTTCTAACAGCTCCTGTACCTTTAACAACTGCATTACTGAGAAGTGACTTGTAAATCGTGTCCCAGTACATATATACAGTGATAGAAAGGTTTACCTACTGCATTTCTGTCTGGGGTTTTTTTAAATCAAGGATAGTGGCAAAGTTGTGCCAAGTAGTAACAGACTAAGCCAGACCACCAATAAAATACTCTGCCTGTAATCCAACAATCATTTCAGGAGTGCAAGTGCTTAACTATTTCCCCCACTAGAGCACTTAAACCCACAGTTGCTACCGCTTCTATCCCATAAACCATTTACTTTTAAAATGAAAAAGGAGGGTATTGTTAAGCTTCAAGTAACTTTTTATTACCAAAATTTTAAAATAACCAGACCAAATAGTTACAAAAAAAGGTAAAACCTTTCTTTGGGGTATGTTTTAACATTTTCCATGCTCTCTTGAAATGTTTCTCCCTCAATTGTAATGCTCAAGTGGATACTTTAAAAAACAGTGAACATAAAGAAACAGAAATCTACAGACTAGCATGGATATCTGAATACAAAGACAAACATTATCTGCAACAAACTTTTAAGCTGGCTTTTCTTCCCCTGGCAGAGAGCAAGTTAACAACCTCCTCCCATACACACCCACAGGAAAATCCCTCCAGCAATGGCACTGACTGAAGAAAAAGGGAAGAGCAGAAGATGGCAATTGCTCTTATAGTCCAGTCTATGGTAGTTTAATCTACCTCTTCAATGGTGGGCCCACCGCCTGGAGCCCCCGCAGCTCCTCCAGCACCCTGGTACAGTTTAGCAATGATGGGGTTGCAAAGCTTCTCCAGCTCCTTCTGCTTGTGCTCAAATTCTTCCTTCTCAGCCATCTGGTTTCGGTCGAGCCAGCTGATCACTTCCTGACACTTCTCAAGCACCCTCTGCTTGTCCTGCTCACTAATCTTGCCTTTCAGCTTGTCATCTTCCACCGTCTGCTTGATGTTGTACGCGTAGGACTCTAGGGCATTCTTGGAAACCACCCGTTCCCGGTTGGACTCATCCTCTGCCTTGTAACGCTCTGCTTCCTGGACCATACGGTCAATGTCGTCTTTGCTGAGGCGGCCCTTGTCATTAGTAATTGTGATCTTGTTCTCTTTGCCGGTGCTCTTGTCCACCGCTGTGACATTGAGGATGCCGTTTGCGTCAATGTCAAATGTGACCTCAATTTGAGGAACACCGCGGGGGGCTGGCGGGATACCAGTCAGGTCAAACTTGCCCAGTAGATTATTGTCCTTGGTCATGGCCCGCTCGCCCTCATACACCTGCACCAGCACACTGCTCTGGTTGTCTGAATAGGTGGTGAAGGTCTGGGTCTGCTTGGTGGGAATAGTTGTGTTGCGTTTGATCAAGGCGGTCATCACACCACCAGCTGTCTCGATACCCAGCGACAGTGGTGCCACATCAAGAAGCAGAAGGTCCTGCACATTCTCGGACTTGTCCCCCATCAGGATAGCAGCCTGCACAGCAGCGCCATAGGCCACAGCTTCATCAGGATTGATGCTTTTGTTGAGTTCTTTGCCGTTAAAGAAGTCCTGCAGCAGCTTCTGGATCTTGGGGATGCGGGTGGAGCCACCGACGAGCACAATCTCATTGATTTGCCCTTTGTCGAGCTTGGCATCACGCAGGGCCTTCTCCACAGGCTCAAGGGTGCCACGGAAAAGATCGGCATTGAGCTCCTCAAAGCGGGCACGGGTGATGGACGTGTAGAAGTCAATCCCATCAAACAGCGAGTCAATCTCAATCGAAGCCTGGGTGGAGGAGCTGAGGGTGCGCTTGGCTCTCTCGCAGGCTGTGCGCAGCCGCCGGACCGCCCGCTTGTTGCCAGCGATGTCCCGCTTGTGCTTGCGCTTGAACTCCTCCACAAAGTGGCTCACCATGCGGTTGTCAAAGTCCTCCCCGCCCAGGTGAGTATCGCCTGCGGTAGACTTCACCTCAAAGATGCCGTCTTCGATGGTCAGGATGGAGACGTCAAAAGTGCCACCTCCCAGGTCAAAGATCAGCACGTTCTTCTCGCCGGCGCCGCTGCCTTTCTTATCCAAGCCATAGGCGATAGCAGCTGCCGTGGGCTCATTGATGATACGCAGCACATTGAGCCCCGTGATGGTGCCAGCGTCCTTGGTGGCTTGGCGCTGTGAGTCGTTGAAGTAGGCAGGCACCGTGATGACAGCGCTCTGGACCTTGCGCCCGAGGTAAGCCTCGGCGATCTCCTTCATTTTGGTCAGCACCATAGAGGAGATCTCCTCAGGGAAGAAGGTCTTTATCTCCCCCTTGTACTCCACCTGCACCTTTGGCTTCCCTGCCTCGCTCACCACACGGAACGGCCAGTGCTTCATGTCCGACTGCACGGTGGGGTCGTCGAATTTGCGGCCGATGAGGCGCTTGGCGTCGAAGATGGTGTTGTTGGGGTTCATAGCCACCTGGTTCTTGGCTGCATCCCCAATGAGGCGCTCGGTGTCCGTGAAGGCCACATAGCTGGGCGTGGTGCGGTTGCCTTGGTCGTTGGCGATGATCTCCACCTTCCCATGCTGGAAGACCCCCACGCAGGAGTACGTGGTGCCCAAGTCGATGCCTATGGCAGGCGCTTTGCCCGACATGGTTGCAGGAACGCGGTCAGGTACCTCTCGAAAGCTCCGCCGACTGGAAAGTCCCTCACGGTAGTGGTTTTGGCTGTATCTCGCCCGCCGCTTCGCTCACAACGAACGCTCTCGCTTCGGCTCTGAGGCGCGATCTGCCGTTGCCGTCGCCTTCGCCTCAGTTTTTATACCCGCGGCTCTCCCGCTTCTGGAACCTGCCAGAACGCGCTCGGCCAATCGTGACGCACACCGCGGACTTCTGACCAATCGCTCCGCTATGCCTCCTTCCCGCCTCTGCTCGTCCCAGCCAGAAGCTTCCACAGGGCTCGAGATCGGACGGAGAGGATTGATGTCACCGGCAACCAATAGGGGCTCGGAGGGACGAAAGGATTGGCTCTTCGAGACGCCTTCTGGGCGGCCGTTATGCAAAATAGCTCGGGCGCGCCCCTCAGCGCCTAGCGACCAGAAAAAAAAGTTCCGTCATCTTTCTACTTTGAAGCGCGAGCGCCTTCTACTTGCTTCTAACGGCGTCGGGAACATTCGAAGGGCGCGCGGGGCGCGGGGAGGGGGGTAGCGATGACGCAGCAGGATAAAGAGAAAGGGACAGTTGACTGAGGGAGATAAAATAATTGAAATAAAAGCAATATTTGAGGGAAGGGTTGCTGCTTTAAAGAAAAAAAATAAGGTCACCCTGAGTCCCCAGCATCGTGTTTCAGGCTCACCTTCCAATGCTGTAGTTGTAGCAGGAGAAAAGACTGTCTCTGAGCACATCCAGAGTGCATTTGTCCTCACCTCACATTTAAACGTCATAACTAACTGGCACTTTCAAAATGGAGCCTTTTTTGAGAGACTAATATAACATACCTTTCGTCAACCTGGTGCCCTCATGCTGACTTGGTGAGGATTGTAGTCCGAAACATGAGAGGGCAGCAGGTTGGGGAAGGCTGTGCCATAATTCACTTGAATTGAGGTTTCTCTCTTTTTTCCTCTCCATTTCCAAAATGGAGACGCAACAAGCAAAAATGTATGTTTTCCCACACTTGGCCAAGTACAGAGAAAGCAAATAGAGATACTTTAGTTTATTCTTCTCTCCCTCAGGGAGGGATTCAATAACATGCAATAAGCTGAATCTACTTTGATTGTGCAGACTGAAAGTGTTCTGTCATCCTAGTTCAACAAATCCTTTTTATTATTATTATTTTTAAAAAAACAGACTTTGCAGTTACAGAAGTGATGGAAAAACACTGAAAAGTGAGGGGTAAACAAATGATTGACAGGCAGACACCTAAGCACCTGAAAAGCAAATAAGGAAGAATGAAGGTGTATATAACCATCCTGTAAGCAAACTGGAATACATGCTTAGTAAAGACCAGAATATAGCCTAACCAGGATAAATACACTGCTGCTTCAAGGCAAGCAAAAGCAAGCTTTTAATACTGACATCTGTTACCATGCCATTATTCAGTCCTGAGATGCGTGAAGGGGTGAGGACATTTGCAGCCAAGCATTTTCCGCAAGCAACCACATAGTTGGCCCTGTGCGTAAAGGAGTTATGGCTTTCCAAGGGCTTTCTTTCAAAGCTAGATCAGGACTCCCAACCCCAAAGAGCAATACAGATGAAGGCAGAGGCAGCAAGTGCCCGAAGTGAAAGAGGGTCGATAAAGGAAAATAAACACAAAGCAAGGAAAAGGTACAGATTTGGGCAAGGGCCAGTGCACAGTTTAGGCTGCTAGCGATTTCAGTATGGCTGTGGTAGGTAGCTGAAATATCCATGCTCACAGGTGATTCCTGGGAATAAACACTAGGGGACAACAGTAGCCTTCATGCCTTGCTTGTAAACCTTTGCAACGGCATCTTGATGGCTGCTGTTGAAACAGAGGCATACAGGCTGAACAGGACAGGACAATGGGTGGTTAATATGGAGAAAGTGGTGGAGCAGGATGTAAGAATAACGATGGTGGATCTGAAATGTCAGCATTTGGAGGGGAGGACAGCAAAGTGTGCAGCAATTAGTGGAAAGGGGTAATATTGAGATAGGCTTTAGAACAGGCATAGGCAAACTCAGCCCTCCAGATGTTTTGAGACTACAACTCCCATCATCCCTAGCTAACAAGACCAGTGGTCAGGGGATGATGGGAATTGTAGTCTCAAAACATCTGGAGGGCCGAGTTTGCCTATGCCTACTTTAGAAAGAAATTGGGCAGCAACCCAAAGTGAAAAGTGACAACCAAAGAAGAAAAAGGAGACAAGCAGTACTGTGCTTTAAAGTTCCTGATTTATAGTGTGGGGCTCGTTTTTCTAGCCTGCAAGCCACTGTTTGTAATTCTTATAAATTCAGCTGAATGTCAAATACCATATTTAAGCAAACAAAGAGCTAGAGAGGAACTTGACCTTTTTTGGTTGTGATGCAAGAATTCCATGACACTCCTTAGTGAGAAACCAGAAAGGAAATTTGGTCACTTCTGTGGGGGATGGGCAGGGATCCAGCTTAAAAGGCATCCAGAAAGCATGCGATGTTGCAGACTCTTTTAAATCTTTCCCTTCTACTGACATGTAAAATGGTAGGCTGAACAGTATTCATTTACACATTCTATAACCGCTACTTGTTCATAGTTTTTTCATGTGAAAGTGCCTCCGTTTCATTACTAGTATGACTTGGTCTCTTTGGAATATTCTGCCCCCCCCCCCCCGAGATTATGGAGCATTAGGGTAGGAGATCAGGAGGCAGATAATGAGTTGGGTTTTAGGGATAATGGGATAATGGAATAAGGCTAAATAAAAGTGGAAAATGGGTCTGGGAGTTGTGGGCTTAGTCATGATCATGATAGGAAGAAAGTAACCATAGGAGCATTGCAGGAGTGAAGACAATGAATTGGCGTTCTTGGTGGCAGGTCTCTGCAAGTTTAGAAGCCAGGCAAGAGTTCATTGCAACAACTTTTATTGGTGGCAAATTGATATATTTCATAGCAGACCACTTTTAAGCCAGCATTCCCCAGAGGCAGAGTGTGTCTGGCTGTTAACCAGAAGCTTGGTGCTTTGAGCCCACCCAAGCATAGCTGCGGGCAGGATTCCTGCATTGCAGGGGGCTGAACTAGATGGCCCATGGGGTCCCTTCCAACTCTACAAATGCTGTGATTTCCTTTGGAGAAAAATTCCAAATGTGTTTAGCCAGAAATATTTTGAATTCATTTAGACAATATTTTCCTAAGTAACAGCACATTCCTAGATATGTCTAAGCCCCACTGAGTGTGGGAAGGGCAAACAGTGCCACTGAAAGAGTACTGGGGCACAAGGACACCAGTAACTGTGCATATCCAGCCCCTGACATTCTTGTGCGCACATGGAGACTCACTCTTTGGTGTGTGGGAGTGGGTCACAATTAGGGCATTGCTCTTTTTGCATAGGTTTAACTGTGACAATATGGGACGCGGGTGGCGCTGTGAGTTAAACCACAGAGCCTAGGACTTGCCGATCAGAAGGTCGGCGGTTCGAATCCCCGCGATGGGGTGAGCTCCTGTTGTTCCTGCCAACCTAGCAGTTCGAAAGCACGTCAAAGTGCAAGTAGATAAATAGGTACCACTCCAGAGGGAAGGTAAATGGTGTTACTGTGCGCTGCTCTGGTTTGTCAGAAGTGGCTTAGTCATGCTGGCCACATGACCCAGAAGCTGTACGCCAGCTCCCTCGGCCAGTAAAGCGAGATGAGCGCCGCAACCCCAGAGTTATCCGCGACTGGACCTAACATCTGGGGGGGAAACCCGTATTCACCTTTAAATGTACACTGATAAAAGTAGTTGCAGCTGATGTCACCTGTCTTTCTTCTGGTTCTCACGCTCCTCCCTTTTCTTTTCTTTTTATTTTATCTATATCCCACCATTTTCCTCCAAGGAGCTCCCAAGTGGTGTATATGGTTCTCCCCCTCCTCATTTAATCCCAACCACCCTGTGAAGTAGGTTGAGATGAGAAGCAATGGTTGGCCCAAGGTCACCCAGTGAGCGCCACGGCGTAGTGGGGATTTGAAACTTGGTCTTCCAGGTCCTGGTTCAGCACTCTAACCACTACACCACACTGCCTCTGAAAATAGAGAAGACTATTAAAAGACAACAGCAAGGATTTGAACTCACAGACTCTGGATATGAAGGAAGGTCTGGTGAGCAGGATGCCTCATTTGCCTCCTGTTTTAGAGGCTAGGGTTGGTTGGGTGAAAGGACCGGGGGAGGAACAGAGGGAATCAGCCCCTGCCACTTCATTTTCCAAGTTGTCTTGAGGGCATTTAAAGTTACAAGCTGACAACTATTTGCCAGGAAGTCAGATTAGGAACTTTTGAATAAGTATTAAGGCAAGGAACTGATAAACACAGGTTCACTTTTGTGCTGCATGACTGACTTTTCTTTGATGAGCCCAGATTTAACACTAACCAAAGCTAAATATATAAATCACTTGTTTCAGGAAGGCTCACACTGCCTCAACAGTGGCAGAACCTGCCTGCTTACAAACTACATAACCTAGGTCAAGACAGCAACAGGATTGCTACCTTTGGCAGGTAGAATTTCAACAGATGCAGTTGTGAAATTTCTGCCTCCAATGTTGCTGTTAAATGCACAAAGCTGCCTTCTGTAAACAAGTTGGCAACCACACAGCCCATGAGTTGATACAAATTACCAGAAGCACTGTAGCTATTTGAATAGCAAATTGTATCAATTTGTCTTTCTGGGCGTTTTACAAGCTTAGTGGGTATTTCTCAAAGAGAAAATCAGTAACAGCTGACAAGCTTCCCAGAAAGTTGTCCACCACTACTGATTTTCTCTGCAGTAATATCTTGTTGCAAGGGAACAATGCAGGGTGCATTCTCAGCTCATCCTTGGGGACTGTGAGGCCCAGGAGCCCAAGCCAGCTCTTCCCATGTACTCTTTTGCACCTTAGAAAATGCTCCAGAGTGCCCTGCAACACGCAGCCGTTTTATGGCAGGGCCTTGGTAGCAGCCAAGCCAGTATGGAAAATGCTCATTATAGAGGCACATCCATATTTCAAATGGATCACATCAAAGAGTAAAGAGATACAGTGGTACCTCTGGTTACGTACTTAATTCGTTCCAGAGGTCCGTCCTTAACCTGAAACTGTTCTTAACCTGAAACACCACTTTAGCTAATGGGGCCTCCTGCTGCTGCCGCGCCGCCGCCATGCAATTTCTGTTCTCATCCTGAAGCAAAGTTCTTAACCCGAGGTACTATTTCTGGGTTAGCGGAGTCTGTAACCTGAAGCGTATGTAACCTGAAGCGTATGTAACCCGAGGTATCACTGTATACCATATGGACAAAGCAGGTCTTGGTTTTTTACAGGCATAGTCCATTGATAAAAGCTGTATGAATTAGCTGATCAATACAGTTGCCTGCTACCATGGGAACAGCCAGGCTGCTCCTGCGCCTTTAACAGCAGGCTGAACAGGCAAAATTTATCACATCACAGGAATAGACATTATCCCATTCTAATGTCTGCAATCAAGTTGCTGTTAAAGGCACAACTACACACTGAAATATCAACAGTCGAAACTCCACACTTTCTCTGCCCATGGTTTGCTAGAGTCCCTTTGCTAAAAATACCCTCCAACACACCTTGTGGTGCTAAATGGGACAGGTGCCAGTTTGACTCAGGAGGACCTCTGGTTGCCAACCCCTGCTAGGTATAAGACTGGAACAAATTGCAGCATAGAGCACATATTGTGGCCTGTTACATTCTCTCAGGGGATGCGGGTGGCGCTATGGGTTAAGCCACAGAGCCTAGGACTTGCCGATCAGAAGGCTGGTGGTTTGAATCCCCGTGACGGGGTGAGCTCCTGTTGCTCGGTCCCTGCTCCTGCCAACCTAGCAGTTCAAAAGCACATCAAAGTGCAAGTAGATCAATAGGTGCCGCTCCGGCGGGAAGGTAAACGGCGTTTCCGTGTGCTGCCCTGGTTTCGCCAGAAGTGGCTTAGTCATGCTGGCCACATGACCCGGAAGCTGTACACCGGCTCCCTCAGCCAATAAAGCGAGAAGAGCGCTGCAACCCCAGAGTCGGCCATGACTGGACCTAATGGTCAGGGGTCCCTTTACCTTTACCTTACATTCTCTCAAGAGCTCCCAGTGTTTGCAACAGTAAGCAAGAGGCCTCTGAAATCCGCAATGGGCCCAGTTTGGCTTGCTGACCCGACCCACAAGGCCTGCTGACCCGACCCACAAGTGTCAGCAAATACCGTTGAGCCTTATGGAACCCATCTCAGAGGCCCAGTTCACTCGCTCACTTAACTTGGCTGGCCAATGTCTTCATATGGCAGAACAGCAGGTGCGTCCTCTGCCCTGCACCAGTCAGGCAACATCATGGACACAGCACCATAGGCATGACCACCAACTGCAGACTTCAGATCCCACAAAGGTGTTGGTAACTGGACAGGTTTATTAACGTGGGTTGCATGCAGCTCCCTTGCTTAATACAGCTCCCTGGCTTCCTCCTAGTTCAAGGCGAGAGAGGGAGTGATTTGGAGACTGTATTGTATCTAAGGAGACAGCACACTGCTAATTAACTGTCCCTGAACATAGTGTACACGACGCCCAGTTAGTGCAGCTCTTGTCCCTTAAAAAGCAATGGGCGACTGGTTATCCACTAGGGGGCATGAAGCATTTGCTGCAGAGAGGAGAGAGGCTCACACCTTCCTATATCATGTGAAAGTAGTAAACTGAGAATTAAACCAGTGTCATTTGTACCATTATTATTGTTGAGAAGTGCAGTTTTAAATAAGGGGTCATTCTGTATCTTCCATCCATTCAAGCAAGAGGTATTATGAGAGTTCAAATGTACATGTCGGGGGGGGGGACACTCAATGAGGGTGCAAAACAGGTGTGGGGCTTGGCCATGGGAGAAGGGTGTGGGCAAGGGCCAAATTAGAGAGGCTTGCAGGGCGGCACTTGGCCCCTTGCCCTACAGTTCCTGTCTTAAATGAAGGTACAACCTGCCACAGGATCTGAGTTTGCAATCTTCAAACCACCCAGCATTTATTTCTGTTCCAACAGAAGCATGCATGTTTTAGATTAGTCACCAGGCAGAGCTCATACATCAACTGAAACCATTCTAAATGGTGAATGGTTGGAAACAATACAAGCTTCTGTAGAATGTGAAAATCAAAGACGGCTTGTAGTCTGTTTTGCAACTTGGGAGACAAAGAGAACTTTTCCACTAACTAGAGCTCTGCCTCCGTTCAGATCTGCAGTCTTTGCACAGTAAGACATAGGATATTACACTGAGGGTGGTGTTGTGTACGGTAGTTACATTTTCCACTTTTCGCACAGATAATTTTGGCCCTCATTAAGTAGACATGGCACCATAGATCTGGGACAAGCATCTTGGGGTATCCTCCTTATTGGGCTGCCCATTCCTCCCACACTTCACCACCAGTTTTTCCTGTTATTTTTAATGAAGAATTGGTACTGTGGTAGCCATTAATTGAGGTTTTGGTTAATACAGTACAGCAGCAGCAGCAGCAGCAGCAGCAGCAGCAGTAGTAGTAGTAGTAGTAGTATTTATACCCCGCCCATCTGGCTAGGTTTCCCCAGTCACTCTGGGCGGCTTCTAGGGCATATAAGGTAAAGGTAAAGGTACCCCTGCCCGTACGGGCCAGTCTTGCCAGACTCTAGGGTTGTGCACTCATCTCACTCTATAGGCCAGGAGCCAGCGCTGTCCGCAGACACTTCCGGGTCACGTGGCCAGCGTGACAAGCTGCATCTGGCGAGCCAGCGCAGCACATGGAACGCCGTTTACCTTCCCGCTGGTAAGCGGTCCCTATTTATCTACTTGCACCTGGGGGTGCTTTCGAACTGCTAGGTTGGCAGGCGCTGGGACCGAACGACGGGAGCGCACCCCGCCGCGGGGATTCGAACCGCCGACCATGCGATTGGCAAGTCCTAGGCGCTGAGGTTTTACCCACAGCGCCATCCGCGTCCTTCTAGGGCATATAAAAACATAATAAAAAGTCAAAACATTAAAAACTTCCCAATACAGGACTGCCTTTAGATGTCGTCTAAAAGTTGTGTAGTTCTTTATCTCCTTGATGGAAGGGCATTCCACAGGGAGGCCACCACTGCTGTGAAGGCCCTCTGCCTGGTTCACTTCTCGCAGTCAGGGAACTGCCGGAAGTCCCTTGGAGGTGGACCTCAGAGGAGTTGTCGTCCAAAGCATGGAAAGTAGCAAGGGTGGGGAAGACTGTTTTAGAGTATATCCTGGATGTTTTACATTGTGCTTATGCTGCAACATCCTGATTTTTCTGTTGCAGCACGTCTGCACAGCAGAGAATTCCTGTGGATGTGCAGTACTCTCATTTCACCCCAAGATAGCATTGCAGAATGAACTAAAGTCACCCAAAGTGCTCTGGATCATGAGATTTAAATATCAAACAAGATGTCTGTGATAGCCAATATATACATTAAGTTATAAACCCAATGGGTTTTACTCAGTGTACTCACTGGAATTAATAGTCCTAACTTAGTAACATTAATTTCACTGGGTCTACTCTTGAGTAAAACTTAGCTGACTACCACTCAATAGGTACAGTCCAACACAGCCCATTGATTTCAACAGGCTTAAGCATGCTTACGCTATGTGTTGGGGTGTGGCCAGTGGATATTTCTTCCCAATCCCTGCACATATTAAACATTATGCAGTCTTGATTTTCACATGAAGGTTTACTCCCCATATGGGACAGCTGCATATTCCTGCATTGCAGGGGGTTGGACTAGATGATTCTCAGGGTCCCTTCCAACCGTACAATTCTTCGATTCTATGCACATGGAAATAGAAAAGGAGACAGCTTACATTGATGGAACTGAGAAGCTGTTTAATAGAAGCCAGTGATTCAGGTAATACTACAGTGTGCTTTTGAAGTCTAGAGTTTAAAAATAATGATTTGATTCATCTACTTAAGACAGCAGGGGGGAAACAGAGAAACAGAACTTAACATGAGGCAAGAGTAAAAATGCAATAATTAAACATTTGGTGCTTTTTATGAACTTTAATACCCTAACAGTGCAATTCCATAACTATTTACTTAGAAGAAAGTCCCATTAAGTTCACTGGGGCTTACTTCCAGGTAAGTGAGCATAGGATTGCAGCCTAAATGAAGAAGCACATGATTTAAATGTTCTTTTAAACAAACAAACAAAACCAGAACATTTCAAAACAGGCCATTTAATTTTTTAAAAAATGTATGATTGTTTGCTATGCTTTGGTGTTCCACTTGCTTTTGTTTAAGTTCTTGCCAATAAGCGTTATTATGCATTCATGTTCTTTTCAAATGTTTGGCATTATAGTGAGATCTCATATCTTTCCTCAGATTAAATTTGGCGCCACATACGCCACATGTATAGAGGTGAACATCCATGTGCTGCTCGAGTTGTTCATTATTTGGGAAAATCTGAAAGCAGACCTGGCATATTGTCTCTCCAGCTGACAGGTGGGATATCATGTGCCGGACATGATCGTGCTTCCGGAAGTTTCCTTGGTCACAAATGGAGCAGACATACCTGGCCATGCCCTTGTGCATGTCGTTGTGAAGGCGCAACTGGCGCTCTCTTAGGAACTGCTTGCCGCATGTCTGACAAGCAAACTGTTTTTCCTTGGTGTGCACCGTGTAGTGTTCCCGTAAGTGGCAACGCTGATAAAAGCCCTTCCCGCAAAGATTGCAGAAATGCTTGCGTCGATGGTCTCTTTCATTCTCTTCCATCATGGCATTCTTGAACAGATCTTGATCCAGGCAGCTGGACATGTGCTCAACCACCAAATTCTCTGTCTCAAAACGCAAACCGCAGTTAGGGCACCGGAAAGGGCAAGCTGAATCCCTGTAGAGCTGTTTCTTAGGAAGACTGTTCATCTGGAAATGGCCGTCTCCGAACTCGTCCAGCATCTCCACGTACATCATCTCCTGGATTTCAGATTGCTCCTCGGGGCTTTCTTCCAAGTCAATTTTCTCCTCCATGTTCCTTAGGCCATTGGTGGTCAAGTCTTGGGGCTCCCCGCAGGACTGCGCATGATCCTGCAACTGGCGCCCTTTCACCAATATCTGGCCACATTTCCCACACGCACATATGTTTTCTATGTGCTTGGACAAGTAATGAGAAGAGAGGTCTTCCTCAGTGATTGTCTGCCCGCACAGTTCACAGGACGCATTTTCTGGGCCCTCCTCGACGGCACTGACTTTACTGTTAAGGACCCTGGTGCTTCTAAAATATTTCCTGGCCTCCTCATCAATAGGCATGTGGGGTTTTAAGAAAGCTTTCCTAACACGCCTGTTTTCACTGACCTCTTCCTCAATGTAGTACCTGTAAACCGGGTCATCATCATCCAGGTCGTCGTTGTCAGTGGAATCGTTGCCGTCGGTCACCTTAATAATGTTAAACTCTTTCAGGTCGTCGATGGGGTTGTCCTCTGGCTCCACCTTAACAATGATCCTTTTCCTCTCCATGGCTCGACTCCGCTGTTTGCCCAGCGCCTCCAACGAAACGCTAGTGCCTTTCCCGCTAGTTACATTCGACGCTGGGGAGGATGACCCATCCGTCGCTTGGCTTGCCTCTGCTTTGAATTCGTCCAGCTGGGGAGATGGGGTTTTAAGGGCGGAGTCTCTCTCGCTGCTGTCTTTCTTATCGGCCCCGTAATACCTGGCGTTCTGATAGGAGTGCCTGTTCGTGCAGGACATGATGTGCTCGTCCAGCAGCCGCTCACAGCTGAAACTGAAGCCACAGCCGTCGCAGGTGAAGCTCCTCCCAAAGCGGCGCGATATGGACACTCGGTCTTTGGCGCCAGAGGCCTTGCGCACAACGCTCCCTTTGCAGCTCTCCAACGGCTGCTCGGATAAGCTGCTCAGCCGCAGAGCTTCGTCGCTGACCTCCCTGCTCTGGGATGTGCTCACCGTCGAACTTGGAGGCTCAGCACTGCACCTGCTCGCTTCACTCCCGCTTCGGGCCAGCGTCTCTTCGTACATCCGCACGCCAAAGACCATTTTGCTATTTTGGGTGCTGGAAGCGGAAGAGGAGCACCGCAAACCCGAGGAGTTTGTGTCCTGTATGTCTTCCAGACATTCCGGCACGTTGTACAGCTGCAGCGAGTTCATGGCCACCTTGAACTGCTCAAAGTTGTTGGGGGCTGTCGCGATTTTCCCCAGATACATGAACTGCAAAATGAGATCAAAGCACTCGGCCGTGATCTTCATGTTGCTGAGGTTCAGTTGCGCCGTGCTGTGCTGCTGGCTCATGAAAAACATCCTGAAATAAGAGCTGCAGGCGGCAAGGACGGCTTTGTGCGCCTGGAAGTAGATGTCGTCAATCGCAATGCAGCAGTCGCAGAGAAAACCCCACTCTCTTTGGTTGTTGAGCTGCTGGAGGACATAGCTGCTGTGGCTGGTCCTTGCCATCTTCTGCCAGAATCACGGCCCTGTGCAAACAAGAGGAAAAGGGAGGAGGAGAGAAAAAACATATATACAGCTATCAGCTAGGTTTTGACAACTGAAACAAGAAGAGCCCCACTTTCTCATGATCCTAACCAAGGGATGGCCAACATCATGGTACCCTTCTAATTCTTCTGTTGGACTCCATCTCCCATCAGCCCCAGCCAGCATAGCAAATGGCCTGGGATGATGGGAGTTGTAGTCCAGCAACATATTTGAGGGCACCATGCTGGTTATCTTTGCCCTAACTGATTACCATACTAGCCAAGGATGAATGCATTTTGATATGCTTCTGGAGTCGAATAAGAGGCACAGAAGACCTCAGGGAATCTGTGTTGTAAGTGTGTGTGTGCTGGGGTTACTCACTGGCTTCCCTGCCTCTACCCAGGGTAATAAAAGTCTGAAGGCACGGTGCTGGAGCCAAGCAGGCCTGCATCTGTGCCTACGCGGGGCCCACATGTATGCCAACTTGGGTTCCATGACAGAAAGGTGGGATATAAAAGAAGATTAAATAAATAAAAAATACTCGCAGGGGCTGAAGAGGGTAGGCTGTGATCCTAGAATTCCTAGGTGGGAGAAAAAGCTTCATTGAAATCAACGTGACTTAAGAGTCTGGTGACACATCGCACATGCCGTGTGAAAAGTAACCATGCCTAGTGGAGCTCGGCTTGTTGAGATTTCCCCCTGAAGGCTGGCGGCGCAGGATTTCAAGCTGCCGCACAGAGAAGCAGGAGCGTGCGCTCAGGTCTCACAAGGCCTCACAGAGAAGCAGATGCTTCTTTGGCACAGCTCAGCAACTAACCTTTCCAATGAGTTGGGAGGGGTATGTTCCAGGGAAAATTAGCCCCTGAAAGATAATGAGAGATAAAGAGAAGAAAAAGTGGCCAGCAGCTCCTGCTTTCTTGCATGTTTGCCTCCTCCTCCCCCCCCCCGCAAGTTTTCTCTAGCTGGCTCCTGCAAGTCTTCAGTAGTCTTACAAGGCAAGATTTGTGGTCTACGTGTATGGGTAATGCACAGGTCCCCAGCTTTTTTGGACCTGGGGGATGATTTTGAAACCTTAGAAAACATCATGGACACTGCGGCAAAACAGCTGAGTGATTTAAATCAGCCTTTTTTTCTAATTAATGTCAGTCGTCTAAGTGAAATCCATCCATCCTCCCAGCCACCGCCGATATGTAATTAAAATCAAATCAAATCAGGAGGGGCAGAGCATGAAGCAGAAGGTCTAGGGGCAATGCGGTGTCTAAAAGCACAATGCTGCAGGACCCTAGGAATAACAACTTGCCAGGCTCGTATTTCCAAGGAATTGTGTTCAGAATTACAGAAAAGGGATATTATGTGCCATAGCAGGAACTGGAGTAAAGCAGGCAAGGTATTATGCTGTGCTAATTATGCAAGTCAAAAAGACCCGGTTTCTAGTATTTGTGTGGCCGGTCCAATCCCAAGGCCTCATCCTGGTCACCAGTCACAGGAGCTGATGGGCTTCCATTAATATACACCCTCTAGACTAGAGAAACAGGGGGCACTTCCTGAGCAGTAAAGTTGTGGTGAAACGCTTGCCCCAATGCAGCCCAGGGCAGGTGTGCTCACCTACTGAAAAAGCACATTGCAGAGATTTGTAGCCATCCTGTTTTTCTTGCTAAGCGGGCTTGCATTTTGGTTTTAATGACCTCATATCATTGCCGCTCCCCTGTCATGTGACAAAAAAGTACTGAGTTTTCAGCTGTGAGGGCTTTAAAAGGATGGGGGGGGGAGCACTCAATTCTCCATGGTGGAATCTCCAAACTGCGCTGTATGATATTTAGGACGATGGTTAATTCAGCTCTGCACATTGCAGAAAGGCCCCATGTGCTGCATTTGCAGTGCACACAATATGTTTCAGCTTCTGTTAACAGCAGACACTTGGAAATGTGATTTAGCTTTGCTGCGAAATGCTATGGGGTCATTCAACCACTCCCATACTTGGGGGGGGGTCAATAACATTATAGTACTGTAGAGGCAGAGAATGATGCAAACTGAGCTAGTGCCTGTCCATCCAAATCACCCAGAGTCTGTGCGTCTGTGTAAAAGGGGGGGGGAATTGCCCCTTCCCATAGCAACTTACCGCACATTCATTTGTCCATTATGGAACTGAACCAGAAGCAACAGATGCTACTGTCTAAATAAGACCCTAGTTTAGGGTGCATCTAGCAATCATGGGTGACCATTACCCCAAGGCACATTCCTCTACTATAGTGATGGCCAAACGTGGCCCTCCAGCTGTTTTGGGGACTACAATTCCCATTATCCCTGACCACTGGTCCTGTTAGCTAGGGATGATGGGAGCTGTAGTCTCAAAAAACGGCTGGCGGGCCAAGTTTGGCCATCACTGCTCTACTATCTTCCGAGACATATGGATGTCAACAACCACCAACATATTTTGTCCTTGTTTGGGACTGTGGTGAAAACGAATCCATGCCTCATTTAGGATTTTCCCATTCTCTGTGCCTGTTTGACCATGCAGGAACTATTTAAAAACCTACCACTCATCTTAGGACATATTAGAAAGAGTTTGAGGAAACCATCATGGGCTGCAAACAGCAAAGAACTGCTTTCTAAGGGCTCATGGAAAAATACCAATTTCTTTAAGGAAATCCCCAAGCACAGCAAGGCGATTCCAAGTGCCCTAGCAGCTTGTTTCTCCCTCTTCACGTTCACAGGATCATGCTCTGCTTTCCCCCTTTTATGTGCGTCCTCCTCACCTTCCCCTTGCAGAGCTAACCATGGTAAGCAAAACACGCAGGTTTGTAGCCATGAATAGAACTTGGTTAGAATTAAGATGAATGCACATGTCATGTTCACTCCGATCATGCAAAGAAGAGCAAATTTGCTTGAGGGGGCAGGGAAAGAGAATATGATCATGGTGGGGTGTTCCTAATCCTAAGGGGCAATTTTACTTCTGCGTTGTGGTCCTTAGCCCTTTTTGCTAAAGAAAACCATTTGCCAGTTTTCACATTCCCCCAACCCAAGCTCTGCCAAACAAACATGCAAGGAGTTTGTTACTGAGAAGCTGGAGCTCCACCGTACCACAATGTGATCTCTCCATAGTCTCCAAAAATAGGCAGGCTTGCTGCCAAAAGTGGGACAGAGCTACAGCAAATATGCTGGATTCCTAATAATGAGAGAGACGTCGCTGTTGCAAAACAGGACTGCTAAGAAGGGCCTTTTATGAGGCCTTGCAAATGGATCCACAGAGGTTACAAGTCTGCATATAAATATCATTATTATTGTTGTTATTATTTGCCACGCGATGCAGAAATAGGTGATTTACAAAAGGAATGCCTATAGAGTCAAAAGCATAGCAATCATCACTATACCAGCACTAGCAAGAAGAATTAAAAGAAAGGAGCAGGAATTATAGAATCACAGAATTGTAGAGTTGGAAGGGGCCCAGAGAATCATCTAGTCCAGAGGTCCTCCAGATGTTTCTGGACTACAACATCCATCAGCCCCAAACAGCACAGCCAGTGATTGGGGGTGATGGGAGGTGTAGTCCAAGAACATCTGGAAGGCCACAGGTTGTGCACCTGATATCCAACGACCTGCAGGACAAGAATCTCAACTAAAGCATCCATGACAGATGCCCATCCAACCTCTGCTTTAAAAGCTCCAAGGAGAGAGTCCATATGGATGCTTCTAGATAGGGGCTCTATGTGACAAGCAGGTCGCTCATCTGCTTGGCATGCAGAAGGTTCCAGGTTCAGTCCCCAGCATCTCCAGGTAGGATTGGGAGAGCTACTCCATCAGAAACCCTGGACAGCTGCTGCTGCCAGCCAGTGTAGACAAAAGTGAGCCCAACAGACCTGTGGCCTGACTTTGTATAAAACAGCAGTTTCAACAGAAGCAAATGCATACTCAGCATTCATCCAGTTTGCAAAAGCTTTCCTCTTGGGCGGCAGGGAGATGGTTCTCTAGCCTCAGGAAACCAGGTGCCAGTTCACATATGTCAACAGCAGCCCAACATATGGAGCAAATTGCCACCATCCTTTAGAGCAATGAATGCAACACGATGGCGATCTTATTAAGCAAACTTGCTTCTAGGGGGTGGCACCAAACAGTGTTTCCTTTTTTGCAAATATCCGTATCCCAATCTTCCTCCAAAGAGTTCAGAGTGGCTTTTCATGGCGGTTGCCTCATTTCATTCTCCCAAGAAGGCAGGCAGGAAACAGAGGGAGTGAGAAGGACAGGAAGACAGATGAGCAGGGAAACCGCTCAGTGGAGCTTCATGGCTGAGTGGGGATATGACCAGGGTTTCCTGCAGCCAAAACAAGCTCTCTTCCAAACTGCATACTTATCTCTCCCCTGCCTTCTTTTATCTATAGCCTGAGTTAACTGCAGTCAAAGACTTATGACTTCAGGTGCGCCTTTTTAGTGAGGTACCAATGGCGTCCAATACATTGGAAAATCCTAAGCTGCAATTGTTCATAAGGCATATTCTTCTATGAGATGTGCAAGAGAAACATTGCCATCACTTTTACAGTTTATTTACACACACACACACACACTTGCAGGATAGTGTATTATCACAACAACCCTGTAAGGAAGGTTAGGCTAAGGAAGACTGAATGGGAACTTGCAGCAGAGCCTTCAGTAAGGCTGTCCCTGAACAGCATTCCTATTGAGATAAAACAGGTTCCCACTATCTGTATTTTCCAAAAACAACCGAAGACATTTTTGTTGTTGTTGTTTCAACAAGCTTTCCCAGATGAATGAAAAAAGTATCTGCCTTAGGTGTTCATTTTGTACCTTTTCCAGTTGTTTTCGTACCGTTTTGAAAACGGTTTCTAGCTGTTCCTATGGTGGTGTCTGTCAACCTCCTCTAGACATATTTTAAAAGGGTATTCCTATATCAATGAATGAAGAATAATTATTAAGATACAGTAATGGCCCAAGGGCAACCAGGAAGCTTCGTAGCTCAATGGGAAGATGAACCCAGGTCTCTGTGAGGTGCAACCAACGAGGCACTTTAGCTGCACGTTGCTCATCCATTCCCACACACAATCTCCCATTTATGTCTAGGGATCATAGAATCACAGAACTGTAGAGTTGGAAGGGACCCTGAGGGTCATCTAGTCCAATTCCCTGCAATTCAGGCATTTCAACTGAAGAATCCCCAATATCTGCTTAAAAACCTCCAATGAAGGAAAGTCCACAACCTCCTGAGTAGTGCGTAGCATTTATACAGTGTGCAAAGCACTCAATAGGTGTTTCTGTCTTGTAATCTTTAAAACACATTGAGGGATCTGCGAAGGGGGGTTAAAAGGTGGGTGAGTGTAACGGACTGAGGCTAACAGGCAAAAAGCTACATATAACGAGTTTGTGGCTGGGGCCACAGTCTAATCACAGACCTGATTTGCAGCTCAGGCTTTTAGGGCCAAAGGAGACACGGAAGATCCCTGGTCAGATTTCCAGAAAGTTCAAAAGCAGCTGCCAGGGAGGTACTGATCTCAATCAGGGCAGTAGCAAGAGGGAGCCTGTGCGCGTTTAACTCTTCCCTTCCACACTGCTTTCCTCGTCTAAAGCATGGGTAGGCAAACTACGGCCCAGGTTCCGGATCCAGCCCAATCACCTTCTAAATCCGGCCCACGGACGGTCCGGGAATCAGCGTGTTTTTACATGAGAAGAATGTGTCCTTCTATTTAAAAGCCATCTCTGGGTTATTTGTGGGGCACAGGAATTCGTTCATTCCCCCCCCCCAAAAAAAATATAGTCCGGCCCCTGACAAGGTCTGAGGGACAGTGGACCGGCCCCCTGCTGAAAATGTTTGCTGACCCCTGGTCTAAAGCATTCCTCCAAAGGTGCGAAGAAAAAGAAAAACGCAGGTTCCTGTATCTGCAAGCTGGATGTCTGGGGGCAAGGCATTTTGATCAGGAATGCAAGGCGGGGAGGAAAGGACTGCTGCCCCATGCCAACCCAACTCTTCCTCCCCTCCCACCCCACAGTTGCTTTTACATCCTTACAGACAAACAAGACCCACGGGAAGATCAAAACGCCTGCGTCGTGCCCTGCCAATGACCACAATGCTACAGGCAGCTCAGCATCCCTCCTCAACGCAGGATGCATCAATCTACATCCACACAACATCTCAAACCTCCAAGAGGGCAGCTTCTCCGGAGTGTGTCAGAAGAAGAGAATATGAGGAGCTCTGGGTGGGTGGCTCAGGACAACATGCCTCTTGACCCAGGTGCTGGCAGGGCTTGAGGAATCACAAAGGGATGCAAGGAACTGGATTATACCAAGCCAGACCATTGGTTTGGCAGCAGTTCTCAACCTGTGGGTCCCCAGATGTTGTTGGACTACCATCATCCCTGAGCTCTGGCCTTGCTAGCTAGGGGTGATGGGAGTTGTAATTCAACAACATCTGGGGACCCACAGGTTGCGACAGGCTGGTCTAGAGCATTGTGTATACACTGACCAGCATCAGCTCTTCAAGCAGGAGTCTCTCTCCCGGTCCTGAATTTGGGATCTACGTCATGCAAAGTTGACGGATGCTCTGCCGCTGCGCCCTTCCCCGATCTGAGCCACCAAACCTGCCCAATTCCTGCAGCTTCGCTTCGTCCGACTCGCTTCCTAAACTTTGTTATCACCATCCTTTCCACATCCTTCCGACATCCTCCTAACAACCGTGAGCCAGGCGTAGCTGCGGCGGCGCTCCTTCCCCGACCGCGATGAGCGCGAGGCTTCTGTTATAGAGCATTGAAAAAATAAATAAACTTGAAATAAACTGCAAAGGGGGCGGAGAGAGGGGCCTTAACGCATGAAACGCAGCAGAGGCGAGCGATGTCTCCAAGCCAAGGAAGACTCCCGGCATCTCCTCCTGTTTTGCCTTCTGCAGGAGCGGTTGCCTAAGCAGCGAGAGCTCCGGTTCACATGCCGCTCATGACATCACCAGCTATATTGGTTTGCAGTCCGACGGAGCTGCAATGGGCGAAAGCACGACTGCAAGCACGCACACACAAAATGTGGTAAGAAAGCATGCAGAGGGGAACAGATTCCGCCTCTGAGAAACTTAACAGGGAGATGCAAAGCGGTCTTCACGCAAGTTATCTATCAGCCGGGCAGGCACACGCTGGCTTCCTGCTTCTGCAACTTGTCCTCCATTCTCATCCGCCCACCTCTCCGCCCACTAATGCAAGAAGAGCGTTTCTTTGAAATGAAGAAGAAGAAGAAGAAATTCTGCCACAGTATTTGCACAATTCCCTAAGCGTCATGGCTCCGGCTGGCTGAATGCGCTAAGGCGGCACTGAGAGAGGTTTCCCAGGCTTGCGTTGCCCGAGAGGGACAAAAACAAAACAAAACAAATATTAGTTGGTTGGAGGCCAACTAACAGAATGTTTCTGAGCAAATTAAGCCAAGAGTAATTCTGCAAAGAGAGAGAGCGAGAGATAACGATTCTCTGTAACTGGGGAGGAGGCCTGGATAACGGGGGCTCGGTTCTTTCGAGAGGAATGCCATTCCCAAACTTCTGAGCCACAGGATTAAGGAGGGGAAAAACATTTCGCAGCAAAAAAAAAAGTGGTTTGCTTTTCGGCAGGAGCGGCGTGGCAGGGAACCTGCTGAGGCTCACCCCTCAACTGCAGACTCCTGGAGCCCCCTGGTTTCTTCCCCGTAGCTCAGGGACAGAGGTTCAATCCTTGGCGTCTCCTGATAAGGCTGGAGAAAGATCTTGCTTGAAATCCTGGAGAGCCATTTGCAACCCACTGTAGATGATATTGATCTTCCCAAGTTCCAGTGTGTTTCATGCCCACCTCGCTGAAGGCATTTTAAAACACTGAGGACTGGCTACCAAAGTGCCTTCTGTGCAAATTACATCTATACCCCACCTCTCCTACAAGGAGCTCAAGATGGCCTACTTGGTTCTTAGAAATACCAACAGTGGAAGATTGGCAGATGAAGATGAAGGACTTTTCGGAGCTGGCCGACTGGAAGAGTCCGCGACCAGGAGGAGGAGTACCAGGAAGAATGGAAGAAATTTAAAGATTATTTTGCTAAATATGTCAAAATAATTTAATTAGGTAAAGGTAAAGGGATCCCTGACCATTAGGTCCAGTCGTGACCGACTCTGGGGTTGTGGTGCTCATCTCACTTTACTGGCCGAGGGAGCCGGCGTACAGCTTCTGGGTCATGTGGCCAGAATGACTAAGCCGCTTTTAGCGAACCAGAGCAGCGCACGGAAACGCCATTTACCTTCCCGCCGGAGCAGTACCTATTTATCTACTTGCACTGGCGTGCTTTCGAACTGCTAGGTGGGCAGGAGCTGGCACCGAACAACGGGAGCTCACCCCGTCGCGGGGATTTGAACCGCCGACCTTCTGATCAGCAAGCCCTAGGCTCTGTGGTTTAACCCACAGCACCACCCGCGTCCCTAATTTAATTAGAAAAGCTTGCAAATACTAGATAGGCTTAGGATTTAAGTATGTAAGGATAGAATTTAAGATTTTTAAAGATAAATTTGAAAGAATGAAAGATGTTAAGTGACTAAGTTAACTTTTTGAGAAAATTGATTTTGGAAAACTGCTAAAATGATATATAAAGAAATTCAACCAAGAGGATTTGAGGAAGTCACTAAATACTGTTACCAAGATTTAAATAGGATGTATGTTTGTGTGTTTTAAAATTTCTGGAAAATTAATTTTAAAAATTGGAAAAAAAAAGATGGCCTGCTTGGTTCTTTTCCATTCCCATCCCCCGCCACGACAACAACCCTGCGAGGTAGGTTAGGCTGAGAAACAGTGCCTGCGCCAAAGTCGCCCCGTGAGCTTCATGTCCGAGTGTGGATGCCTGCCTGCCATTCTAATCACTACACCACCCTGGCTTGTCTTTGTCCCCGTGTTGCTAAGTGCAGCCTGAAACCTACGCAGCACCCAGGAGAGCTGATCCAATTATCACAGCAAGCTGGTGCATGTCTGCACTGCCTGCAATCCTATTAGGCATGGGAGCAAGAACCACTGCACTCAGGGGTAGTGAGCAGACATGCAAGAATTGCACTGCAAGACCAATCTCTCCTCCTGGGCTGCGCTTGAGACGCAGCACAGTGTAATCTGACCAAATGCAGGTTTTTGTGGCTTAAGAATCAAGGCAGCTTTTCTCTCCCCCAACCCCATGGCTGTGTTCCAACATCAAGCCTGACCAAGAGCCCTGGACAACTCAGAAGCTGGCTCTTTATTCTGCGCTATCTCAGCTGGTCTTACTAAAGGTCTGACCCAACTGTGCAAGGCTTCCTTAGATTCCAAGGATCAGTTCTCCCAATTGGGAGGAGACAGGAAATAATGCATGGGAAAATCGACCACAATGCAGGGGGTGCAGTTGTCTTGTTAGCATCACGTCCGATGGCGGTTCCAGATAATTACTTTAACCATAGATGAATGGAGTCTGGTAACGTTGGATTTATTGGTTCGGTGGTACTTTTAGCATGCAAAAGTGTCCTGGGTCAATCCCAGGCATCTCCAGACAGAGCAGGACAGCACTCCTGCTTCAAACCCCGGACAGTTGCTGCCACTAAGTGTAGACAATACTAAGCTAGATGGACCAGTGGTCTGGCTCTGTAGGAGGAAGCTTCCTATGACCCTAAGATTTCTCACAACGTCGGATTCTGCTCCTGCATTGTTGAGAATAAGACCATGAAAAAGCTTCCTTGTCTGGTCACCTGCAGAAAACTCCTGCTCACCACAGGCGACCAAGCCAGTGCAATACTATTCTGAACAAGGGGTCTGTGAAAAAGACATGGATGGGCACAGGAAGTCACCTTATAGCACATTTGACTATCCATCCAAATAGCCGAGTACTGTTTTTAACCGGTGATGTTAGGGAAGAATTGATCCCTTGTTAGGAACACAAATATATAATCTAGGTGCTCCTTAAACCAGGGTTACAGTCACCATACGGAATGCCTAGTTGCCATTTTGGGGGCAGACAGCTCGAAAGTCATATTTTTCAATATGACTTTTTGGTTCCGGAAATTCTTTCTGATTGTGCAGATAAAATTTAGCAGATAGACTTCCACAGGATGGGTATTAGTGTGTGCAAATCGGGATCCAAGGATCCCCAGGGATGCAACCCCAGATGTTGGAGATGTCAGGCACCATCCTGGCACCCGGGCATCTTCAGTTGGTCGCAGGTGGCCAACAGCCAGGTGCAAAACGTGCCTGACAAATTTTGAGTACTGGATTGAACCGGAGACCTTCTGCATGCATAGCATGTGTTCCACCACTAAAGTATGAGGCTTTAGTATAAGAGCACGCCTGGAAGAAGGGGTGTCCTTTCCAGAGTGCCCCTTTTTCAGAGGTTGGCGACACTTGAGAACAGGTTTTATACATAATAATAATAATAATTTATTATTTATACCCCGTCCATCTGGCTGGGTTTCCCCAGCCACTCTGGGTGGCTTTCAACAGAATATTAAAATACAATAGTCTATTAAACATTAAAAGCTTCCCTAAACAGGGCTGCCTTCAGATGTCTTCTAAAAGTCTGGTAGTTATTTTTCTCTTTGACATCTGGTGGGAAGGCATTCCACAGGGCGGGTGCCACCACCAAGAAGGCCCTCTGCCTGGTTCCCTGTAACTTGGCTTCTCGCAGCGAGGGAACCGCCAGAAGGCCCTCGGCGCTGGACCTCAGTGTCCGGGCAGAACGATGGGGGTGGAGACGATTCTGAACTTCCCACCTTGCACCGCTGCCATAAGAACATTTAAAAACCAAACCAAACCTAAGTTATCTTTGACAACTGATAAGCCTCAGCACCCCCTGGGCTTGACAGTTTCACTGGAGAGTGAAGCAAATTTGGAAGAAACGGAGCGTGGGGTAGAGCAGAAACATACCTATAAATTTACAACCTCAGCGCAGTTTGGAGCAAAGTTTGAAGCAAGCAGTTCAAGGAGTACTCAGAGCAGAGTATCCTAAAGGGCCATGGTTTTTAAGGTAGGCCATATTCAGAGCCTGGATAGCTTGGTTGGTTAGAGCATGGTGCTGATAATGCCAAGGTTGCAGCCTCAATCCCCACATGGAACAGCTGCATATTCCTGCATTACAGGGGGTTGGCCTAGATGATCCTCAGGATCCCTTCCAACTCTATAATTCAATGATTCCAAGAGCAGGAAAAAAACTGTGACCTGTGAACCACAGGCATCGCACATTCGCCAAAGCAGGAAAGAGTCTAGATTTGGGGGGGTCCTGCAGTCCTCAATGTTTTGGTGGCCTTCGGCTACATCTGACGCCTTGCCCCAGCCCTTGCACTGCCTTCCCCAAACCAGGTAAGCCAGGATCTGGGCATTGGGAAGGAGGTGCCCATCTTCCCATAACCTAGTTTGCATTTTCCCAGCTTGGGGAAGAAGGTAGGAGGGCTCTAGGGTCCTGCCAGAGCCCCACGCCTCCTTCTTTGGGAAGACAGCACGAGGACTGGAGGAAGGTGTCAAATTTTAGCTTCGTCACCCACCACCCGGTCTGGGGTTCGTGTCGAAGTACTTCTGCGGCCCACTTGGTATGAAAAGTTAGACAGCCCATTCTAGCGCCGGACGAAATGCCCGTGGGACCTCGGCTTTCAGAGAGCAGTTGGATCTCCCAGATCCACGGCACCGCCTCGATCTCCCCCGCCGCTCCCGATCCCCGGACTCAAGTTTTGCCGGCCGTCCGCGCAGCAGAAGGAGCTGCGCCGCCAGGGGCGCCCTGCCGCCTCGCCTCTCGCCCTCCCCTCTCCCCGAAGGAGAGCGCCGATGGCGGCGCAGGGCGCAAGCCACATGGCTCCAGCGGGGCAGGGCGGGGAAGCAGCTCCAGAGGCCTCGGCCGGGAAACCTCGATGCAGCCAAGGCCGGGCGCGCCAGCTAGCGCCGCCTTTCCCTCTCCGGAGCGCGCGCAGGGAGAGAGAGACGATGCCGGAACCAGCCTCTCCAACCGCGGGCGCACGCAGGAGCGCACGCTTCTCCGCCTGCGATCGGGCGCTGCCCTTCCGCGATCGCGCTGCGCTCGGCTTCCCCCAGGCCGGAGGCCTCGGCCCGGCTGCAGCGCGCCTCTCTCCGCGCGCTGCGCCACCCAGGGAGGCTCTCTCCTCCCGCGGCCTGCGCAAGCTCTACTCGGGGAAGCGAGCGTCTTGGCGCCGTGGTTGCGCCCCACTTACCCGAGGCCGATGCAGGCGTGCGGGGGGTGGGATCCGGGAGGACGAGGCAGAGGCTCGAGGGGTGGCCAACTGCTCTCCCGGCGCCGCGGCCGCCTCCTCCGGCTGCAGCAACAAAGGACTTCCGCCCCCGGCCGCGCCTGCTGCTGCTGCTGCTTCCCTTGCTGCCGCCCCTGCTCTGGTGCAGCAGAAGCAGCTCCGGCTCCGCCGCGACCGCACGGAGCCGCCGGACCCCTCCCCCCGGCTGGCGGCCAGCGAGCGGCGCCGGGCCCTGCTGGCGGCGGCGGGTGCGGCCAGGGCGCAGCGGTGGGCCCCCCCCTCCCGCCGCATCTTCCTTCTCCGCGTTATCCTGCACGGCCCCATTCATTCCCCGTCTTCGGTGGGTTGGGGGTCCTCCGCCGGAATGCCCCAGACCAGAGTGTCAATGTCAGGCTGGGCAAGGGGTGGGGGACAGGCCTTCAAAGGCACCCCGCCCCCCAGCCAGGGTGCATCTGCTATTAGAATTGTAGAGCTGGAAGGGACCCCAAAGGTCATTTAATCCAACCCCCTGCGATGCAGGAATGATGCACCTTAAACTTCAGGGCCCCTAATCCTGGAGGGGCCCAGAAGCCATGTTTGGTCCACATTGCTTTAAAAAAAGGGGGGTGCTCTAGTAGACTCAATTTCATCATTCTATGATGCATCTCCTTAATTTTTATCCCCTCCCCATAACCCGAAAACAATAAGGCATAGGAATTCTTAATTTGCATCACTGACCTTGACGGGTGAGATAATCTAGTACAGCAATTTTAGTCAAAATCTGAGACGTAGCAGTTAATTATTTTTTTGAAAGTGGTGATCTGTTGTGGAGCAACCCCTTTAAAGAAGATAACAGTGGTTACCCATACCTTGTTACTGCTTGCAAAGGGTCCCCATAACCGTTCAAGCTTCAGCCCCCCCCCAAATGTAGGTTTGCCACTGCCTCTAGCTGGGGTTGAATTGACTGGCAAGCTTTTTGTGGGTGGGGTGTCGGTAACAAGAATTACCAACTTACTTTGGCCCATTTTGGCTTGTTTGGATTTTAGAGGCAGTGCCACTCACTCCAGCCACTTCTCCCTACCACCAACGCCTGCTTAGAGCCTGACAAGTAATCTCTCGGTTGCCTTTGCCTGGCTTTTGTGCCTCAGACAGGATGTCTAGTGTAATGAGACGCTTCTGGACTACAACTCCTATCATCCTTGATTCCTGGCCATCCTGACCGGGGAGGATGGGAGTTAGGTGGATGGTATAACAGTATACCATAACACACATACACCCGGTGCTCTTTGGATGAAGAGTGGTATATAAATTTAATTTGAAAATGCATAAATAATATTATTATGGGGATTGTAAGAGATGGTGGAAGTGACAGATGACGAACTCTTAGTAAAGGTAAAGGGACCCCTGACCATTAGGTCCAGTCGTGGCCGACTCTGGCGTTGCGGCGCTCATCATGCTTTACTGGCTGAAGGAGCCGGCGTACAGCTTCCGGGTCATGTGGCCAGCATGACTAAGCCGCTTCTGGCGAACCAGAGCAGCACACGGAAACACCGTTTACCTTCCCGCTGGAGCGGTACCTATTTATCTACTTGCACTTTGATGTGCTTTCAAACTGCTAGGTTGGCAGGAGCAGGGACCGAGCAACGGGAGCTCACCCCGTTGCGGGGATTCAAACCTCCGACCTTCTGATCGGCAAGTCCTAGGCTCTGTGGTTTAACCCACAGCGCCACCCGCGTCCCTAAAACTCTTGATGCTGACTTATTCTCTGTGCCTTAGGAATGTAGGAAGCTGCCTTATCCCAAGTCAGACCAGTGGACCAAGTTTTGCCCGCACTGACTGGTAGCGCCGCTCCAGGGTTGCGGGCGAGGGAACATTCCCAGCCCTCCCTAGAGATGCCAGGGTTTTGTACCCGGGACCCCTGAGTGTGTGCCTGCTCCCTTGGGTTCCACGACGGAAGAAAGGTGGGGAGGTATGTGGAAATGTACTAATAATAAAAAAAAATAGTGTAAAAATATGCAAGGAGAGCAAAACGATGCCTGCAGACCTTCCAGGAAGAGCCATGCTGCTTTCAGATGGATATTTTTGTGCATGACGTATTCAAATAGCGAAGTCATGCTCCAAATGTGCAGCCCTTTGGAGCCAAAATAGCACCACCCGCAAAGGGAGGTGTCAGCAGATGTGTGTGGTGGGGGAACCCAAGGTTTCCAGAAGTACATGAAATATTTTTGTGGGGGGAACCGAGACCACCAAAACCTGAGCGCTCATCTTGTAATGCTGGCTGACGGTTGTGGAAGGGGACATGTTGTGGAGGGGAAATGGAACTGGCTGTCTGAAACCCTGACCAGCAGCACTCCGCGTGATAACATTTTAATCTTTATTCTTGCAGTTCCCTTTTGCACATCCAGCTTCTGAGCTTCCTCTTGTTATACTCCAGGGATCAGCAACCTTTTTTAGCCGTGGGCCAGTCCACCGTCCCTCAGACCATGTGGTGGGCCGGACTATATTTTGGGGGGAAAATATGAACGAATTCCTATGCCCCACAAATAACCCAGAGATGCATTTTAAATAAAAGGACACATGCTACTTATGTAAAAACACACTGATTCCCAGACCATCCGCAGGCCGGATTAAGAAGGCGATTGGGCCGGATTCAGCCCCCGGGCCTTAGATTGCCTACCCATTATAGTCTATCAAAACAGCAGCTCCGGCCTTTTTATGGTTTGACCAAAGAAATGTTGCTGGCTGCAGACCACCACCTTGTGTGTACGATAGCTCTGCTGGTTAGAGCGTGGTGCTGAGGACGCTGAGGTTGCAGGTTTGATCCCCGTACGGGACAGCTGCATATTCCTGCATTGCAGGGTTGGACTTCCGATGATCCTCAGGGTCCCTTCCAACTCTAAGATTCTATGCCTGCTTCTGAGTCTCTTCTAGAGAGCCAGTGTGGTGTAGTGGTTAAGAGCGGTGGACTCGTAATCTGGTGAACCGGGTTCGCGTCTCCGCTCCTCCACATGCAGCTGCTGGGTGACTTTGGGCTAGTCACACTTCTCTGAAGTCTCTCAGCCTCACTCACCTCACAGAGTGTTTGTTGTGGGGGAGGAAGGGAAAGGAGATTGTTGGCTGCTTTGAGACTCCTTCGGGTAGTGATAAAGCGGGATATCAAATCCAAACTCTTTTTCTTCTTCTTCTTCTTCTATGCATGTAGTAAAGCTGCAGCATCTAGCTCAGTGCATGACAGTTGCTACAAGGAGCAGAGCAATTTCCAAGTATTCCATGGTGTGGGGGAACAGGGAATTTGGGGGCCACCCAAGCAAAGTGTTTTGTTGTGGTTTTTTTATCTCACCCTCCCTAGAAGCTCAGTGTGCTTATGTATATTTTTGTAATTCGTTTCATACTTACATAAAAGCCACAGTGGCAATTAAGCAGTATGTTAATTAATTAATATTATTCATGGAGGTCCTCCCCACTGCCCCTTAACCTCAGAGAACATCCTTTACAACCTGCGTCTCTTCTGTATTCATCCAACACTCTTGTCTACTATAAGGACCCCCTTTCTCCATATGAACCTACCCGGCCCCTGAGATCACCTTCTGATACCATTCTTCATGGGCTTTCTCCACAAGAGGTACAGGGGGTGGCAACACGAGAACGGACCTTTTCTGCAGTGGCTCCCCGTTTGTGGTATGCTCTCTCCAAAGAGGCTCACCTGGTGCCTTGCTTATACACCTTTAGGTGCCAGGCAAAACTGTTTCTTTTTAAACCAGGCCTTTGGCTGATTGACATCCAATGCCCTTTTAAAATGTGTTGTGCGAGGGGAGATTATTGGATTGTTTTTATTCTGTACTTTATGTTTTTATTTTGTGATTTTATCTTGTGAACCACCCTGAGACCTGCGGGTATAGGCTAGTATACAAATAATTAATAATAATAATAATAATAATAATAATAATAATAATAATAATAACTCATGCCCAATTAACTGGAGGATACCAATTGGATCTCTGCAGCATCAAGGTCAAATTTTTAGCTCTTTTGATCCCTGCAAAGCCTGATAACGGAGCGTTTCATCCCCCACAAGCCCACATGCAAAGCATCAGGACTGCGTACCACACCATCTCAAACACTTTCGGAACTTAGCAAGTAAAAAAGGATACCTTAACCCACCTCCCCGCCAGATGTTTCCTGCAATGCAGGTGGAGTCTAAAAGTGCATGACACTTTGTGGCTTGGTTTGCGTGTGTTTTAAAATTTTCCCACCCCGGCACCAAACCAACCTTCCTTCTCTGCACTAGTTGCTTAACACGGCCCCATTCCTGCCCCCCCCCTTGTTTGGATGGATTTGGGCCTAGTTTCTAGTTGTTAAAAGCAATAAAGCCTTCTCTGGACTCTGCCATTCCTCCTTCATTCACATGCCCCTCTACCAGAATTCGACCTCTCCACCCCTTCTTACAGAATTTCCCTAAAGATGTGAAATTGCCACATGTCTGTCAAAGCCGGCTGGGACTAACCCCATTCTCTTGCAAATGAACTTATACAACTCACCGTTACTTAAGATACTTGCAGCAGAAGTGTAAGCAAGGAAAAGGCTCCTTCTCTTCTGCGTAGAATAATTAGATTTCTAAACTGTAACAGCTCCATCCTATGCGACTTCACCTCTTCTTAAGTCATTTAAGTGTAAACTCAGTGAAGCTACAACGTAAAAAAAAAAAAAAAAAGACTTTGCAAGACATTTTTCTGTGTGGTCAAACCAAAGAAAAAGAGCATGAAGAAATGTGGTTTATTTAATTGTCCTGAATATCTGGAGACACCAAGGTTTGCAGATGCTCTGCTGAAGGCTCAGTTCATGTTTCAGGGTATAATATAAGCCCGAGTTGAGGAGTTCTTTAAAAACCCAAACCAATCTAGGAGGTTGCCAGGAGGACACAAGGACAATCGCTGCCACATCAAGTAAGAGCTACATATTTTCATTCCAAGGATTATGGCTTCTTATTCCCCTTTCCCACAATTATGCATTGCCATAGGCTTTTCTCTGCCCGCTGCAGGCTGTTATTTGTTTATCCTGCATTAGGCTTTTCTCCACTGATTTGGAAGCCAATAGAGCGTTTTCCCCCTTCATGGATCACTGCTAAAAAGCAGAGACATCACCTTGCCAACAAAGGTCTGTATAGTTAAAGCTATGGTTTTCCCAGTAGTGATGTATGGAAGTGAGAGCTGGACCATAAAGAAGGCTGATTGCCAAAGAATGGATGCTTTGGAATTATGGTGCTGGAGGAGACTCTTGAGAGCCCCATGGACTGCAAGAAGATCAAATGTATCCATTCTGAAGGAAATCAGCCCTGAGTGCTCACTGGAAGGACAGATCCTGAAGGTGAGGCTCCAATACTTTGGCCACCTCATGAGAAGAGAAGACTCCCTGGAAAAGACCCTGATGTTGGGAAAGATGGAGAGCACAAGGAGAAGGGGACGACAGGACGAGATGGTTGGACAGTGTTCTCGAAGCTACCAGCATGAGTTTGACCAAACTGCGGGAGGCAGTGGAAGACAGGAGTGCCTGGCGTGCTCTCCATGGGGTCACGAAGAGTTGGACACAACTAAACAACAACAACAGAGCGTTTTTTGCTCTCCAGGTTAAAGATACAAACTGGAAAAACAACAGAAGCGCCCCATAAACTGTGGCCAACAGTTTCAAATAAAGCTTGCCAGGTGCTTCATATGACTGGCAGGCTGTTCACCTTACACAGAACCTCAGTGCGGTTCCCAGATGTGTGCAGATGTGCATTCATACCAGAGACCAAATGCAGGGGCCTCTCATCCCACCAGCTGCAGATCTTGGAGCCTGAAACCATAGAAGAGTGTTGGAAGGGACCCCAAGGGTCGTCTAGTCCAACCCCACGACCCTGAGATCAAGCGTCTCCGTGCTCTATTGACTGAGCTGTCCCGGGGACACAACAGCATTGCCCTGTTGTGTCTTTTTTTTACTGCCGTGGGAGCAGGCCGGCTTTCCAACCTTCACGTGAGCCGTCGCTGAGAGGCAAGGAATGCATTAAATGAAACGGAAACCCCCCTGTCGAAATGACTCCAAGGTGAGGGAGGGAGGCGCGCCAGGGAGACAGGCAATCCAGAAGCTTTGCAGCTGCCTCCTGGTGCCTTGCGCCACAGCCCCCTCCCCTCTCCCCTCCATCTGCTTTCCCTTCTTCGGCCCGGAGGCGCAAAAAAAAAAGCAACGTGAGAGCGCGCGCGTATCCGGCGCGCCCTTGTTCCCTGCCGTCACTGCGCCGCCGCCGCCGCCGCTTCCACGCGCCGAGAGGCCCGCTGCCTGGTGGGGTAAGGGGGCCAGGAGCCGACGGGACGGAGATGTGGGTGCGGGGTGGCGTCGGGGAGCGCTGTGCAATGGGGAGCAGCCCCTCTTCCACCGGAGGAGGGGACGGTCGGTCGAAGGGGTGGGGGGAACCCAGGAACCAGCCCGGGGTGGGATGGCTTCCTGGCGCACCTCGCCTTTTGCAGCCGCGCGCCGCGTCTGCAACAGGAGCCGGCGAGCTATTTGCAAGCAAGCAAACCGACCCCGCTGCACCGCCGGCCTTGGCTGCCTTTCTGTGCGCGCGTGCGTGTGTGGCACGTTTGCATTTCCGTAGCTTACTATGGGCATGCGCGGCGGCCAAGGGTTTTGGTTTTTTTGGTGGGGCCGGAGGCGCGCAGGCCAGCGGCCCCCCGAGCCAGAAGCGCGCAGGTATTTGGGGCTGCCGGGTCGCCGCCTTGCGCAGGGCCATCTAGCGCAGTATTGAGTGCACTGGCTGGCAGCGGCTCCCCAGGGTCTCTGGGGCGCGAGGGGTGCCGTCTCCCAGGCTGCTTGAACTCGGGATCTTCCGCGCTGCAAAGCGGATGCTTCGCCGCTGAGAGTGCGAGGTTGTGCCCGGTTGCTAGCAGGTTGCAGCCGGGTGATTGTGCTTTTTTTTTAAGATTGCACTATCGGTAAGGCATTTCAGCAGCCCTGAAAACAAGTTGCTGGAAACCACACGAGTGGAGAGAGGGCTCTTGTCCTCTGGTCCAGCTCTTTGTTTGGCCACTGTGAGAACAGGATGCTGTCCTAAATTCTTCTGACGCGCCTGTTATCCCTCTGCTTTCACTGGAGAAGAGGGGAGAGGGAGCACTTTTCAGGGTTGTAGCCAACTCCGTTGAAACTGCCTAATGCAGCCCTTGGCCAGCCTGGGCCTGATGGGAGTTGTAGTCCAAAACATCTGCAAGGCACAAGTTTGGCAAAGGCTGGTTTAATGTCTCGGGCATTTTGAAGCCTCGTATTTTAGATATTGTTGTTTTAAGTTTGAGTGTGTTTTGTGGTTTGAATCTTATTAGTATTTAAAAAAACAACACACAGGCAGAAATAGCAAGTATTCCGGATCATGCTTGCTCAGTGGTCATGACTGATGGGAGTTGTAGTTCCTGCTACCCTGAAATGGACATGCCTTCTCAGGCAGGGTGGGCAGAACGTAGATGGAAATCTGCAGATAGATGTCTGTTTTGCAGTAAACCTGCAAGGACTTCTGATCCTCAGATGTTTTGCAATAGCAACAATTCCACCTAAATTAGGCAGGTGAAATGAAGAGAGTTTGGGGAAATCGAGAGAGTGTGAAAGGACTGCAATCTTAGTTCAGTTCTTGAACTAGAAGCGAATTCCTAGGCTCAGAACATTCTCAGAGGCCCCTTGCTCTTTAATTTTAACTGCTTGACCTAGGATAGCTCAGTCAGCGGAGCATGAGACCCTTAATCTCAAGGTTGTGAGTTCAAGTCTCATCTAGGGCAAAACATTCCTGCACTGCATGGGGATGGCGTAATTGACGCTTGTGGTCGCTTCCAACTATACAGTTCTTTTGCACCTGACTGCAGCTGGTAGATCTTGGGAGTTTAGTAAAAACAACAACACAGAGTTAAGATCTCACAAGCCTGAAGCCTGAACACCCATAAGAGCTCTTGTTTTGTCCTGCAGAAACACTATGGAGACTGCCAGCCACAGCCTGATCCTCCTGCAGCAGCTGAACATGCAGCGGGAATTTGGCTTTCTCTGTGACTGCACTGTGGCCATAGGAGACGTCTACTTCAAAGCTCACCGAGCTGTCCTGGCTGCCTTCTCAAACTATTTTAAGATGATATTCATTCACCAGACAAGGTAAGGCAGTGCATGTCTTTTGGGGCATGACGGATGCAATCACAAACTTGTTTTCTGGGAAGGGGAGGCTCTCAGAACTTCCAGAATATCTCCCTCACACACATAAGACTTTGCAGCATTTGGCTACCTGGAATGTTGTGGTTCATGGGAATTGCAAAGGGGAGAAGCGAAAAAGCTGATTTAAATCCAGCCTCCAGCCCTAGTAGGAGAAAGATAAAATGGCAGAATCAGAATTGTAGAGTTGGAAGGGACCCTAAGGGACATCACGTCCAATCTCAACTAGACCGTATATGACAGGCTACCATCCAACTTCTGCTTAAAAACCTCCAAGGAAGGGAAGAAGAAGAAGAAGAGTTTGGATTTGATATCCCGCTTTATCACTACCCGAAGGAGTCTCAAAGCGGCCAACAATCTCCTCTCCCTTCCTCCCCCACAACAAACACTCTGTGAGGTGAGTGGGGCTGAGAGACTTCAAAGAAGTGTGACTAGCCCAAGGTCACTCAGCAGCTGCATGTGGAGGAGCGGAGACGCGAACCCAGTTCCCTAGATTACAAGTCTACCGCTCTTAACCACTACACCACACTGGCTCTCCATCTCTTGTGGGAGCCTGTTCCACTGCCAGATAGCTCTTACAGTCAGAAAGTTCTTCCTGATGTTTAATCACAGTCTCCTTCCTTGTAACTTGATAGATAGAAGTTTATTACGGTCCCAGACCAGTTTTACATACCATATTAAACGAGCATAAAACACAATAGAATTAAGTTTGGATTAACAATCAGTTATAACAATAAACAGTACGAATATGGCAGCAATTAGAAATGTGGTTTAAGTCTTAATCTCTAAAATATTATCTAGAGTTCGCATCTGAGGTCTTAAAGGGTAAAGGTAAAGGGGACCCCTGACCATTAGGTCCAGTCGCAGCCGACTCTGGGGTTGCAGCACTCTTCTCGCATTATTGGCCGAGGGAGCCGGCATACAGCTGCTGGGTCATGTGGCCAGCATGACTAAGCCACTTCTGGCGAACCAGAGCAGCGCACGGAAACGCTGTTTACCTTCCCGCCGGAGCGGTACCTATTTATCTACTTGCACTTTGACGTGCTTTTGAACTGCTAGGTTGGCAGGAGCAGGGACTGAGCAACAGGAGCTCACTCCGTCGTGGGGATTTGAACCGCTTGCCTTCTGATCGGCAAGTCCTAGGCTCTGTGGTTTAACCCACAGCGCCACCCGCATCTCTTATCTGAGGTCTTAGTCTTTGTACAGTGGTACCTCACAAGACAAATGCCTCGTAAGACAAAAAACTCGCAAGACGAAAGAGTTTTTCGTTTTTTGAGTTGCTTCGCAAGACGAATTTCCCTATGGGCTTGCTTCGCAAGACGAAAACGTCTTGCAAGTTTGTTTCCTTTTTCTTAAAACTGGTAATACCCAGGGAATCCGTGCTTCGCAAGACGAAAAATTCGCAAGACAAAAAAACTTGCAGAACGAATTAATTTCGTCTTGCGAGGCACCACTGTAATAGCACAGCTTGTTTTATGGCAGCCGCGCAAAATTTGGCCACCCTTAGTGTGATCTCTGGATTCTTGTCCTCTAACAGGGATTTTAAGCATTGAGATTCAAACCCACTTGGAATTTTCAGTATAACAGGGGTAATGAAGACCGAATGTATATCCTCATAAAAAACGGCATCGAAGCAAGACATGGGAGACAGTTTCCACCTCTATCAAGCCGCAGGGGCAAACTCGCTCCCCATACGGTTTACCCACGTATCTGCCCTGCGATAAGGCAGATGGCAGCACGTTGAATCTAGCGAGGGTGAACAACCGTCTATATTTAGATATATGTAGTTTTGACTGATATATTGCTGGGGTAAAACCTCTCCCATTGTCTTTGATTGCTGGGTGCTTATTCATCTCACTCACATGGCCCTGAAATTCTACATCCCATATTCATTGGCAAATTGTTGCTATGGCTTTCTCATAACCTGCGGCTGTCAGTGCCTGTGGTGAAAACCCCAAGCCTTTTAGCTTTTCGTATAATGTACCTTGTAACTTGAATCCTTTGGTTCAGGTCCTGCCCTCCGGAGCAGGAGAAAACAAACTTGCTCCATGTGACAGCCCTTCAGATATTTGAAGATGGTGATCCTGTCTCCTTCTCAGTCTACTATTTAGCAGGCTAAACATACCTAATTCCTCATAAGGCTTGGTTTCCGGACCCTTGATCATCTTGGTCACTCTCCTCTGTACATGTTCCAGCTTGTCAACATCTTCCTTAAATTCTGGTGCCCAGAACTGGACACAGTAATCCAGATGTGGTCTGACCAAGGCAGAATAGAGTGGTACTATTACTTCCCTTGATCTGGACCCTAGAGTTCTGTTAATGCAGCCAAGAATAACTTTAGCTTTTTTTTTCTTTTTTGCTGCTGCTGCATCACACTGTTGACTCATGTGAAGCTTGTGGTCCACCAAGACCTCTAGATCCATTTCCCATGTTCTGCTAGTAAACCCGGTTCCCCCATCCTATATTTGTGCATCTGGTTCTTCCTGCCGAAGTGCAGACCCTTACATTTGTCAGGAGCTCAGATAAAAGGAAACATTTTCTAAGATGGACAGGATACTTATCTTTTTAAAAATAAATAAATAATTGTTTTAGTTCAGTATGCCACGTTTATGCTTATCCGGCTCTACATTCATCCATTGTCTTAAAAACAAATTGAGTTTTCCCTCTTTTAAACACTGCCCAATCCAAATCCAAGTCTTTACAGCCTAGCCCAAGGCCGTTGTCAGTCATAAATAGCATGATTAAGAAGAAGAGGAGGAGGAGTTTGGATTTGATATCCCGCCTTTCACTCCCTTTAAGGAGTCTCAAAGCGGCTAACCTTCTCCTTTCCCTTCCTCCCCCACAACAAACACTCTGTGAGGTGAGTGGGGCTGAGAGACTTCAGAGAAGTGACTGGCCCAAGGTCACCCAGCAGCTACATGTGGAGGAGCAGGGAATCGAACCCGGTTCACCAGATTATGAGTCCACCGCTCTTAACAACTGCACCACACTGGCCAGTTAGTGTGTCATTTAAGAAGAGCCTGATGAATCAGGCCTGTGGCCAGCATCCTGTTTTCATTGGGGCCAACCAGATGTGTGTCTGCATCCATCACTAAGTTTGCTGAAGATTTTCAGAAAATAACTTGATCCTAGAGACCAGAAGGTGCACCCGTATTTTTAAATTTTTAATTCATTAGAAAAGGAAGTAAGATTAAGATTAAGAAATTGGAACAGACATTGCCTCAAATATGAAAGGGAAGAAGAAGAGAGAAATGTGTTAGACCGCATCCAAAAATGTCACCTCTCAAAATTTACAGTATATTCAGCTTGTTATTATTCTAAAAGCAATCAATTGTGAGGTGTTTTTTAGTTGTAAAGCCAAGAAACAAATGAATAACATAAATAAATGAAGAGTAACTTTTTAGGAGAAACCACAGTATAATTCCCATTCCATAAATTTCTGCATGCTGTCGGTTTATTCAAAAGCACAGTATGTTATGACCTCTGGCTATTCCTCAAGGGTAGGAGAAGTCTGGTTTAAATCCTGGTATTGGCTTACGATTGCCTGAACATTTGCATTATCATCAGCACTGCCTTGTGAATGGTCACTGTACTTATTGTTTGTGCATTCTCAGCTTTAGTATAATTGACAGCTTGTACATATTTAATTTCATTCCCCTCATTGCTCACACCTATTTTTCTTTGCACCCATGTGTATATAAAAATGCCAACTTAGGATAGCCCTTCATACTTCTAATGCCGTTGACTAAAATCCACAAAAGCTTATGTCACAGTGAATATGTTGGTCTTTAAAGTTCTTCTGGATTCTTCGTTGTTATGTTTGTATTCACTCTTAACACTGCAATCCGCTTCCCTAACGTTCCTCTTTTGTTTCAAGCAGCGACTGCATAAAGATCCAGCCAACAGATATCCAGCCTGACATATTCAGCTACTTGCTGCATATAATGTACACCGGCAAAGGACCCAAACAGATCGTCAACCAGACTCGGCTGGAGGAAGGCATCCATTTCCTACACGCTGACTACCTTTCCCGCATGGCGGTGGAAATGAACCAGATGCTGTCGCCGGAGTCCGTGCAGTCTTCGAACCTGTACGGCATCCAGATCTCTACCACGCACAAATCTGTCAAGGGAGGCCTCCAGGCGAAGGAAAGTTTGACGAGCCTGGGGAGCAGAACTGCCAGCCAAAGCGATCACCCCCAGCTGCAGCTCTCGTTGGCTATTGGGCTCGACGACGGCTCTTTGGACCAGCAGCTTTCTCGTCCTTCGCTCCCTCCGGCTGCGAAGCCGGCAGAGGAGCTTCCAAACGCTCCTGTGACTATAAAACAGGAGAAGAGTGACCCGGAACAAGTGGTGTCTCAGAGCCACACCTCATCGTCCCCGGATGTCAGCGGTCCGGCTTTTTCCAGGACGAACCTCAAGGTCCATTTATGCCAGTACTGCGGGGAGCACTTTGAATCCCGGAGCAATCTGCGCGAACATCTCTTCACGCACGTCTCGGGGTCGCTGCCGTTTGGGGTTCCGGCCTCGATCCTGGAAAGCAGCGACCTTGGCCAGCTGCAGCCCCTGCACGAAAACCACGAGACCGCGGAAAGCCACCGGCTCGGATCCTTCCTCCGGAAAGAAGACGAGCGCCACTTGGAGCATCCAGCTCACGGTAGCTTGGAGCCTCTGCCCATCGGCCAGCTGTCTCTCGTTTCCAAGGATTCTGAGCCGGTGGAACTGAACTGCAACTTTTCCTTCTCGCGGAAGAGGAAGGTCAGCTGTGCGGTTTGCGGCCACAAGTTCCTTCGCAAGAGCCAGCTGCTCGAGCACATGTACACCCACAAAGGCAAACACTTCAAACTGGGCCGGTGCCAGAGGCTGGGCGGCTCGGCAGCCCCTAAATTTCAGCTGCTCGGCAGCAGCTGGACTCCGGTGAAGAGCACCGCCCTCTCGCAAGCTCACATGGATTCGCATAACGCGCCGGATCCTGACCTCTCCCAAGAGAGTATTGACACCATACTGGTTGAATAGCTCCTTCCCTTTTTCCTGTATGCGTTTTTTGCCTGTGAATTCCTGCGCTCCTTTCAATGTCTCTCTCATTGTCGCTGAAGGTGTTTTCTGTCTTCTTGCAAAATAGGAATCGGCAGACTGAAAGCCCTGTTCTGGGTTGTCTCATGGACTTGGTTGTGCGGCTGTTTCTCACGCTTCTCCAGTAACGTATGCACTGGGGAGACCACGTGGTAAGGGGCAGGTGACATGGCTGTGCATTGCCGCAAAATGCAAACTAAAGTGAGTGCAGTCCCACACCTGAAATCATAGGAGATGTCAGAGGTAGGTACAGATAAGAATGCAGCTTCAAAGGAGCAATCAGACATGCTTATAGTGCGCTCACAAGTGTTTTCTTTTGCAAGAGGAACTTGCTGTCACAGCTGATTGCTGCCGTCAGCAAGCCCTGCTTTGCCCATTTGCAGGAGTGGTTTGAATGCAAACCACGCCTGCAGATGGACTTCAAAGAGGCTCTGCAACAGGGTTTCCCCAAACTTGGGTCTCCAGCAGTTTTTGGACTACAACTCACATCATCCCTAGCGAGCAGGTCAGGGATGTTGGGAATTGTAGTCCCAAAACAGCTGGAGGCCCAAGTTTGGGGAACCCCACTCTGTGATGAACCCCTTTGACAGTGGTTCTTTGGCAATGTCCCTCCAGTGGATCCCGCACGCCCTGGACTAGATTTCAGACCCAGGAAATATCCCTTTCAGAGACCGAGGAAAACCGCTAGCAGGGCCAGAGATCTCATTCCCTCTAAGGCAGTTCCATGTGTTCACATAACACATTTTGTGCTAGCCCCAGCATTCTTGCAGGTGGAATATTCTGTAGAGTTTGTTATATAGGGCTATCGCCAGTGGATAGAAAGAGTAACATAAAGTGGTCAGGAGCAGTCGTGCCCTGAAGCCATTTGAGGGCTGCACCTGGATTGAGTTCCGGCTGCCCCTGCTGCATCTCTGCAGGCTTCCCCGTTCTGGCCTCACACCCTTCCAAAGAGCTTCCACCCGGGAGGCTGAATTTGTGGCACCTGTTCTTCAGGTGTGATTGGGTAGTTTAACCTGCGATGCGGAGGTGGTTACAAGACTGCCCAGCCTCAGGTGAAGCCTCTCGTCGCCTCTCTGGATGAGTTGCTGTCCACGAGGCTTGTCTCAAATCAGTGACTCCTGCGGAAACACACAGAATTGGTCCCTCTGGGGAACCTTTTGGAGACAGCAAAGGAAGTGATGAACAAGATCAGGTTAAAAGCAGGCAGAGCAATGGATAGATGTAGCCTACAGCCCACCCATTCCAAATTCATGTTTCTATACACTCAAGAGAGGTGCAGAATCCTGCATTTGTCCCTCTAGGCCTGAGGTTCTCCAACACTGCTTGGAAAAATCTTTTCATATGTAAGTGGTGTGTTCCTTCAATTCAGGAGAAAAAGGCGCAAGTTTGTCAGTTTTTGGAAGTCTGGGAAATCACGCAGCCTTAGGAACACTAAGGCTGTTCAGGAATCTCTTGCCCAATGTGGGGCTCGAACCCACAACCCGGAGCATTTGGGGGGCTGGACTAGATGACCCTGGTGGTCCCTTCCAACTCTTGAGATTCCTCGATTCTGTCCCAGCCCTACAAGTTTTCCAGTTTAGCCACAAAGGGGCATGGAACCTTACCAGCAGATTGGTGCAATAAAAAGCTCTGCCCTTGCTAGCTTCAGATAGTCCTGTGTGAGTTTTTTTCTCATCGCACTATTTCATATTAGTTGCTGACCCATTTCTTTGGATTTAACATTGCTTAAGATAGATTTCTTCCCTGTTACAGCACAACCTGTAGATTCTCTGTTTGGTCCCAAATACTCCAAGCCCTTTAAGTTATTTGCTCTGTTTTTATTTTTACAAAAAATTGAGGAATAAAACCAAAATCTTCTGAATCTTCCATCGGCTCGTGCTTTCTATTTTCCTGTAGAAAAACTCTGATCACGGGGTTGGTTTGCCCAGAGCATTGGAGAGGGGGCTCCTGGTCCTTTTTGTAGGTTATTTGGTCTCAAAGCAGCTTCCAGGAGATTTTCACCATAAAACCACACTAGAAAGTGTTTGGATGTATTGGACCAAAGGCCTGGCATATGTAGCAAAGCAGGAGGTGTGGTAAGAAGAGGCATAGTTCTGGATTTGGCCCAGGTTTCTATGTGAATGCAAGCAAAAAGTCCTCACCTCTAGCTTTTCTCCTCTTGTCAGATTTATTACGTGTCAGAACTTGATCAGCCAGCAGGTGGCAGCAAGGCGCAAACAATGTTCTTTTCTCAAATTAAAATGTGAACTTGCCAGTTGTAAACTCCACTAAAAGGCCTTTTGTTATTCCACACATACAGACCCGCTCCACGCCTCCCACTGTTCTTCTGCAACAATTCTCTGAAACACAAGGTGAGTCACCCAGATTTATGAGGGAATTTTGAAACACATGTCAGAAGAGCATGAAGAGGAGGCGGGAAAGAGAATATTTTTTACAAAGATGTGTTTTTACTGAAGGTGGGAAATACTTGAAAGCTTTTCTTTTGGACTGTAATGGCAAGGAAATGCAGTTCTAAGTGCTCTTTTCCTGATGGATTCTTTTTGATAACCCCCGCCTCCCAAACCGTGTGTCTTGTTTTCCTTTCCCCACCTCATCCCTTCTTCCTTTTGTGCTGCCACCTTTAGGCAGTGGCACTTTTAGGGCAGAGAGGTCCATGGCTCCACTCAGCAGAATGAGCAGACGGGTCCCCCAACACAACAGCGCCAGCTCACCACCATTTTGAAGCAAGTAATACACGATGCCCTCTAAAGAAGATGCATTATCTCCAGAGTCCCTGATTATCGACCTGACACAACCCTTTTCCACTGGAGGGCAGAGTAAAAATATTTCAAAACAAAGATGCCCCACATACGCAAGTGCAAATCCACATGATTTATTCCAGATCAGGGACTTTTTGGAAAAGGGAGAGCAAGCAAAAAGAATGGACCTTTCCCCTTGCTGATCAGAAATTCTTGCTGCAAATTCACTAGTTCCCTATTTACGTTGCGCTCCCCGCAATTTATTTGTAGGGACGTTTGTGACAAAGGGACGCGGGTGGCGCTGTGGGTTAAACCACAGAGCCTAGGACTTGCCGATCAGAAGGTTGGCGGTTCGAATCCCTGAGACGGGGTGAGCTCCTGTTACTTGGTCCCTGCTCCTGCCAACCTAGCAGTTCGAAAGCACATCAAAGTGCAAATAGATAAATAGGTACCACTCCGGCGGGAAGGTAAACGGCATTTCCATGCTCTGCTCTGATTCGCCAGAAGCGGCTTAGTCATGCTGGCCACATGACCCGGAAGCTGTACGCCGGCTCCCTCAGCCAGTAAAGCGAGATGAGCGTTGCAACCCCAGAGTCGGCCACGACTGGACCTAATGGTCAGGGGTCCCTTTACCTTGTGACTGAAAAAAGAGCGCACCCGAAGAAGTGTATTGTGAAACTCAAAACGGAAAATAGCACTGCCCAAAAATAGCAAGTGAGTGTCCTAAAGTAATCAAAACCAAAGCAAATTGAACAAAACGAGAAGCCATTGACCCAGGAGGGAACACACACAAAACCCAAATGGATTGTTTTAGATTAGCCGATTCTCCTGCATACATATAACCGAAAGGAAGGTTTGCTGTGATGCAGCCTAGCTGTACAGATCCCTAGAAAAACAATAGTATCACCTGCTAAGGATCGGGGCCAAGGTGTCTATATTGGCTTAAAGCAGCTTGAGAGCAAATGTTGCCTTCTGTCTGATTTCCATCTTTCTCTGCCGTTTCCCGAGGCTTCTTTCAGAGCCGCCTCGTTTTTCTTTCTGCAGTTCTCTTTTGTGTTATCACAATGAAAGTGGAGAGGCAAGGAATAGCTTGTTTCATTGTTTAGCTCCTTTTCTTTTGCATTACTTTGCGCACACACACCTTTGAGCTGCTCCCTTCTCTCTTGCATGCTTACCTTTATACGTGACAAAAGCTGTAAGGGAAAAAAGGAGGGGCAATGCATGCCGTGTGGTATGTGAAATAAATCAACAATTTATCTCCAATATGAATTGCTCATCACCAGCAGTAGAAAGGGGCAGAGTAAGTGGATCTGCCACCCTACCTTAAAAAGTAAAGGACTCCTGACCATTAGGTCCAGTCGTGGCTGACTCTGGGGTTGTGGTGCTTGCTTTAATGGCCAAGGGAGCCGGCGTACAGCTGGGTCATGTGGCCAGCATGACTAAGCCGCTTCTGGTGAACCAGTGCAGCGCACGGAAACGCCGTTTAGCTTCCTGCCGGAGCGGTACCTATTTGCTTGCACTTTGACGTGCTTTTGAACTGCTAGGTTGGCAGGAGCAGGGACCGAGCAACAGGAGCTCACCCCGTTGCGAGGATTCGAACCGCCAACCTTATGATCGGCAAGCCCTAGGCTCTGTGGTTTAACCCACAGCGCCACCGTGTCCCCTGCCTTACCCAAGAGTAAACCCTGGACATAAAACATGAGTTGACAGGGACAGGATCGCACGGAAGACCAAGCCTCTTTAAAGGAAAGGAAGTTGGGGACATTAATAGATTATTTTTGGGGAGAGAGAAGGGGCTGTTGCTAGCCTTGGTGAAGGATTTCTAACCCCCAAGGCTGTGTCATTTCAGAAGGCAGATTTGGGATTGCAGGACTGGAGAGCTTGGCTGGTTACAGCGTTGTGCTAAAAATGCCAAGGGTGCTGGTTCAATCCCCATACGGGGCAGCTGCATATTCCTGCATGGCAGGGGGTTGGACTAGATGATCCTCAGGGTCCCTTCCAACTCTACAATTCTAGGGTTCTCTCACTTAAAGCAAAAACCAGAACCATATTCCATGCACCTAGGAAAGTAGAGCATCAGGGAGTAGCCCAGGCTGAAACTGGAGCAATCTGAAACCAGAGCAATCAAATACGTAATACCCCAACCAAAAATTAACCTCAATTCTGAAGTGGTACCGTCCCAGCTTAATAGGGCTGTACCATGTGATTTTTATAAACACGAACACTGGACCTGAATTAAACAGTAATACTGTTTGGGTGCTGACAAAACGAGATCAGCTTCAGGTCCTCCTTTGCGCAACTTCCACTATCCTTTTTGTCTATAATTATGTGCCAATCAAGAATTGTGTGTTTAAATACAAATTTTTCAGTGAATTTAATGAACTGCCCAATTCTCTGCAGCCGTTTTCATTTTCCTCCCAATTTTGGGAAGGGGGTGACTAGAATCGACACCAAGAAGGCTCAGGGTCACTCCTTGCATTGCCCACTGCTATGTATGCAGGAGGTTTGGTTAACATCAGGAGACGGTGCAATGCCTATGGACCGACACTGTGTAGGTTTGAGCAGCTGCAAACTCCCAAGTTCACCCGGATTGACATCATATTTAACAGACAGCTCCAGAAAACAATTCCAGAGCCTTTCTTAATTACTGCAAATGTTATGTGCAGGTACTGCTATATGATGACTCCAGCAATACTGAACGAATGACACTCTTGATGGCAGCCCCAGGAACATCTTTTGCAGCTAAATGTGGCCCCCTAGGCCACTCTCTGGCCCTCAGGACCCTCCCTTAGGTCCTGACCTTTCCCCAGGTAACAACCCCTAACAGAACCTTTTGCATCCCCTCAAGTGTTTAGCTGTGACAATGCCTATTGGACGCCTATATCTGCAGGTGTAGAAACCTCTAGATTATTTGCATGGTTGGAATGTAGCCAGCAAAGGTTAAGTGTCACGTTATTCCTCCACCCACTTTTGTCTCTGGCCCCGCCCACCTCCACATGTGGCCCCTTCCTATGTGGAGACGTGGCCCTCAGCTTGAAAACGTTCTCCATCCTTATCTCCCAGAAAAAAACCCACTCTTCTGGGGACTTTCCACAGGTGTCCTGAACTTCAAATGGCTTGAGGGATATACTCTTTCCTGAAATAAATGGGTAGGCATGATTCATTCTTGCACTTGTGCAAGAGTAACCTATGTGGACCTAAGGAAAACTAAGGAGTAGATGGAGCCCTTGCATTTGAAAACCATTAAGCGCCAAAGCAGTGCCCTAGTTTGCTGGATCTCCTCAGAAACACTCCAGCAAATCTTTTTTATCATTCCAGTAGTGTTTAGTTCTGCGTGCCACAGTTTAAGAATGATATTGACAAGCTGCAAAATGTGCAGAGGAGGGCGACCAAAATGATCAAGGGTCTAGAAACCAAGCCTTAGGAGGAACAGTTTAATTACTCTTTGAATTTTAAAAAAGCCTCTTAAAATATATATATATATTAAGGCTCAAGTGTTGCAGCCTTTCTGCATAGGAAATGGACTGCACCTCCATTATCATTTTGGTTGTCCTCTCCTGCAGCTCTACAATATCCTTGGTTCAGGTACGGCAACCAGAATTGCATATTGTATTCCAAGAACTGACCGCGTCACTGATATTTGACGATAGTTTTAATCTGTACACAGTGAGATTTGCTACTTTTTGGTTTCCCTTTGGAAGATCAAGTGAGCTCCAAGTCTCTGAAATCGAAACATTTATTTTGAGCAAAAACAGTGCCGGAAAGGCTCTAGAAAGTTAACACTTTTCTAAATGAACACTGAAGTTTTGCTAATATGGCTCTTAAGGCCTCTGCAAGACCTCCGATAAAAACGGCTCGCTTGCCAATTTCAACGTGTGCATCCTTCATTCACTGTTCTGTAAATTGATCTCGGTTCAACAACTTGCCTCTAACAGCAACTTAACCAAAAGCAATTTAGCGGGTGTTAAATTTGATTAACGTAGGGCTTCTTCAAGCATTTGGCAATAATGGGAATCGAACAACTTGGTTCTAAGTAAGGGAAATAAATGGACATGGGAAAGAAGAGGTGGCTTCTTGCTCTCCTAGCTCTACTACGCAGAACAAGCCATTAACACGTCACCATGCAGCAAAGGGCCCACCCTTCCAAAAATCCTTTTTTCCCCGTACATGATACATTCCTCTCACCGACATGCAAAATTAAGCTAATTGCAGCGAGCACTGCAATTTATCTCGGGGTTTCATCCGATGTCTTTCATGTTGAGTTCAAATATTGTAGGACTTCCTTCCCCCTTCCTATGGCATTAATACTGGATTAACCTGTAAGGCGAGGACAGGTAGTTTTGGCACCTGATGCAGAAAATTCAGCCAAGCCACTTAAACAGCAGGTCCCTTGCACCTTTTCCTCGGTGCTCAGAATCTGCTACAGTACTTGTGGAAGTCTGATGGCAGGGCCTGGCCAAAGACCACCAGGGAGCTCCGGTGACCCTATCATAGAAAACTGTTTTGTTTATTTTGCTCCAGAGCCATCTCATTCACAAGCTGCTCGATGGACGACTGGATGGCCGCCTTCACAAGTGAGGCGGCCGTTTCAATCAGAAGCACCTCGTATTGTTCTGAAGCCCAGTGCTCCTGGTCACTGGCACCCAAAGGCGGCTGGGCCTGCGGACACGTCTTGCCTTCCCTCCCTGACCTGGAATCGGGGACTTTGCTGGTTTTCTTTTTCGCTTTCTGTTTGCTGGCTTGCGGAAAGGAAAACGTTTCGCAGCTGTAGCTGGGTTCCTCTTCCTCTTCCTCCTGGAAGGCCTCCGCTTCTGTGATCATGATCACAATGCCCGCCCCAGGCATCGCAAGCTTGTTGTCGTCGGATTTCGCTTCCTGGACGGGACAATTTGGCTCCTGTGAAGCCTCGTCTTCGGACACAGGCAGACTGCAATGCAGCATCACTTCAACAGAATCGCCTTCCTTGGCACTGTCGATTTCCGGCACAACATCCTCCCCAGATTGTTCCAACTCAGCCTCTTTGGCAGCTGAGTTCTTGGAGTCTTCTCCTTCCAAGACGTTGGGTTGGCTTTCTGGCAGGTCCTGGGCAAGCAGGGAGCCCACCTCTCCCTCAAAATCAAACCTCTCGTTTCTCCCTTCTTCAGGTTCCCCATAGAGGCTTCCGTGATGCAGCTGGAAGAGTTGCTTCTCCTGTTCTGTTTTGAGGACCGTTTCGGAGTGGATAATTTCTGACTGAGCCGTAAAGTCTGTGTATTGGTCGGGACCCGGACTCATCTCTGAAAAAGCGTCCTCTCTCCTGGCTGGAGCCACCTCTTCAGAGTTGTTTACAACCCCCCTGTCGCCCTCGTTTTCAAGGGCATCCCTGGGGGATTGGTCAGCGTTCAGAGGACCTTCCACAGACACAGACTCTGGTTCACTGTTCCTTTTGTTATCCAGAATGCTCGCCCCTTCGCTGGCTTTCTCGCCGTGATCCCCCTCCTCTGTTATTTCAGCCTGGCAGGACTTCTTGCTTCTACAGAACCTTAGGCAGGGAATTTTATGGCTGGAGCTGGTGCGCTCCTTTGCGCCAGAATTTTCCACATTCGTCTCCAGCTGCACACGGGAACCAGACTGCGCTTGTTTCTTCAAAGCGGATTTGGACCTCCTCCTCATTGTCACAAGACGCTTGAAGGACAACCAAGCCCCTCCTGACGTCCACGATAGATCTGAAGCCTCCATTTGACTTTGCCCAGAGTTGGAGAGCTGGTTTGTAGCCTTTCGGGTTACAGATTCACGATCCTCGTCTTTCTCTGTTGCGTAGGACTTCTTCCTTTTCTTAAAGCAAATCGCAGAGGCCTTTTGGGCCGGGCTCTCGTGTGGAAGGAAAGGCTTTTCCGCATTTGAGGCTTCCGGTTCTTGCATACTCTCTGTCTGAATTTCTTTAGCTGCATCCTCCATTCTTAAATCCCTGTCCCTTAGCTATCGTTTCAGAGGAAAGGCATCCTTATGGCAGATCCACACCACAAACGTTATCAGTTTTATAGCAGTTGTGAATACTTGGAATTGTAGTTTGGGAAGTGACAAAATCCTTAGAACCACAATTCCCTGCAGAGAGGAGACGACTGTTTGCATCTGCAGCGCTGATATGCTGTTATCAAACTCAACAAACCATCCCTTGAGATGTCTTCTCACAACCTCAAGATGACCTATCTATTTTATTCTATTTTTTACAAAAACATCTTTTGATGGACACCTGAAGGCAGGTTTCTCTTTCGCTTAGTGTTTTTGTTTTTTAAGAGAGTGAGGTTTTCCTTTTTTTTGACAGCAGGGTGTTTTTACCCCCCTCCGTGTATCTTACTGAAGAACTCTCTGCCCGAAGCCTCTGAGCATCAATTTTAATCATCTCTCGGTGCGATGGGCGATACTCTTTCATCAGAAGCTTGGCGCTTTAATAGTTTAAAATAGATTTTGGATAATCACAGAGACTGGCCCTGCTCCATTAACGACAGCCCCGGGAGACAACATCCACTTGCAAATATACGTGCCTTTTCCCAATCAGGGGTTTTGCATGCAAGCGACTACAAAGAAGGCCATCTTCATAAACTGGTTCAGGGAGAGGTATCCCTGTGCCCTTCCAAGTCTGCTTCTTATTGCCTTTTGGTCCATTTTCCAATTAGCATCCCTCGGGTTATAAAACACGACGACTTTCCTCATTGATGGGATTGCTTTGTGGGCACCTGCAGGGGTGGGGGGAGAGAAAGAAAAAAGGGGGAAAGTAATATTGCACTGTACACAGGGTGCCCACACAAATTAATGCTCCAAAAAATAATCAGACTGCTTTGCAGGGAGAAGTGCTTTATTTTATTTTTTTATTTATATTTAACCACCTTTGTAGGCAGGTACTGGGTTTGACTGCAGGGGCCCCAAGTTTACATCTCTATTGAATGTAGCCATAAACAGAAAATACAGTGAAGGAAAGCAGTGTTAGAAACTCAGATATAGTCGTACCTTGGAAGTCGAACGGAAACCATTCCGGAAGTTCGTTCAACTTCTAAAACGTTCGGAAACCAAAGCGCGGCTTCTGATTGGCAGCAGGAAGCTTCTGCAGCCAATCAGAAGCCGCGGAAGCCCCATTGGACGTTCGGCTTCCAAAAATAGTTCTCAAACCAGAATAGTTACTTCCGGGTTTGCGACGTCCAGGAGCCAAAACGTTTGAGAACGAAGCTGTTCAAAAACCAAGGCACAACTGTATAAGCAAGGCATCAAAAGGCATTAAAACAAAGTTACAGTGGTCAAAATGGAATGTCCAGTTGCCGTTTTGATGATCAGTTAAACACCTGCCTAGATGATTTATCTTGTGGAGAATTGCTTCAAACCCCAACTCCAGCTTCCAACAGATATAAAAACATAATAGAGCATCAAACCTTAAAAACTCTCCTATACAAGGCTGCCTTCAGGTGTCTTCTTAAAGTCACATACAGTAGACCTTCTAGTTACGGACCACTCTGGATACATAACTTCCGGGTTACAAATGCTGCAAACCCAGAAGTGTATACTTCCGTGTTTTGCCGTGCACACATGCGCAGAAGCACTCTGCACGTCCAGCACACAGAAGCGGCGCTTCTGCCTACGGACTTTTCGGGATGCGGACAACCCCCGGAAGAAATTTAATTTGTATCCGGTGGGTCCACTGTAGTCGTTTATTTGTTTTATATTTGACAGAAGGGTGTTTCACAAGGCGGGCGCCACTACCGAGAAGGCCCTCTGCAGCAGAGAGGACGAGTCATCCCCACCATCAACAAACTCCTGAAGAAAGCTCAGGTTCTGCAAAAAAAATATATGCCCTGGTGCCGTGGACAGGAAGGGATGTCTACTTCGTGGGAACCCAAGTCCTGTTTGCGACACAAACGTCATATAGGCGCTTTCTTGCTAGCACCCACGGCTTTCTGCTTCAAAAAACATGAGCTGCGCTGCATGAGGGATGCTTATTTATAGTCTTGCTTTCCCTTTCCATAGCAACTGCAGCATAAATTGCCAAGCGCATGTCTTCAGCCTTTCGGGGGCGCTACCTACAGGCGAAGCCCTTCAACCGCAAATGCCACTGTGATACAGTGGTACCTTGGGTTACATACGCTTCAGGTTACATACGCTTCAGGTTACAGACTCCGCTAACCTAGAAATATTGCTTCAGGATGAGAACAGAAATCGCATGGTGGTGGCAGCGGGAGGCCTCATTAGCTAAAGTAGTGCTTCAGTTTAAGAACAGTTTCAGGTTAAGAACGGACCTCCGGGACGAATTAAGTACCCCGAGGTACCACTGTACTTCTAAAAGTGGGTGGAAGGAAGGGGGAGGAGTTTTCCGCCGAGAACCAAGATTCGCAGCAAAGCCTCAGGCTCATCCCAAACATCCGATTACTCACTCTAAGAGCTTTCGTTGAGATCACTGTGCCCTTACAAATAATTCGTGATAGCAACAGCACAGGCGTCTACCCACTTGTGCGGAGGGTTAGATTCCCAGGTTCTGCATGTATACATGAAATGGAAACACCACTGGGTTCAGTGGTGGGTGGAATCAAATAATAATTCCGGATGCCCACCCCATCCCCACTTTTCATTTATTATTATTATTTTTTTAAAAAATTGCAAGCACATTGCAAGAGGGAAAAAAAGGTAAAAGACTTTTTTAAAAAAAAAAAGATAAAAGACTTCTGGGGAAAAATTATAATGAATTTTTAAAAATGACGAAATATACATTTATGAAGAAACCAGAGGCCTTTCTCCTTGGAGTAATAGGTTCTGAACTGCCCAAAAGAGATGTAAAAGTATTTTTGTATGCCACAACTGCTGCACAGATTTTAATAGCCAAAAAATGGAAAACACAAGAATTACCAACGGTAGAAGAATGGCAGATGAAGATGATGGACTTTATGGAGCTAGCTGATCTCACCGGGAGAATCCGTGACCAGAAAGAAGAGGAAAATCAAGAAGACTGGAAGAAATTTAAAGACTATTTGAATAAATATTGTAACATTAAAGATTTGTAATTACTTGAAAGAACTAATTAGGCCTAGGATTAAATTAGGATTAAATAAATAAATAAGAAACAGAAGGATAAGAAAAGTTAGGAAATTTGATTATAACCGGAATATTGTCATATGGAATAATGATACTGGAAACTGCTACATTCAATTACAAGGAAATTCAGTTGGAAGAGATTAGAGGAAGTCAAGTAATATGTTTATGAAGTTGGAGTTTAACTAATTAATTTTTAAGTCTTATTGTATTTATGTATGTGGTGGTATATGGGAGGTTTGTACTATTTTATTTTCTCTATTATCTTTTTTTCTTTTATTATTGTTTTTTTTCTTTTTCTGTTATGTTTAAGTTATGCCTTTGTATGAAATTTAATAAATATTATTGGGGGGGGGGACTTTTTATATCATAGAATTGTAGAGTTGGAAGTAATCTCAAGCCGCCATATAGTCCAACCCCTGCAATGAATAAAGGGAATAAAGGGAGCTAAGCCTTTGGTACACCCACCTCAAACGTTGGTTTAGAGCAGCTGTTTTAACAGCTGTCTAACAGCCAGAGGACCCCTGGCCCAGAGCACATGCTTGGCATGTAGAGCACCTCAGCTTCCACACCTGGCACCTCTAGTTGAAGGGCTCTATGGGAGCTGTTGAAGCTCAACATCAAAAAAACGAAGATCATGGCCACTGGTCCCATCACCTCCTGGCAAATAGAAGGGGAAGAAATGGAGGCAGTGAGAGATTTTACTTTCTTGGGCTCCATGATCAGTGCAGATGGTGACAGCAGTCATGAAATTAAAAGACGCCTGCTTCTTGGGAGAAAAGCAATGACAAACCTAGACAGCATCTTAAAAAGTAGAGACATCACCTTGCCAACAAAGGTCCGTATAGTAAAAGCTATGGTTTTCCCAGTAGTGATGTATGGAAGTGAGAGCTGGACCATCAAGAAGGCTGATTGCCGAAGAATTGATGCTTTTGAATTATGGTGCTGGAGGAGACTCTTGAGAGTCCCATGGACTGCAAGATCAAACGTATCCATTCTTAAGGAAATCAGCCCTGAGTGCTCACTGGAAGGACAGATCCTGAAGCTGAGGCTCCAATACTTTGGCCACCTCATGAGAAGAGAAGACTCCCTGGAAAAGACCCTGATGTTGGGAAAGATGGAGGGCACAAGGAGAAGGGGACGACAGAGGACGAGATGGGTGGACAGTGTTCTCGAAGCCACAAACATGAGTCTGACCAAACTATGGGAGGCCGTGGAAGACAGGAGTGCCTGGCGTGCTCTGGTCCATGGGGTCACGAAGAGTCGGACACAACTAAACGACTAAATAACAACATGGGAGCTGTTTGGGGAAGGATCCTGCGCCTCAGACCTCTCTCAGGGAGCAGAGAGGGCTGCAGCAGATGGGACCATGGTCTGGCGATATCTGACACCCTCTTGGGACTACAACTCCCATCATCCTTGCCCGTTGGCTGCGCTGGCAAGGCCTGATGGTAGTCTGGAGGACAACAATATCCACGTTGTGGGTGGCTGCAGTAAAACAAGATGCCCCATCTAAACATTCCTCCTGCCTTCAGGTCAACGCAAGATCAGGCCAGTGGACTCCAATGATAGCTGCGCACATTCGCTAGCGGTGACTTAGAGGAGCTTCAACTTTAAGAGCTGTCCATCCTTGGAGGTTTTTGAGCAGAGGTTGGATGGTTATCTGTACTGGATGCTTTAGCTGAGATTCCTGCATTGCAGGGGGTTGGACTAGATGATCCCTACGGGTCCCTTCCAACCAGGGTGAATTTGAAATGTTTAACCACATCTTAAGTGTTTAACCAAATGTTTAACCAACTATTAAGGTGATACCAGAAAGAACGAGTCTTTCTGTTAAAAAAAGAAGAAGATTTAAATCAAGTCTTACTGGCTAATGATTTAAATCACTAGTCAGTAAGACTTGATTTAAATCTTTTTTCTTTTTTTTTACAGAAAGACTCATTCTTGCTGGTATCACCTTAATATTTACAACTAGATGAAGGTTTCATTTTTGGAATAATAAATTTTCAGAGTTGTTTTTACAGTTCTATCAAAAATTACTGATTTGGTGATACTCTTAGAAATACATAGACCGATAATGATGAAATTATGGTGCAGTTTAATAAGTGAACTGTTTATATTTTGACAACTGTTCTGCTGTACTTTATTGGAAAGAGAAAAATAATCATTTCCTTCATAGCAATTTAAACAATTTATTTAACTAAAACAATAACATTATAGCATATGTATCCATGCTTGTTAACTGATGTGGTTAAACAATTTTTTTTAAAAACCCAACAACTTAGACTGAGTTTTAGCACACATGAAAAACTTAAACAAATCCTTATCTCCTGATGAATAGCCTTTGCACTATAATGTAACTTAAATAGAAAATCTTTAGAAAGATATTTCCTTCAAAAGCATTTTATTTTAAAAATCTGATTTAAATATTAAAAATCTGATTTAAATTTTAAAAATCTGATTTAAATTAAAAAATCTGATTTAAATAAAACAAATCTGTTAGTTTGGTTTAAGAAAACAAACAACCTTGATTTTTATCCACCCTGCTTCCAACTCTATGATACTATGATTCTATGAAGATTTGCTGCGACAGAAGTTCATCTGTCCATGACTTCCTATCTGTAAAAACCCAAGTCCGTTTGGAAAGTCCATGCAATCAACTGGACTAGTTTGTGGCGAGCCACCAGTGACCTGAAGCTTGTTGTGCTGTATAAACCTAAATATTACTACTACCTGTATTTCCACCCCCTGCTTAGGTAAAAGGTAAAGGACCCCTGGACGGCTAAGTCCAGTCAAAGGCGACTCTGGGGTTGCAGCACTCATCATGCTTTTCAGGCCGAGGGAGCCAGCGTTTGTCCACAGACAGCTTTCTGGTTCTTGTGGCCAGCATGATTAAACTGCTTCTGGAGAAGCCAAACAACTGCAACGGAAGTCAGAGTGCATGGAAATGCTGTTTACCTTCCTGCTAAAGCGGTACCTATTTATCTACTTGCGCTGACGTGCTTTCGAACTGCTAGGTTGGCAGGAGCTGGGACAGAGCAACGGGAGCTCACTCCATCATGGGGACTCGAACCGCCGACCTTCTGATTGGCAAGCCCAAGAGCCTCAGTGGTTTAGACCACAGCGCCACCCGCATCCCCCAACTTACCTTTACAACAAACCTTTGAGGTAGGCTGGTGACTGGCTCAAGGTCACCCAGTCCTGGCTTAGTGGGGATTTGAACCTGCCTCTTTCCTCCTCTGTCGCTCTACAGACCGAGTCTGGTATTCTAACCACCATGTCTAGCTCTAAAGAGGCACCATATGAAACCAATCACCGTATTTTTCGCTCTGTAAGACGCACCAGACCATAAGACGCACATAGTTTTTGGAAGAGGAAAACAAGAAAAAAAATATTCTGAATCCCAGAAGCCGGGGCAGCCCTTCTCCCTCCTCGGGGAAAAGCTCTTTAAAGGGAGCGCTGAGCAGAGCCTCCCGCCTGCATTCGCTCCATAAGACACACATGCATTTCCCCTTACTTTTTAGGAGGGGAAAAGTGCGTCTTATAGAGCAAAAAATACGGTACACTTGGCGGGATTCACCTCCATTGGCAGGTGCCCTGTGGAAAGACTTCTGCTCTCAAAACCAGGCTCCCCCCTCCCGGTGAAATTCACTCTTTTGGTGGGGGGGAGAATGACCAGGACAGCACTGGCCAGCTGAAATTGCTTGTGAAAGCCGGAACAAGTGCAACAGTGCAGCGCTGAATTCCACCCGCTCTATTTAAATGGTTCCACATGGGCAGATAGTATTTGAGAAGGCAGCAACTCTGTTAGAATGGCAAAGTTCAAGCCTGTTCCCAGAAGGAACCTGTGTTCTGGAGCAAGCTGGCCGAGCTGTGATAGCAGCTCTCGACGCCGTTGGACTTGAACTTGCTATGATCAGAAACACGAGAAAGTCTGCAAAGAAAAGAGAGCGCGAGAGAAAGATGCAAGGTCCATGCCTACATATTAGCAGCCACTGACGTCAGCTTCCACTGGTGATCAGCATGTGCCATGGGACAAACCCGAAGACCACTGGTGAAAGTTGTGCACCATTCTGATGCAGTGTGTCCCTGCCACTCGCAATGGGAGCCAGTTCACAAAGCCACTGAGCGCAGAGAAATCTAGCAATGTAAATGCGTGTGTGAACTAGACCCAAAAAGGTGAGATTTGTGGCTGAATGGAGGATTTGAACCCTGGTCTCTCAGGTCCTAGTCTGACACTGCATCATTAAAGGTGCCCAATGTTAAAAAGCAGAGACATCACCTTGCCAACAAAGGTCCATATAGTTAAAGCTATGGTTCTCCCAGTAGTGATGTATGGAAATGAGAGCTGGACCATCAAGAAGGCTGATCGCTGAAGAATTGATGCTTTTGAGTTATGGTGCTGGAGGAGACTCTTGAGAGTCCCATGGACTGCAAGAAGATCAAACGCATCCATTCTTAAGGAAATCAGCCCTGGGTGCTCACTGGAAGGACAGATCCTGAAGCTGAGACTCCAATACTTTGGCCACCTCATGAGAAGAGAAGACTCCCTGGAAAAGACCCTGATGTTGGGAAAGATGGAGGGCACAAGGAGAAGGGGACGACAGAGGACGAGATGGTTGGACAGTGTTCTCGAAGCTACCAGCATGAGTTTGACCAAACTGCGGGAGGCAGTGGAAGACAGGGGTGCCTGGCATGCTCTGGTCCATGGGGTCACGAAGAGTCGGACACGACTAAACAACAACAATGTTAAGTACCTCCACCCATTCTACACGACCACTGGGGAAGTTCTTTGCATGTCTTGATCGGAACTCGGTACATGGAACCAGCTGCAAAAAAAAGCAGCCAGCGGCAGAGAAGAAAGCCAGAGCACAGAATGAAGTGCAAAGAACATTTTTAGCAGTCCTTGCACTGAGAGAAAGGGGGAGTTGCAGTGACAGCCATTATCGTGTATATTTCTGCAAGCACAACCCCAGGGTGAAAGAAATGTTAGTCTATCCTACTACCTCGTTATCTGATTACATTGGTATTTATTTGCAAATGAATGAACAATAGTTTGGAAGGCTTTTTTTAGAAAGGGGTATTGAAAACAGTTAAAACAAATTACAGTCACAGGAATAGGGTGGAAACACCTGTCACAGATGTTAAAGGCCAGGATAAAAAATGATTTCCACCGGTCACATCAAGTTCCACTGAAAGCATTCTTTCCTCTATTAAAAAAAAACGGGGGGGGGGGGACATTCTAAGCAGCTACCTGCCAGGCACCACAATATGGGTGTATTATACATATATATAAAAAATTGACACCCAGTTAAGCCAGATAACCTTTTAAATCAATTAGCTAAACCCTGCAAAACACAAGCTGCCTTGTGCATTTCTAATGTATATAATAGCATGCAAATTTGATTTGCAAAAATCTGACGACGCTCACAAGAGCTACATGCCCCTACAAGGTAGTTTCTGTACTGCAAACCCAGCATTTTTGCAGGCATCCATTAAGTGGGATTTTTTATTTTATTTTAAAGATACATCGTAAAGGTAGCCCCGGATACCTGCAGTCAGAACTGCTGACTCTCGATTCACAGAAAGTGTGCCAGTCTACAATTCCACCTGTTCTTCAGACAAAGGATTGAAGCCGCCAGCACCGACTCCGGGAACCAGCAAGACCTTTCCAAACCACCGTGCAAGAGAGCCCCGAGGCACCCATTCTACAGACAAGTCACTGAGGCTGAGAAGGAGCCCTTCGCTTTGCCCCAAGGGACCATGCTCAGGTTGACCGCGTGAAGATTTGCACATCTCCCTTTTGAAAAAAATTGTATGCCGCTTAATCGTCGAGATCTCTAACAAGCGGCTTACGCGGAGGTCCAGCCCTGAGCTATGCACCGCTCTCTCTTTTTTAATCACTCTTCCCCCCCCCCCACTGCCTATCATTTAAGGGGAACCTGCAACTACCTGCACCTCGTCGTTGCTGGCGCTCAGGCGATCCTCATCCCGGCTGCGGAGCCTGGGAGCGGGCGCGCCTTGCAGCTTCGAGGGGCGCCTCTCTTTGCAGAGCAAGCGGGCGCGCTGCCCTTGTGCAGCTGCAAAAGCCTCGCGCTTGCAAGGCGCCCGGCGCGCACATCCCCACCGCCAAGCCCCCAGCGCGCACGCTGCTGCTGCTGCTGCTGCACGCCTCCGCGGCTCTGCACGCCGCGCGCTCCCCCTCGTTGCACCGGTGGGGGCTGCCTGCGGCTGCTCGCCCGTCCCGTCCCGCCCCTCTTCCTCCCGGGCCGCCGTGCGCGATGCACCCCCGGGCATTTGCTGCAGCTGCTGCCCGCTGGATTCCGCGCTTGCTGCCTCGGTGCTCGCCTGCCTGCCTGCCTGGCCGCCCGCCCCGCATCTGCATCCCCGCTGCCGGCTTGGCAATGTGCAACCGCTTCCCCGGGGCGATCGCTTGCCCCGCCAGGCTCACCTTGCGCTCCGGCCGCCGCACCCCGCGCCTCGCCCGCGCTGCCGTCCTGCCCGCCCGCCCGCCGCTCGCGCTCTCCTCCTGCCGCGGCGCCGCCGAGATCCGCCCACTGGAGGGGAGAGGAGGCGGGGAGCCGTCCTTCGGGCGCCCCCTCGGCGCGCCAAGGCGAAGCTCCCCGCCCAGGATCGGGTCGCGGCAAATGCAGGAGGGAAAGTGCCGCCCACCCCCGGTCCTTAATTCGGATTAGCAGACGCCGGGTCGGCTCCCCCGCCAAGAAACTAGCGTATAGGTGACGAACCAGACCTACGTGCCCTGGAAACATGCAGGTGTCGCTGCTGCGTGGAAAGATGGAAACGTTTCCCATAACGCATGTCCTGCAAACGCGCGCTTCTCTTACGCATAGTGCAGCAAGGGCGCAGGTTCACACGTTCGCACGCGCGTCGGTTGTTTTCTCGGAGGGCGCTGGAGGGAAGAGGGGTGTGTCCGTTTGAAGCCCCCATATGGCTCTTCAGGGTCTGGGCGGAGAGCCTTTCCCATCGTCTCATACCGGATCCTTTGTAAAAAAAAAAAGCAAAACTATTTCTTCCAAGGATCGAAGCTGACACCTTCTCCACGCAGAGATAGCACCTTCCCTTTCCCTCAAACATGGGGGTGTTTGTGATGGTTCAAGGTATGAGCACTGCCTCCCTTGTGTCAGAGCAATGATGGCCCCATTCACATCTACAAGTTACTGTGCCTTATTTTCATCAGCTGGCAAACACGAATGTGTGAACCAGCCTTTATAGTGCAGCCAGGTTACTACAATATTTATTCAATTTATATACCTCCCTTTATCCAAAGGTCCCAGGGCCGTGTACAACATTAAGAACATAATTTACTCAGCATAATAATAAAAACATAACACAGCATAATAATCATGTACCTTGGGTTAAGTACTTAATTTGTTCCGGAGGTCCGTACTTAACCTGAAACTGTTCTTAACCTGAAGCACCACTTTAGCTAATGAGGCCTCCTGTTGCTGCCGCACAGCTGCTGCACGATTTCTGTTCTCATCCTGAAGCAAAGTTCTTAACCGAGGTACTATTTCTGGGTTAGAGTCTGTAACCTGAAGCGTATGTAACCCGAGGTACCACTGTAATCATATAATAAGAGTCTCTTGCACATTTAACAGGCCATAGATTATTCAGTAACCGAAGGCCTGGGTAAAGAGGAATATTTTCGCCTCTCCGGGGAGAGTGTTCCATAGTTGGGGAGCCACTACAGAAAAGGCCCTGTCTCATGCCGCCACCCTCCAAACCTCTCAAGGAGGTGGGGATATAGAGATTACAAACTCAGTGTTTGGATTGGTTCATATGGAGAGAGACGTTCCTTAAGGTATTGAGGTCTTGAGCTGTGTGAGTCTTTATAGGTCAAAACCAGCGCTTTGAACTGGGCCCGGAAACTAATTGGCAGGCCGTTCTCTATCCCATGCCTACTGTATCTGTTTGAGACAAGTCTGGGTACCTGTCCTGTTATTCTTCACCTCCAGGCGTTTTTCCACACCTGCAGTGGTGCCCTCTTGATTCTGCAGACTCCCGACAGCTACCAGAATCCTTGTCTGCTGGGGCATGCTGGCCGGGGCTGATGGGGTTTGTAGTCCTCAACATCTGGACATCATCAGACTGGATGAAACATCCATGTTTCTTTTTTATTATTATTTATTAAAGATTTTGTTGATTTACAAAAGTGTGTGCAACGTCTCTCTCTCATATCCCCCCCCAATGTAACATTTTTACAAATCAGTTTCATTTGTTGAGACATTAGGAAGAAAAGGGGGGAAAAGGTGGAGGGGGGGGGAAAGATGGGTGGGGGTGGGGGTGGGGTCGGGTGGCGATATTTCTATTTTACTTACTATATGTAGGGTTTGGTGTCAGCGTTGCTTGTGCAGGTTCTTTGCTGCTCGCTTGTGTTCCTTTGGTGGTGAGAGAGGTTGGGGTTGGCCTAGGGTGTGGTTGTTCATTTGTGGTTGGCTGCGGTGGTCTTTGTTTTTGTGTGTGAGTGCGGTGGGTGGGTGTTTTGGATCAGGTTAGCCATATTGATTTATATGCTGTTGGTGGGGCTTTAGAATATCCATGAGGCCAAGGATGCAGAGCCTGTGGCTACCTGCACGTGTTGTGGGACTCCAACTCCCATCTGCTCCAACCAGTAAACCTCGGTGACCAGGGCTAATGGGAGATGTGACTTACACAAGCGTTTGGGGATTCTGATGGGGTGTTTATGAACAAGAGGCACATGGGGCTGGTCAACCTGGGAAGGTAGCCCATCAAGGAGAAGGAAGACTCTGATCCTAAACCTCCGCTGCCTTGGGGGACATATGGAGAGACGAAAAGGCTAAGGATTAAACCCTCCACAAATCCAGAATGGAGTCCCTAAGATGGATGGATGGTGCCTTGTGTGTCTCCTTCCACGCAGGTGCCAAACATACTGCTCTGCTTTCCTTTGGACCACATCAGGGGTGCTGAGAGGCAGATCTTGTCCTCTGGGCAGCCCAGGACTCCCTAAATATACACTGCCCAGGCTTGTGCCCCAAACTGGTCTCCTAACGCAGCAGTTTGACTTCACCCCCCGAGGCACACTGCATTGTCGACAACATAAGAAGCCCTCCTGGATCTGGCTAAAGGTTAATATTGTTTTATAGCATGGGTAGGCAAACTAAGGCCCAGGGGCCGGATCTGGACCAATCGCCTTCTCAATCCGGCCCGTGGACAGTCCAGGAATCAGTGTGTTTTTACATGAGTAGAATGTGTTCTTTTATTTAAAATGCATCTCTGGGTTATTTGTGGGGCATGGGAATTCGTTAATTCCCGCCCACCCACCCCCAATATAGTCCGGCCCCCAACAAAGTCTGAGGGACCATGGACTGGCCCCCTGCTGAAAAAGTTTGCTGACCCCTGTGTTATAGATTATAAATGCTGAATTGATTTGTTAGTAATATAATATGGCTTATTGTTTAAGTTGTTGCATTGTGCTTTATAGATTGCAATTGTTTTACTGATGATTTAGTTTATTCTGTATTTGTGACGTTCTGTTATGTTCTAGTTAGCATGTTATTGTTATTTATTGCTTGTAAGCCACTTTGAGACCCATTTGAATGGAAAGCGACATATAAATGTAATAAATCGAAGCGCCACCAACTGGCATTCAGAGTCTTCCTTCCTCTCACACGGGAGATAGAACGCCGCCATCTTGGCTTAGGCCTTTATGCTCATGCAGTAGCAGCTGGTCCAGTCTGAATGTTATCAAAGGAATCTAATTTGTCTTGGCTGTCTTCCTGCACATGGGAAACAAGTACAAGAGGCCAGGCCTGCACAGATGCAGCCAGTGATTGCAATACTAATGTCTTCAGACTGGCTGATATGCTAAGGGTTCCCCCACCACTGCAACTCACGCAAACATTGGGGATGCATTCCAGATTAAACCCTTGAATGAAAACACCAGCTTTATCAAGCTGAATGCCAAAGTCGGCCATTCAGCAGTGCGATCCTAGCCTGAAGGAAGAGGATATTTCGTAGAATCACAGACTTGTAGAGGTGGAGGGGACCCCAAGAGTCATCTATTCCAACCCCCTGTGATGCAGGAAATGTGGGGTATCTGGAGATGGGACTTCATTCTATGAGGCAGGGAGGGGGAGCCTATGGCATTCCGCCAATGGCTGTTGGACTCCCAACTCCCATCATCCCCAGCCAGTGTGGCCAATGGCCATGCACAATGGGAGTTGTAGTCCAGCATAATCCAGAAGCCTATGGGATCCCTTTCTTTGAAGAAGCACTGCTAGCAGATTTGACTTCTGTTAGTTTTTGTTTAGAACACCACCTTAAATTCCCACTTTCTTTATGTTAAGATTGCCTCCATAACACAGCACCCTTATAATCTAGCTTTTCCGCTGGTAGCCTGCACCTGACAAGGAGGCTCTGCTTTGGCCTGGAGAAAGAATTCATGAACTTCTTTGGCGATCACTCATAACCGAGTAAGATTGTAATATGGTCTTAACAGTGTGTCTGTAAGTGACTGTGGAGGCCAATTCTGGATCCGCATATCATTCCATAGTGGGGACATAGGTTTCCGGGCAAGAGTTGTTCACAGTGAGGGTTTGCCAAGTGTGCCTTCCTCTCATCACGTTTCTCCTTTTGTCCTGAGTTTGAGCATCTTCAAAGTCCACGACACCTTTGGGAGAGGCTATTCTCCAACAGGAGGCCAGTGTTTCCCAATTATCCATGCTTATACTGCATTTTTAAAGATTTGCCTTGAGAGTATCTTTAAACCTATTTTGTTGTCCACTGGCATTTCGTTTTCCATTCTTAAGTTTGGAATAGAGTAGTTGCTTTGGAAGATGATAATCAGGCATCTGAACAACATGACCAGTCCAACAAAGTTGATGTTGAAGAATCATTGCTTTGACACTGGTGATCTTCACTTCTTCCAGTGCATTTGTTCACCTGTCTTCCCAAGTGATGTGTAAAATTTTTCAGAAACACCATTAATGGAATCTTTTGAGGAGTTGGAGATGGCGTTTATAAGTGGTCCATGTTTCACAAGCGTACAGTAAGATTGGTAGGACAATAGCTTTGTAAACAAGCATTTTGGTTTCCCTGCAAATGTCCTGGTCCTCAAACGCTCTGCACTTCCATCAGGAGAACGCTGCGCTCCCAGAGCTCAGATGGTGCTGGATTTTGGCATCCATGTCAGCCCTTGTAGAAAGAGAACTGCCTATGTAGGAAAAATGATCAACGTTTTGTAGGGAAATGGGCAGACGACATTCTTAGCAACCTGAGTTGCAACCATACCTGGTAAATACATTTATCGTTCCTTAACTGTAAATCTCTGCCATTCGCCTTACTTTTAATATGTATGATAGGTTGTCTGTCTTTATTATTATTTTACCATTGATGTTCTGTAATGTGTTTTTAATGTTGTACACTGCCCTGGGATCTTCTGAAAAAGGGTGGTATATAAATTGAATAAATAATAATTATAATAATAAATTATACACAGAGAGATATAACAAACAGAATGCCCCTCAAAGAGTGCAGCATCTTGTCAAACAAATTAGTCGTTATAATACAAACAATTTCCCTCTTTCAGAAAAAGTGTATTTCCATTTCCTCAGAAGAAGCAGGTGGTCTGTGCTCATGTTGCTTTTTTATGTGTTTATGATGTAAAACTGGAGCAAGCTGCAGAAAACCTACCTGGATTTTCATTGCTGCTTTGTCAATGTGTCTTTGCCAGTCGATTTTTCCGTAATAATTCTGTTCCCAAGCAATGTAAACCCAACTGCTAATAAATCTGTGCTTACAGATCTCCAGAACTTAGCAATAGCAAGTTCCTTCCTCTCCTCTCCTCCGAATAAGAGTTATGGAGAATGTGAAAGCTTGCACAGCATCTTGTAATATTTTGCTTGGCCTTGTAAAGATAATATGGATTAATGTCCTAATAAGAGTTAAATCCTTTGCAACGGATGAGCTGGCCCAAGAGATGAGTCCTATCTCCCTATCTGCTCATCTGCAGCTAGTTTGGCTAACAGAGCGTTTTGGCTGATTGCAGAGTTAAATGATGCCGCAAAGAGAGTTTGTCTCCAAATTGCCTCCCTCTGGAACCTCTTCCTTCCTGGAAATTTGCACTCCCTTTCCCCAAGGTGTCTTGTATGCCCCTGCCAAGGGACCCTTCTCGAAACCCGAGACCCAAGGCTTAACACAGATTTGTACATGTGCCGTTGGTAGAGTAATCTCTCTGCCACTATTCTTCAATTCCAAGTTTGTGGCTGAATGGAGATTCCAATTTAGCAATTCTCAGTACAGACCCACAGAATGGCAGAAAGCCTTGATTAAGTAACTGGAGGGGTGGAAATGTTTCATTGTGAATGCACCCTAGATTACTGGTTCCCATACTCTTTCCCCCACATGGACCACTTGAGAATTACCGCCAGTCATGGCGGACCACTTATTTTTCTACCTGTTGTGTCCTCTAAAACTTAGGACACTTTCCCCCTGAAATATACTCGGAGTTGAGTGTGAATTTCATGCTCTTTATTCAGCTCATAGTAGCAATGAATGAATCTTTCCCTAAAATGTCTAGCTATATATGCATTATTTACACAATGGGCCCCGTGTGATTGGCTAATTCCGGGCTGCTCCTGTAGGCCAATCAGGTTGCGGATTCACCTCCTCCAGAAGTCTGATTGGCTGCTCCTGCAGGCCAATCAGGTCACTGATTCACTTCCACCTGGAACTGGATTGGGTGGCTCCTGCGGACCAATCAGACTGCTGCATTCTGGATCCTATTGTTTTAGGATTCAGCTCAGTACATAACACCCCAAATGGGTAGTACACCCTTTTTCAAAGAAGAAGAAGAAGAAGAAGAAGAAGAAGAAGAAGAAGAAGAAGAAGAAGAAGAAGAAGAAGAAGAAATTGAGAGGCACTCTTCACTTTTCTTACACCACCTTACAGCTCAGTTGGTTAGAGCGTGTTGCTAATAATGCCAAGGTTGCAGTTTCAATCCCCATATGGGACAGCTGCATATTCCTGCATTGCAGGAGGCTGGACTAGATGATCCTCAGGGTCTCTTCCAACTCTATGATTCTATGATCCTCCCAAAAAAACACCTGCTGGGTTGTGCAAGAAGAACTACCTTCCCACATAGGGACATGAAAACAGAACTGGCCTTCTACCAGTTCAAACTATTGATCTAGCCCAGTACAATCTATTCTGGCTGGCCGCAGCTCTGTGGGGTCTTTCCCAGCACCTGATGCCTAATCTTGCATAGCACAACCTCTACAGCCCCTCTGCTAACGACCCTTTTGTTCTGGGTGTGCAACGCTGTTTGGAAGGCGGTGCTCTAATAGTGATTTATGCAGAGACAACATACTGGACGAGAGGGACTTCTGCTGCAATCTCGGCGCCCAGAGAGCGCCCGTTCAGATAATTTCCAGCACAGAGCTGTAGAAGATGGATGAGCTTATGGCTTCGCTGTGAGTAAAGAATGACTGGGAGCAGGCAAAGGGACAGCAATAAATCACACAGGCGTGCAACAGCCTCCTTGGTGGCCGGGCGCAGGAGTCTTTCGTGATTTATTCTTCATAGCACACCAGTTGCCAGTCTCTCAGGGTACAGCACATTGCATGCAGAATAACTCCCTTAAGAGGACACCAAAGCAGTTGGTTCCTTTTGCCTTGGAGACTCCTATCAGCTGTCATTGCTTGAACACAATTCTTAAAAATGGGGGGGGGGGGTTAAAGGGAACATGAAACATCTTAAGCTTCAAAACTCTTTACAGGTAAGACAATAAACTAATTGTTGCATGAATTTCCTTCTTCCCAATACCTAGGCTATATATAGCAAGCCTTTCGCCTGCACAGGGGCTCCTCCCTTGTGAAAGCAAGTCCAGAAATTTTTGGTTTGTCACCACTACAGAACTTAGGAGCATCAGAAGCTGCCTTGATCACCGGTCCTCCTAGCTTAGTAGCGTCAACACTGCCTGACAGTCACATGCTAGGACTTCAAGCATGGGATGTTCCCACTCCAGACCTAACTGGAGATACTTGGGACATAGCTGTCAACCGTCCCTTATTTGGCGGGAAAGTCCCTTATCCCAGCGCTGTGTCCCGCTGCTGTCCCTTACTGATGATGTCCCTTAAATTTCCCGGGTTTCAAAGGAAGCAGCTCCTTTCCGTCCCTCCCTCCCTGCCGGCCAGGGAGGAGGGAGGCTCCAACTGTGTTGCTTGGCTGCGTTGCTCACCCAATAAGGAGTCTAAGAACGACTGGGGGGTGGAGCTTGCATGCCTTGTGCCTGGCCGCGTTGCCTGGGGACTCGCCGTTGCTCAGCGCTTCCCAGCGGAGAGGTGACGGTGGTTTCCCTTGATGCATCCCCTTTGCTGGGTTGCTGTGCTGTGGGAACCACTGCTTGAGGCTTTGTTTGGCTGCTGGCTGGGCTTTCTGCCTTTGGCTCAGAGGGGCTCAGAAGTTGAACATACCTGTGTTCGAAAATCCCTTATTTTGGCTGCTGATCCCTTATTTTCGAGGCTGCTGGTCCCTTATTTTCAAATCTGTAAGTTGACAGCTATGACTTGGGATTGAACCTGGGACTTTGTGTGTGTAAAGCAGTTGCTCTGCCCCTGAGCTATGGCCCCTTTCTGCATTCTACGCCCACATAACACACTGCATAGAAGCCAGCCTGGGTGTGCACTTGACATGGGTGGGGAATAGCTCAGTAGGTAGATCATGAGACTCTTAAATCTCAGGGTTGGGGGTTTGAGCCCCATACTGGGCAAAATATTCCTGCATTGCCAGGGGTTGGACTAGATGATCCTCGTGGTCCCTTCCAACTCAACAAAGCATCCTGTGACTGTCTTATCTGAGTTGCTTGGCAAACTAGCACATAGCATTAGGTACGTAAAGGGCTCTGGTTATGGTATTCTTTGTTGGGACGTAGTGGAGACTTGTGAAGACTGTTGGAGAAATTTATGGAACTGTGGAAGCTTTGAGAAGAGCTCATCTGAGAGAAGGTGGACAACTTACAAGTCTTCTGGACTCAAGAGAACTCTGGAAGTTGCAGGACTTTGAAAGCATCTCAACTTAGTACTTGCCTTGTGGACTTTGAAAGCAAAGAACCCTCTCTGGGCTCAGAGAGTGAATACTTCTTGTAGCAACTGCCAACAGCTTGTGGCTGTGTTGGTGTTTACCAAGTAAAAGCTCTCTCTTCTACACAGTTGTTTCCTATGGTGAGATTAACCAATGGAGTGAACTTCTATGGCACATACAAAACACCAGGCACGGTATTGGGACCCATGCTTTTTAACTTGTTCATAAACCATAAAGAATTAGGAGCAGTGAGGTAGCCAAGTTTGCTGATGATACTGCATAGTTCAGTCAGTGAAACAAAGAGAGATTGCAAACAGCTCCAAAAGGACATTTGCAAACTGAGTGAATGGGTAGTAAAATGGTAAGGAATATGCTTTCAGTTGCGAGCAGAACAGGGGTGGAGAAGCTGCCACACTAAAGAGGTTGCTCTCATAAGTCTCAGCCAGCATGGCTAATTGCTAGGGATGATGGCACCTGGAGGACCACAGGTTTAGGCACCCCTGATGTAGAGCACAGCATTACACCAGGTCAGACTATTTGTCCACAGAACTCAGTATTTCCCACTCTGACTGGCAGTATCTCTACAGTGTCTCAGAGAAAGGTCTTCCCCTTCCCCTCCAACCCTGATCTTTTTAGCTGGAGATGCCATAGTTTGAAATGGAGATCGTTTAAAAAGATCTTTTAACGTGGGAGGTTAAGTCCAGTCAAAGGCAACTATGGGATGCAGCGCTCATCTCACTTCAGGCCGAGGGAGCCGGTGTTTGTCCACAGACAGCTTTCTGGGTCATGTGGCCAGCAGGTCTAAATGCCATTTACCTTCCCGCTGTAGCAGTACCTATTTATCTACTTGCACAGTTATGCTTTCGAACTGCTAGGTTGGCAGGAGCTGGGACATAGCAACGGGAGCTTACCCCGTTGTGCAGATTCAAACCGCCGACCTTCTGATTGGCAAGCCCAAGAGGCTCAGTGGTTTAGAGATCTTTTACCTGTAAAGCATATGCACCACCACTAAACTACAGAATAATCTAAACTGAAATCAGGTTTTTTTCCAGTAGGGGTTGAGGAGGTAAGGAGTATAAGGGTTAAGTTAAACTGAAGGCTTTAATAAGAGTTTCAATGAGAAGTAGTATGCCCTTGATCTCTTTGAATGAAGGGTGATGGCACAGAGGTAATGAAAACAGCTCAGATATACATCAAAATCCAGTTGACTATATGTCGGGCCTTAGAATTTCCTTCCATAAGTGAACATTTCCCCTTCCCCTTTCCAGAGACACAGGACCCTGGTTTAAACCCATCCATGTTGGTGCATTGCAGATGCAAATATTGCAGCATTTATAATCCATTTCCAGTAACCAGAGCTCTTGTCCAAAACAGTTCTTGAACTCATAATAAAAACAAGTTCCTCTACATTAATCACAGCACATTCATCAAGTACCTGAGAGCTTTTCAAAGATGTAGCAGTTTATTTGTGTTAATTACAAGTCTGGCAACAATTGCATTTTCACATTAGGAAGTAATATATCTTTTGGGGGAGAGGAAAGAGGATGTTCCTCTGTGTGTGTGTGTGACAAACCTTATTTGAAACAGCTTTTGCATCTTGTTTGATCACTTGAACAGAAACATGAATGTTGCACAAAAGAAATAAAGGTTGGGCAGTGAACACCAGGGAACTATTAAAAAGGCAAAGCGGGAGGAAAGTCCCATCCTTGAGGTCTTATGTGGGAGATCCAGTCTCCCCACAAATAGAAAGAGGTGCCCAGCAAGGAGCACTGAAGCCTTTGGAGTTGGATTTTTGGACTTTGGATTCTGGAAAAGAAGAAAAATCAGGGCTGCACGCAAATTTCTCTTAAGCGATGCTGACGGAGATGGAAAGAGCACTGGCCAATTTGGGTCTCTCTTGGAGGTCAGGATCTGGACTTCAAACAGGATAAGCCCATCATAAAAACCACAGGAATTATTTCATTTCCAACCAAGAAAAAACAAGCATATGAACCACCCAAGACACATGGGAGCCTGTGAAATAGCACTTTATAAATTGGCAGCCATCGAGTCCATGTTTTACTTTATTGTCACTAATGCAACTGTACGTAGCTGGGGTTGTTATTGGGTTGGGGAACTGAAGCTGATTGTATATTCATATATTCAAAATTAATTTAAAAATATGTTTTTAAAAACCCACAGGAACATAGGAAGTTGCCTAATACAGACCCAGTCCATCTGGCTCAGAATTGTCTATGTTGATTGACAGTGGCTCTTTAGGGTTTCAGAAAAGGGTTTTTTCTCCCAGCCCTACCTGTGGATGGAACCTGGGATATTTTTCTGCATGCAAAACCAAGAACTTTGTCCTTTTATGAAATAAGAGAGAAGCATGGAGCAAGGAAAGTTTCCTATCCATCACCTCTAATTTCTTTTGTCAGAGTTGCACGACTGAGAGTCAGAAAAGGACTCAAAGGAGAGGTATTCAGGTATTTTGTACATTCCCAGTGTAAGGGAACATCCTGGGCAAACCAGGTGTCTTACTGCAGCAGATGCCTCTGCAATCACCCGAGAAGCCATCAAGGTTTGACCGTACAAGTCCACATTGTTCCCAGCCATCCTTGTTGTCTGACAATGATTAGGGTAGGCGTAAATAAACTCCAGATCTGGAATGAAACCAGGAACGGAACAACTATAACAAGCAGAGCCTTTGAAGCAATGCAAAATGAAAACACAGCAGGACTTTAAAAGGTGCAGCGTGCAGACATCAAGCACCCACAGGGAAAAGTATACTTAGAACCAACACACAGTGAGGGCAACATAGGGATCCCAAGAGATCTGGGCAATTTGCTACAATGGCTGGCTGGCATCCAAGCGACAAGATGACCTATTTGGTTGCGGCCTGCGCTGAACATGTGCCAAGTCCCAATCCCTGACGGGAAAACTAAGATGCTTGTTAAATGAATTCCCAAGCAGTGCAAAAGCGGAAGAAGTTAAACAGAGTTTGGCTTTGAAGTTTTCCTTTCTCCAGTTGCTATGAGGAAGACAGGCTCTGTTCATGGGTGCACAAAAGCAAACATACACTCAGACAGGTGTGTGTGCAAGCAAGTAAACCAAGCAGCTACCCAAGGAAGCATTGCTCAAGTGATGGGCAGCTCTGCTCCACTGCGTGGGAAGCTGTCGCTAGAGGGAACACAATCATCCACCCACTTCCCTGTATCATTTAAACTAGCTACACATCTCAGAATAGACCACTTCTCGCCCGCTGAGCCAAACACAATGCCACCAACCTGCTCGTCAATTGTCCTCTATTTTATTTTTTTGCTGCATCCCAAAGACTACTAAATAAAAAGGGAGGTTGATCAAGCTACCTGATGGGCCCCCATCCGCGCATTCAGACTGGCTGATCATATATTTGCAAGCCTGCATTAGGAGAGTCGACTGCTTCCGAACAGGAGATGAAGGCCATTTAAACTGATGTGAGCATGCAAAGCAGAGACATCACCTTGCTGACAAAGGTCCGTATAGTTAAAGCTATGGTTTTCCCAGTAGTGATGTACGGAGGTGAGAGCTGGACCATAAAGAAGGCTGATTGCCAAAGAATTGATGCTTTGGAATTATGGTGCTGGAAGAGACTCTTGAGAGTCCCATGGACTGCAAGAAGATCCAACCTCTCCATTCTGAAGGAAATCAGCCCTGAGTGGTCACTGGAAGGACAGATCCTGAAGCTGAGGCTCCAATACTTTGGCCACCTCATGAGAAGATTTCCTGGAAAAGCCCTGATGTTGGGAAAGATGGAGGGCACAAGGAGAAGGGGCTGACAGAGGACGAGATGGTTGGATGGTGTTCTCGAAGCTACAAACATGAGTTTCACCAAACTGCGGGAGGCAGTGGAAGACAGGAGTGCCTGGCGTGCTCTGGTCCATGGGGTCACGAAGAGTCGGACATGACTAAACAACAACAACAACAGACCATGCAAAGCACCCGTTGCACCGTCAGAATGCTGGTCTGTTTGGCCACAGTGGCCAACCAGATGCCTTAGTGGGAACTCCTCCAGAAGGATACGTGGATGACGGCACTCCCCTAGTGTTGTTTTCCAGCAGTTGGCGTTCAACAATCATACCGTCTCTGATCCTGGAGGTAGTATACGACCATCGTGACTAGCAGGCACTGTCTACTAACAACTTAGGCAATGCAGCGCCCTCCAGATTTTTGCTGGCCTCCAATGCCCATGAATCCCGACCAGCAATGGCCTATGGCCAGGGTTTATGGGAGTCGTAGTTCATCCTTCATTTGGAAGGCACCGCACTGGATGACCCCGGCCTACGATGAGAAGCAAGAACTCAAGGTCTCAGGCACCGGAGTTTCTTAGGCCTGCCTCCAGAGATTCTTTTAACCGAAGGGATTGAACCTGGCTTACCGCCTGCGTGCTTCTGCCATTGTGCATTGCCTTGCTGATTTCAGAACGGGCTGTGCAGCTTGGGGATATGTGCAGAGTTGCCTGCCCCATTCCATGGGAATGTACTAGCATTCATAATTACACCAAAGATTTAAGACGTTAAAAACACACTTTTGTACATTAGGCACTAATAGAGGATGCTAGGGCTGCAGTGTTTGAATTGATTAATCAGTTAGGATTACATGATCACATTTTTTTTTTAACCAACCCAAAAAGGATCTCCTCCAATTAGCTGGGCAGATTTTTTAACAAAGTATTGCGAATATAAAAAGCGCAGAAGGCAAACACCGTTCTAAAAGAAGCCTTCTCTAGCATCTCTTTTCAAAAGAATGCTTCTTTGATATTGCCAAAGACAACACATACAATCTACTAACAAAGAAAATACTACCTTTTGCTTAGAAATATTCCGTTTACCCATATGCATACTGCATAGATCAAAACTCATGTGATTAATCAATTAAAACGTCTTTAATAAGTTTGCTACCATAGTTAAAACCGCATATTGCTTTTCACTGACTGTTTAAAACCACGTTTTGAACCCATTTTAAAAGGTTTCTGGGTGATATGCAACATTAGCCAGAGTAGGCCCTCTGAAATTAATGGATTTAAGTCCATAGATCTACTCCTGAATATGACTAATTCTGATGATCACCCTTTGCATTTAACATGATGCAGACTTTCACCTGTAGTGACTAAAAAGTAGACAACCTAATTAAAAATACAGTATTACAGATTATTATTTTTTTTTAAAAAATGCCACAGGCTAATTTGTTTCCAAAGGCTTCCTAGTGTCCCCTTGAGGTACCTTCTTCAGGTTTCGCCAAACTGGCATTGCTTGGATACCTACAAAAAGAAAAGAAATCATGTCACTAGTCCTCAGCATTGCAAGCCATGATGAAAAATGCAGAAAATAGATGGCCAACTGCAGCTCTCTAGAGCTATGTAGGTCAAACAACTATGTAGTTCTTTCACATGCATGTTCCTGGGATTGCAGAATAATAATAATAATAATAATAATAATAATAATAATAATAATAATTTATACCCCGCCCTCCCCAGCCAAAGCCGGGCTCAGGGCAGCTAACAAGCAATAATAAAAACAAGTTGAATGATTACAACTTAAAAACAAAATTAAAATACAACATTAAAATATTGAAACATTAAAATATTAAAATGTAGCCTCATCGCAGGAGGAGAAAGGAAAAGAAAAAAGAAAGAGAGGGAGGGAATCAAATTGGCTCCAAGCCAAAGGCCAGGTGGAACAACTCTGTCTTACAGGCCCTGTGGAAAGAAATCAGATCCTGCAGGGCCCTGGTCTCATGAGGCAGAGCGTTCCACCAGACCGGAGCCAGTGCTGAAAAGGCCCTGGCTCTGGTTGAGGCTAATCTAACTTCCTTAGGGCCCGGAACCTCTAGGGTGTTGCTATTTATGGACCTTAAGGGCCTCCATGGGGCATACCGGGAGAGGCGGTCCCGTAGGTACGAGGGTCCTAGGCCGTGAAGGGCTTTAAAGGTCAAAAGCAGTACCTTAAATCTGACCTTGTACTCCACCGGGAGCCAGTGCAGCTGGAAAAGCACTGGGTGAATATGCTCCCATGGCAGAGACCCCGTGAGGAGCCTCGCTGCAGCATTCTGCACCCGCTGGAGTTTCTGGGACAGCTTCAAGGGCAGCCCCGCGTAGAGCGAGTTACAGTAGTCAAGCCTGGAGGTGACCGTCGCATGGAATAGGGAACTGCATGATGGGAAAAAGGCTTCCACGCTATTTCAGGGAAGAGTGAATGGTGGGACCAGGCGTGATTGCAGAGCTGGGAAAAAGCCAGCAGTTGCAAGCAAGGAGTCCTGCAGGATAGCGAGCAATGAAGCACTCACTTTGGATTGTCAGTTCATTTTAGAACAGGCCGGTCACTTCTCCAGTTGCTGGGTCCAGGTCAATGTCATAGAAACAAGGCCTAGTTGGAAGTCCCGGCATTGTGCTCATCTGGAAGGAATTAAAAGGGAAAAAATCAACTGTAACGAACTGAACAAATATCAGAACTGGAGCTGGAAACAGGAGCAAAGAACATTAAGAGCTTCCTTGCTGGATCTGGGTCATGTCAGTGGACCAGCTTGAAGCCAAAGTCCTATTACCAGCAGGAAGCAGACCACCAAGGCAAAGGCATTTCAACCCTCTTCCTGCTGGCTAGACAACTGAAAAACTTGGCACCTCTCTTCCCAGGCAGGATTGCCACTGGTACAGCTGACATTTGCCCTGTGGCTTCACAAGGAGAAAGGGAGAAAGGGACAGGGGAGCAAAGCTGGGATCTTCTTTCCAGCAAAGCTGTTATGTACTGAAGTTCTCACCCTGGGCCAGAAGGAGGATACTGTAGATAGGTTTCACTCAGGTCCACATATGCAAATAAGGGATTGAAAGTGACGTTCAGTGATTGGATAGTTACAGAAAATGGTTACTGTTGTGTTCTAGTGGAGCTCTATATAAGCAGGCTGGCTGAACCCTTCAGTTCAGTTCTGTTCTGGCCTATGAATAAACAAGAGCTGTTTGAAGAATCGCTGTGTCGTCTGATATGTTCACCCACAACTTAACTCAAGCCTCTACCAGAAAGGAGGTATGGGAGGAATTAAGAAAGTTAATTCCATCTGCCTGCTAGTTCTTTGGCATCCCAGACAAAAAGCCCCCCATCCAAAACGCCAGCTGCTCTCTTGGTTGCTGCAAACAGGCCCCTGCTGTTGTCAGTGGGGCTCTTTGGGAAAGTACGAGAGGAAAGCTCATTGCTTCGAGTTTGGCTTCAAAGTTCACGAGAAGGCAACAGTACGCTTTGAATGAAGCACTAGTAAACGTATAGATTCGTTTCAGCTGCAATCTTGAGCCTGTGGTCTTTGTGGGTTGCTAATGTTCAAATCCGAACCCTGATTAATAACTATTGTTATTATTGTGTATCTGAAGAAGTGTGCATGCGCACGAAAGCTTATACCCAGAACAAACTTTGTTGGTTTCTAAGGTGCTATTGGACAATTTATTTTTATTTTTTTATGTTGGCTGTGTCAGACCAACACGGCTACCTACCTGAATCTATTATTATTATTATTATTAGTAGTAGTAGTAGTAGTAGTAGTAGTAGTAGTGGTATGCTACCCATCTGACTGGGTTGCCACAGCCACTATGGGCGGGTCCTGACGTTAAAAGCTTCCCTGAACAGGGCTGCCTTCAGATGTCTTCTAAAAATCCGTTGTGGAAGCAAATTGTGGAAGCAAATTCCATAGTTAAACTACACACTGACCCAGGGATGGCTGTGAGCAGGATTCCTGCATTGCAGGGGGTTGAACTAGATGATGATGATGATTGGCAGGGGGTTGGACTCGATGGCCCTTGTGGTCTCTTCCAACTCTATGATTCTATGAATAATTTATACCCTGCCCATCTGGCTGGGCTTCCCCAGCCACTCTGGGCGGCTTTCAACACAATATTAAAATACAGTATTGCATTAAACATTAAAAGCTTCCCTAAACAGGGCTGCCTTCAGGTGTCATCTAAAAGTCTGGTAGTTCTTCTTCTCTTTGACATCTGGTGGGAGGGCGTTCCACAGGGCGGGTGCCACTACCGAGAAGGCCCTCTGCCTGGTTCCCTGTAACTTGGCTTCTCGCAGTGAGGGAACCCAGTGTCCGGGTAGAATGATGGGGGTGGAGACACTCCTTCAGGTATACTGGGCCAAGGCCGTTTAGGGCTTTAAAGGTCAGCACCAACACTTTGAATTGTGCTCGGAAACGTACTGGGAGCCAATGTAGGTCTTTCAAGACCGGTGTTATGTGGTCTCAGCGGCCGCTCCCAGTCCCCAGTCTAGTTGCCGCATTCTGGATTAGTTGTAGTTTCCGGGTCACCTTCAAAGGTAGCCCCACGTAGAGCATGTTGCAGTAGTCCAAGTGAGAGAGAACCAGAGCATGCACCACTCTGGCGAGACAGTCCACAGGCAGGTAGGGTCTCAGCCTGTGTACCAGATGGAGCTGGTAAGACAGCTGCCCTGGACACAGAATTGACCTGCGCCTCCATGGACAGCTGTGAGTCCAAAATGACTTCAGGCTGTGCACGTTGGTCCTTCAGGGGCACAGTTACCCCATTCAGGACCAGGAAGTCCTCCACGCCCGCCCGCCTCCTGTCCCTCAAAAACAGTACTTCTGTTTTGTCAGGATTCAACCTCAATCTGTTAGCTGCCATCCATCCTCCAACTGCCTCCAGACACTCACACAGGACAGCTGGGGTCCCTTCCAGCTCTGCAATTTTACTGTGTGAGGAAGACGCTGTTTTCTGCTTTGATCGCCCACCATGCAGTTTCATGGAATGACCTTGTAGTTTGGAGAAGGGAGAATGAAAAGAATCCCCACTCACTTTTCCCACACCAGGCATTAGGTGATGAACCTTAATCACGTTTCCGATTCGTCTTTCTTTCTTTCTTTCTTTCTTTCTTTCTTTCTTTCAAAAAGAGAGAAAAAGATTTCCACCACTCTTTCTCCCATTTTGCAGAGAGCTCAATTAGGTGGATGGAGAATTTCCTGCTCAGCACTGCGAAAGAAAGCTCCAAGTTTAGCTGAGACATGAGCCCCCGCTTCCAATATCTTAATCCTGGCTGGTGGGCCATGCAGGCAGCAGAGTCTTAAAGCAAGAGAGAGCTATAAATTGGCTGACGTATTTCCACCCCCCCCCTGCTAAGATTACTTCTGAAGCAACGGTACATTTTTATGCAGCTCTTTAGAAGGCTCGCTTCACACACAAGGGATCATAACCCTTAATCAGTGATATTCTTTCTGCAGGTGACCCAGGCTCGCGAGAGACATTTTTTAAAGATTAACCCGTGTATTTAAAAAACAAGAAAAGACGAGAAGATTTCTAGCAAGCAGCATTTCTGATTAAAAACCAGACCAAACCCCAACAACCCACAAAGCAAACCTATTACACTCTGAAAATGGCTCCCATCTGGCTCCCCAGAACATTATGGGAATGAATTCTAAATAGTGTATGTTTTTCCTTTTTCTTTTTGCTAGTCTTGTTAACCTCCTTTGATTGCAAAGAGGAGGGTTGGGGGAATGTATGGATTCAACCAGGAGATGAGATGGGGCCTTAGAGACTAATACATCTATTACGGCATGAGCTTTCAAGCTACTTGCTCTTCCCACCCAGAATAAGTGAGCCTTGTCTACAACTCCATTTACAAGGTCTTAACACTTGCCTTTTCGGCTGGGATTTCGGCGTCAGTGCTGAATGGGTACATCTGCAGGCAGCAGACATGGCAGGTTAATAGAGGTTAGGGACGTTCACCCAGCTGCAGACATAAGCAGCGACCAGCATACAAAGGGCTGTAAATCTGCTCAAAGGAGTCGGCCGTAGCAGGGCTTGCGGACCAGCAAAGCCATTTAATGCCTGGCTTAACCATTTGCTCAAGAAAATAAGCAGGTATGGCAACAAAGAAGAAGCAAATTCTCTGTGCAAGAGGCTTCCTATTCCCCCTTCCCCCCCTTTTTTGGATTTATAACTCTCTAGCGCTGTTCGATCAGAACATGCTGGGAAGGGTTGCTTAATCTTGAGCAAGAGAAGCAGGATTTTTCCCCCCTGCTTCACCTTCAAGATGCCCTTGCCTTATACAGCAAGCTGCTTGCAGAACTCTGTTCACTGTGGGTGGGACGACCTTCGCCTGCAATTCAAAACACACTTTCCCGGAAGAAAGCCCCACTGAATACGCTGGGACTTAATTCTGAAAACAACATGGCTAGGATTGCATTACAAGATTTGGGTAGCCCGGAAAAATGACTTTTCTTGCACAAAATTTCTACCATGTGCATGCTCTCTCTCTGTCTACATAGTATGTGTCCAGATCTTTCTCCCTTCTCTTAAAGAACTTTACATAACAGAACTTTAAAAAAGCAGGGAGAGATGATGTTTATTCACATTGGTACAAGCCCATCAGAAACACCCACGGGCTGACAATCAGCAAGAAAAGATGGAGATTTAAGCCGTCCTTTACGTTTTGCACCTGCTACTTTCAGACCCGTCCATTCAAAGCCAGTGTCCACCCTTTCCCACAGCCTTGCTCTTCTTATAGCACAAATATTTTAATGGGCACAGGGAGGGGAAAGAAGAAGAAGAAGAAGAAGAAGAAGAAGAAGAAGAAGAAGAAGAAGAAGAAGAAGAGGAGGAGTTTGGATTTGATATCCTGCCTTTCACTCCCCTTCAGGAGTCTCAAAGCGGCTAACAATCTCCTTTCCCTTCCTCCCCCACAACAAACACTCTGTGAGGTGAGTGGGGCTGAGAGACTTCAAAGAAGTGTGACTGGCCCAAGGTCACCCAGCAGCTGCATGTGGAGGAGCGGGGACACGAACCCGGTTCCCCAGATTACGAGACTACCGCTCTTAACCACTACACCACACTGGCTCTCAAAGGTGTTCATAAATCGAGTCACTTTTGCATTTCTGTTGCTCAAGAGGCCTGCGTTGCCCCTTCCATAGCAACAACAAAAATATATAATAGTGAGTGATGTCTCAGACCAGGACAGTATGAGAAATACTGTTTACAAGGGAGAGAATGTGAACATATGGGGTCATTAGAATATGCAGTTGTGATGGGTAAATAAAGAGAACAATGGAAGGGGCGGGGAGGGAAGTTAAAGATTATGAATATATAGTTCTATTCAATGAAATGTTAAAAAACTGTAATGGAAAAATATAAATAAAAAAATTACAAAAAAGGGAATATTGTTTACAGTACTAGCTGCTGTGCCTCTAAAAAGAGTATTGTAGAGCTGGAAAAGGGGAACCAAATGACCAGGAGACTGCATCAATCCATTACGAGGAAAGACTAAAATATTTAGGACTTTATAGTTTAGAAAAAAGTAAGTTAGGACACACAATAGAGGTATATAATGTAATGTACAGTGTAGAAAAAGTGGATGAAATACATTATTTTCCCCCACTCTTCTTAGAGGCCAGGGTCATTCAACGAAGCCATATGGTGACGGCAAATTCAGGACAGGAAAAAGAAAAAGACTTCCTCACATTGTTGAACCACAGAGCTCACTAGAATCATAGAATTGTAGAGTTGGAAGGGACCACGAGGGTCATCTAGTCCAACCCTCTGCAATGCAGGAATCTTGTTGCCCAACATGAGGCTCAAACCCACAACCCTGAGATGAACAGTCTCCTTATCTTCTCTAGACTGGGGACAGAGAGAATCAATTGCACCGCCCGTTTGCAGACCACAGCAATATGTTCCATCAGCTCAAGTTTCTACCATCCCATTCTGCTGTGGGAGATGGAGAGAACATGATGCAACTCTGAAAATACTGCTTTAAAAAAAACACCCTCCTATCCCACACACCCAAATAAATTCAACCAGAGCAAAATAATCTATACCAATAGCCTTCCAGGCACAATCTTCCCAGTCCACTTGTTCCTTACTACAACAAGATGTGGTGCTGAAAAAGGCTTTAGAAGGGAATTGAGATAAATTCATGGAGGAGAAGACTATATCCGTAGCTACTAGTCAGGATCATGACTGCTCCCTGCGGGATTAGAGGCACTGATGCTTCTGAATTCCAGCTGCTGCAACAGGAGAGGCCTAGGGCGGTTCTGTTCTCCTTGTGGGGCATCTCAAGGACTTTGGGCTGGCCGCAGGATGCTGCGTTCAATAGGCCTCTGGTGCTTATTCTGTTCCTGAGCTTTGCAGGGTGAGTGGGCGGTTGTCACAGGGTAGAAGGAACAAATGCTGCCTTCGCTGTGCACCTCTGATCTGAAGTACAGGGGAGCATAATACATCCATTCTCTCGTTTCCACTCCCACAGCTGGTAGGGCTATGTTTCCACAAAAGTGAGAAAGAGACGAGTGTTTGGCGCTCTCTGGGGAGGTTGCAAACAGTCAGGGAGGGAGGGGACTGCAGGCTTGTGCCATGCAGACCATAATACAAGGCTTCCTCCACCAGCCCGGCGACAAAACCAGCTCCGACCCGCAGGGCTCCTTATAATCTTAGCGTTTTGAAGAGATGTTAATGGGAGCAACGACACTGCGCTGAGCGAGTGGGTTTTAATAATGTTAAGCATAAAGATTATGCTAATGGCCTCGTTGGCTGACGTGTGCTTATTCTGGGATGCAGTTTGAAAGAGAACGTCGGTGGAGTCAAAGACCAAATTCAACCCCCTGAGCGCACCCCCTCCCCTCTGGCCGACATCAACCGGTGCTCCCAAGACTGCCAGAACAAGTCTTTGGTTTTTGAGTGGCTTGTGTCAGGCGTAGGTTGTCAGCAAAAACAATAAAGCACTCAAGTAAATAGTTACTGAGGGAAACAAACTGCAGCTCGGGCCTAGTGGTTTCAGCAATGCTTTTCAGGAGGTCTTGCCCCGATGATGCAGTTGCAAGGCCTGGATGTCCCCATCTTTCCACCCCTAAGGCTCCTTGACTCCCCACACAGTCTCAAACTGCAGCTGCACACAATTCATCTCTGCCCCACTCTTTTCATTGCTCTGTGCGTTCTTGGAGACTAAGGAGGGAGTGGAGCTGGTCGCAGCAGGAAGTGGGGACTCCCTGGATTCTTCAGCAGCCTGTCTTCACTCTGCCTTTTGGTCCCCCTCTCCTCCAGCCTCTGCTTCAGCCTCAGAGTCTGCACTGCTCTCTGCCCCAGACTCTTCCTGCTCACTAAACCCTGTTACCTCTTCAGCTTCCAAACCTCCTCCTCCTCCCAGTCTGCTCCCTCTTCTCCCTCTGACCACTCATCGTCGTCCCACCACCAATTCCCAGGCTCTGAGCTTCATTCCCTTGGGGGTTCCCTGGCTGGTTCCTCCCACCATTCCTCTGCAACCAGCCAGTCCATGACATCTTGCCAGGAGTAATCACACCTACAGTAGGGCTGGGCAATATATTGTCCAAAACTGGTTTGAAGTCCTTATTGTGATATCAGTTTCATAATTTTTGACCTGGCAATATATTGTGAATTATGGTGTGTGTGTGTGTGTGTGTGTGTGTACTTTGCAAAAATCACAATGTGGGAAAAACCGCAAAGCCAGCCAATGCTTCTCTCTGCCTGCTCAGCTCTCCATTGACTCCAGCGAATCACAAGCGCAGGCGCTGGTAAAAATTGTGATGCAGGAAAAACCATGAAGCCAGCTAATGCCTCTACATAGTTCCATCTTTCTTTCAGACATTGTGATGTATCAGTATACAGTGGTACTTACAGATGCTTCAGGTTACAGACTCCGCTAACCCAGAAATAGTACCTCGGGTTAAGAACTTTGCTTCAGGATGAGAACAGAAATCACGCGGCGGTGGTGCGAGGCCCCATTAGCTAAAGTGGTACCTCAGGTTAAGAACGGCCTCGGCCCAGTATACCTGAAGGAACATCTCCACCCCCATCGTTCTGCCCGGATGCTGAGGTCCAGCACCAAGGGCCTTCTGGCGGTTCCCTCGCTGCGAGAAGCCAAGTTACAGGGAACCAGGCAGAGGGCCTTCTTGGTAGTGGCGCCCGCCCTGTGGAACGCCCTCCCACCAGATGTCAAAGAGAACAACAACTACCAGACTTTTAGAAGACATGTGAAGGCAGCCCTGTTTAGGGAAGCTTTTAATGTTTGATGCATTACTGTATTTTAATATTGTGTTGGAAGCCGCCCAGAGTGGCTGGGGAGGCCCGGCCAGATGGGCGGGATATAAATAATAAATTATTATTATTGTTGTTGTTGTTGTTAGTTTCAGGTTAAGAACAGACCTCCAGAATGAATTAAGTTCTTAACCCATATTGCTATGTTTGGCTGGTGATATATCACAATGCTGAAAAACAGGTATCGCCAAGCGCTCGTGTTCAGGGTTCCTGCCCCTCCCAGGGGTGATGTGTCCCTCAGGCCAAGAAAGTTCAGTCACCTGTAGTGTCCTGCCTATTCCGACAATGGTGCTCCAAAGGCACAGGGATTTATGCAACCCCTGCTACTGAACCTGAGGACTGAACCCAGGACCTCAAAGCTGGCTCTTTCTGCCAATAAGTTATGGCTCTTCCGCCTGAGCATAAGCAGCATCACCTTAAGCTGCCAGCCCCTGAGAGTCTTTTTTTTTTAATGCCATATGGTTTTGTGAGAGCCTGGAAAAACAACAGCAAGAATCTAGTGCTACAGGCAGACTTGCGTAAGATGCTTGGGGGATTTCAATTAAAAGCCAAGCCGTCCAAATTTGGAGATGCCAAAACGAGACAAAATGTTTTAGTCTTCCGAACATTCCTGCAACATGTGCTTTGCTATTTATACCAGAGAACATTTTTTTTCTTGGGCTAACAAGCATATCTTAGAAGAGAGCTCCTTCCCTCAACTCTCTCCTGGTCACAAATCAGCAATATTCACCCCAAATCAGCAATATTCACCATAAAATAATTGAAGGTCAATCTGGATAAGGAAAGTGTGTAACTCGGCTGCAGGTTTAATGCAGCGTGCTGGATATTTATTGATTTAAAAAAACAAAAAACAAAAGTGACTTAATGTACAAAGCATTGAAAGTAAAATTGCTTTGTAAGCTTGCACAACACAAAACAGGTGTTTGTTTGTTTGTACCCCAGCGTCCAACACATATAAAAACAATAAAACATGAAACATACAGAGCGGCCTTCAGATGTCTTCTAAAAGTCAGATAGCTACTTATCTCATTGACATCTGATGGGACAGCCTTCCACAGGGCGGGCGCCACTACCGAGAAGGCCCTTTTGCCTGGTTCCCTGTAACCTCACCTTGCTGTGAGGGAACTGCCAGAAGGCCTTTGGAGCTAGACCTCAGTGTCTGGGGAGAATGATGGGGGTGGAGACACTCCTTGGGGTATACAGGCCTGAGGCTGTTTAGGGCTTTTTAAACGAGAAGGGGCGCTTTATGGCCTAACATGAAGAGAATGAGATCCACACAAACTGCAGAGATTCACAGTCCCTCCAGCCCTCTTTTTCATCTGGAAACAGCATTTTGCCAGTCCAGCTTTCCTCAACTTTGGGTCCCCGGATGCTGCTGGACTACAACCTCCATCATCCCTGGTCACTGGCCAAGCTGGCTGGGGATGATGGGATTTGTAGTCCAACGGCATTTGGGAATCCAGGTTTGGTCAAGGCTGTGCTAGGCTACATAGACAAAAGGTCGAAGGCAGCTCTGCATGTTTGCTACCCACTCCAACTTAATCCACACAACAAAGCTTTCAATATGTAGCACTTACCGTTCCTACTAATGGATACAAGAATCCTGCGCCCACGCTGGCTCGGATGTCTCTGATGGGCAGGATGAAACCAGAGGGCACCCCTTTCTGTTCTGGGTCGTGAGACAGCGACAGGTGGGTTTTCGCCATGCAGATAGGCAGGTTCCCAAAACCCTGGATGATGGATTGAGGAGACCACAAGGAAGAGCAGGACAACTTTTGAACAGCGTGCCAGAAAAGCATTATGCAATTGCTTCAAATAAAGTGTACTCAGCTCTGTCGTGCCTTGATTTAAAACATCTGGAGGGCCGAGTTTGCCTATGCCTGCTGTAAACCTACTGAACGGGAAGTAGTCCCCATTAACTCAATGGAGACTTACTTTTGAGCAGATGTGTTATAGCAGGCATAGGCAAACTCATAGAATCATAGAATTGGAAGAGACCACAAGGGCCATCGAGTCCAACCCCCTGCCAAGCAGGAAACACCATCAGAGCACTCCTGACATATGGTTGTCAAGCCCTCAGCCCTCCAGATGTTTTGGGACTACAACTCCCATGATCCCTAGCTAACAGGACCGTGGTCAGGGATGATGGGAATTGTAGTCCCAAAACATCTGGAGGGCCGAGTTTGCCTCTGCCTGTGTTATAGGATTGCACTGTTAAATCTGGCTGCAACTCTAAACCCTTCTGCTGCAACGGAGTAGCACTGCTACCCCAAAGGGAAAGTAAAAGACCCCCTAATGCTGCCATTTGCTGTTCTATGAAGATAATTTGCTAATTGCAAGTGCTTTTGCGAGGAGCCAATATGGACCTTGGGCTTTCTAAAACAACAACAACACAACAATTTCATTCCAGCGATTTGGAAGCCAAGTTTCAACTGAGATACTTAACTGGAGCTGCGAGTGCCGTAACTTTAGTTTATTAAGGAGCGGTGAGTAAGCAGCCGTTAGCAAAAACTCCAAATATGCTTTTTAAATGGACATGCACATGATAAAGTGCAAACAGCTTTGCATATCATTGGCCTATGGAATTTTAGCAAGGAATGCTTTTACAGGGCAAATCTTCTTTTCAAAATTTACAAATGCACATACAAGCTACAAAATGTTAACATCCTTAACTAAGGCAGTCTGAATTTGGTGTCAAGAAAAGCTGAATGACATCCCACTGAAACAGGAGAAGATACAAATTAAGTTTACAAGCTCATAAAAAGAGTAAGCCCTAATTATCAGCATCATATCAGAGAGAGAGAAAGCAAGAATAGGCAACATGCCAAAATGAAGCCTGTTTTTTCTGAAGAAGAATTTTCTAGGATTCTTTCCTAAGAAATTAATTAAGACAGTCTTGGTAGCTGTTGACCAACTCAGGCGACGTGCGCAGGAAAAATCAGAATGTGCACACACAAAAATCCAAAGGTAAGAGCCCAATTTTGCAAGGATGTTTTGCTAGCATACCTGCTTGGTGTACAGAAGAATCTTCTGCTCTGCTTCTGGCAGCAGTTCAATGTCCTTTGCCCCGTAGATCGTCTGTGCAATAATTCTTATCTTGTCCAGAATTGGAAGCTAGAAAGACAGGAAAGGGAGAGGGGAGAGAGAGTCAGTCCAATTCCTTTCCTACCGCCATGGGATGCCAAATCAATAAGGAATGTAGCCAATCATGGTAATCTGAAAGCAACATGAACGCATCATTTTCCCAAGCAGAAAACTTACGGACGAGGGGCTGCACCAGAAAATGGAAGGCTTATCCTGAGTGATGGGGATGGGGAGGAACCTCAGGCCAAGGGCACAGATGTGGCCCTCCAGACCTTTCTGTTTGGCCCTTTGTACTCTCCCCAAGCCACACCCCTCTCCTTAGATCACACCTCTCACTGGTCCTGCCTTGCACCCTCCTCGGGTGCTTCTGCCTGGCTGGACTTGAACTTTGATAATTCATTTCTCTTGCCCATCGGGATGGAGAGGGGTGTGTGGAAACCAGTTTACTGTGCAAAGGTAAATAATTTACATTCTTTGCTCCACCCACTTCTGGCCCCGCCCACCACAGGAAGAAGAAGAGTTTGGATTTGATATCCCGCCTTTCACTCCCTTTAAGGAGTCTCAAAGCGGCTAACATTCTCCTTTCCCTTCCTCCCCCACAACAAACACTCTGTGAGGTGAGTGGGGCTGAGAGACTTCAGAGAAGTGTGACTAGACCAAGGTCACCCAGCAGCTGCATGTGGAGGAGCGGAGATTCGAACCCGGTTCTCCAGATTACGAGACTACCGCTCTTAACCACACCACCACACTGGGAAAGTGATCCCAAAAGGCAACGAAGAAGATTCCCACCTTTGGCGTTCGTGATTAATAATATGTATTTTAAATTTAAATTTAAATGGAGGCAGTGAGAGATTTTACTTTGTTGGGCTCCATGATCACTGCAGATGGTGACAGCAGCCACGAAATTAAAAGACGCCTGCTTTTAAAAGCAATGACAAACCTAGACAGCATCTTAAAAAGCAGAGACATCACCTTGCCAACAAAGGTCCGTATAGTTAAAGCTATGGTTTTCCCAGTAGTGATGTATGGATGTGAGAGCTGGACCATAAAGAAGGCTGATCGCCGAAGAATTGATGCTTTTGAATTATGGTGCTGGAGGAGACTCTTGAGAGTCCCATGGACTGCAAGAAGATCCAACCTATCCATTCTGAAGGAAATCAGCCCTAAGTGCTCACTGGAAGGACAGATCTTGAAGCTGAGGCTCCAATACTTTGGCCACCTCATGAGAAGAGAAGACCCTGATGTTGGGAAAGATGGAGGGCACAAGGAGAAGGGGACGACAGAGGACGAGATGGTTGGACAGTGTTCTCAAAGCTACGAACATGAGTTTGACCAAACTGCGGGAGGCAGTGGAAGAGAGAAGTGCCTGGTGTGCTCTGGTCCATGGGGTCATGAAGAGTCGGACATGACTAAACGACAACAACAATTTAAAATTTATTATTTATACCTCGCCCATCTGGCTGAGTTTCCCCAGCCGCTCTGGGTGGCTCCCAATCAAGTGTTAAAAACAATACAGCATTAAATATTACAAACTTCCCTAAACAGGACTGCCTTCAGATGTCTTTTAAAAATAGGATAGCTCCTTATTTCCTTGACATCTGATGGGAGGGCGTTCCACAGGGTGGGGACCACTACCGAAAAGGTAGAGTCGAAAGGACATCTCAGGCAGGCAAGAATGCTTAAGAGCGGAAAGCAGAGTCTGTGAGGGATTGAGCTGGGGAGAGGGGGTGCATGTGTGGAGAGGCCTAGGGGGCTGTTTGGGGGGGGGCTAGGCCCGAAGTTCCCCAAATGTTTATTTGCTGGGTTGACAGTGTCTGTTACTGCTGCTTAGCATGCATTGCTCATTAGATATTATGCCCCATTGTGTATCATGTATGACAATGTGCTTATTATGATGCATCGTATTTATATTACAGTTTCTTTCTTTTTTGATTGGATGGATACACACACACACACACACACACACACACACGTTTATTATGATCTATGTTGTAAATTGCCTTGTGGTCTTTTTTGACCAAGGGTGGTGTAGGAATTCAAAAAATAAGTAAAATAAATGTCCTGATTCAGTAGAGGCCAGGTTCCTGTATCCGTAAGACTGGAGAGGATATAGAACGTTAAAATACATAGGTGCATGTGTGCATTCTTATTTTTACGCGAGTGGCGCTGCGGGTTAAACCACAGAGCCTAGGACTTGTTGATCAGAAGGTTGGCGGTTCGAATCCCCGTGACGGGGTGAGCTCCCGTTGCTCGGTCCCTGCACCTGCCAACCTAGCAGTTCAAAAGCACATCAAAGTGCAAGTAGATAAATAGGTACCGCTCAGGTGGGAAGGTAAACGGCGTTTCTGTGCACTGCTCTGGTTCGCCAGAAGCGGCTTAGTCATGCTGGCCACAGACCCGGAAGCTGTACGCCGGCTCCCTCGGCCAATAAAGCGAGATGAGCGCCGCAACCCCAGAGTCGGCTACGACTGGACCTAATGGTCAGGGGTCCTTTACCTTTACTAACCAGTCAAGCCTTCAGAAAAGCCCCATAAGTGCAGTTGAAACACCAGGAGAGTTGCAAGGGGCGTGCGGAAGGGGAAGGGAGCCTTTCATTTCTCAGAGGGAACCAAAATTCATTGCAAGGCGGAGGGAGGAAACAGTGGAAGGGAACTCAGAACACCTTGGCCCAGCGAGCTTCATTTTCCTTTTAAGCCATCCATCATTCATTAAGTCACTTTTTTCAAAAACAAACCACACAACCACATTATTCGCCATCACTTTGAGAATGCCAATCAGATTCTGGGCATTCGGAACAAAAAATTCTGTGTCTTCCCAGGGACATTAGAAAGCAATTTGATTATGCCGCTGACTCAAGGGCAAGGAATTAGATTTAGCCTGAGAGAGACAGAGGGGATTGCTGGGTACCTGGCTTGGCTAATCGTGGAAAGAGAGCCTGGAAGAGCATTTATGATAATTTTGAGGCCCTAAGCCATTCACACACCCCATCAGCCAGTCTTTCCCAAGTCTCCCACAAGCTTATCTGTATCTTCCCCCAGAGCAGGTGTGGGGAACCAGATGCTGTGGAACTGCAAGCTCCCATCAGACTCCGCAAGCACGGCCAATGGCTCAGATATTTGGGAACTTTAGTGCAGCAAGAGCCAGAGTGACAAAGGTTCCCTACTCCAAAGAGTTAAAGAAAAATTCTAGGGGGGAAAAATAACTATTAAAATAGGTGAGCAACAAAGGCTAGGGTCTTTGGGTTTATGAATGCAGAAGACTGGTAATTGATGGGAGCTTATTATGTACATATATTTTTGAAGATGTATAACTGAAGAAGTGAATAATGTGGAACAGATAAATCGTACCTTGGAAGCAGAACGGAATCCGTTCTGGAAGTCCGTTCAACTTCCAAAATGTTCGAAAACCAAAGCGCGGCTTCTGATTGGTTGCAGGAAGCTCCTGCAGCCAATGGGAAGCTGCAGAAGCCCTGTTGGACGTTCAGCTTCCAAAAATAGTTCGCAAACCGGAACAGTCACTTCCAGTTTTGTGGCGTTTGGGAGCCAAAACGTTCGAGAATTAGGCTTTTCAAAAACCAAGGTACAGCTGTACTGGAAATCGGAGGAGCAAGATTTGTAACGTGAAAAGCTCCTGTAAAAATAACAAGATTCATTTTCGCCGGAACAACTCTCATTTTGGCAATTTATAAGCTATATGTTTGCATGTGTTGTTTTCTTCTTTTTGCAAACTCAATACGTGCAATTCCTGAGTTTAGTGGAAGGTTTAAAATTTATATGGAGAAAGTGCATGGTTCAGTCCTTGGGATCTTAAGGCTAGGAGAGGCCCTTGTCTGACCCCCTGGACAGCTGCTGTCAGCCAGAGAAGGCGACACTGAGATGGAGCTGCTGCTTATATCCCTGTGCTTCTCACCCATGCAGCAGAATCATTGCTAGCCCAGCTGCAGACTCCTTTCCTCAAAATAACTTCCCTTTATCTGCATTATAACTCAATGAAGGTCCCAAAGGAGGAAGAGGAGTCACACAGGGTTCAGTGAGAAGCCTTACCTCCACATTGTACAAAAACTTGAAGTTGCTGGGGGCCAGCGATGCTCTCTGTACAGCTTCGGCCAGTGCCACGGCTCCTCTCCCTGCTTCGGCCCAGTGGGTGCATTTCACAGCATCAAAAGCGCCCACTTCCTTAGCCAACCGGATGACCAGCTGTAGCTCTGCCTCCGTATCAGATCTGCAAAGATATCCATTGACGGAGAGTTATCACTGGGGGAAACAAGTGGATGGTTTTCCTTGGGTCAATGCAGCTTAGCAAACAGCAGGAAAATCCAGTGCCTCTTCCTGTACACCCTTTACTTTTATTTGGTATCAGGATAGATAAGAATCTCAGGCCAAGGGAGCAGGCATTTGGAAGGGACGACAGAGGACAAGATGGTTGGACAGTATTCTCGAAGCTACCAACCAAAATGAGTTTGACCAAACTGCGGGAGGCAGTGGAAGACAGGAGGGCCTAGCGTGCTCTGGTCCATGGGGTCACAAAGAGTCGGACATGACTAAACAATAATAAGCTTTCCGGGTCACGTGGCCAGCATGACCAAGTCACTTCTGGCACAACAGAACACCATGACGGAAACCAGAGAGCATAGAAACACTGTTTACCTTCCTGCCACAGCGGTACCTGTTTATCTACTTGCACTGGTGTGCTTTTGAACTGCTAGGTTGGCAGGAGCTGGGATAGAGCAACGAGAGCTCACCCCATCGCAGGGGTTCGAACCACCAACCTTCTGATCAGCAAGCCCAAGAGGCTCAGTGGTTTAGACCACAGTGCCACCCGCGTCTTGAGCTTTACCTAAGAGATGCTATCACTATACTGAGCCAATGATGATGTAAACCATAGAGGGAGAAGCATAGGGAGATTTAATTTTGACTATTAATGCTCACTGAAAACCATTAAGTGCTTAATCTTCATGACATCCCAACCACCACCTCCCACGATTCAGCTGGCAGGAATGAAAAAGCACTGCCTGATTAGCGAAGGCATTTTCTTTTATTCAAGGTTGAAAACGAGACGAGAGCAGAGAGCTGCCACAGAACATTTCTCAAATGCACTTCAGAGCAACATCTCATGTGGATGCAGATCACATTTAAGAAAGACACATGCAAGATGACTCACGGATGGCATGGAAGGAGGGGCGGGGACCGGGGAGGAGCAGGAGAGCTTTAATTTGGGCTCACAAACAAGATATTGTGCGGCTAGCTTGCCACCTTTCAATTGGTCACCCATACGTGGTGGTTTCCTAAGCGCAGGCACGGCCAAACATGGCCCTCCAACTGTTTTGGGACAACAATTCCCATCTTCCCTGACCACTGGACCAGTTAGCTAGGGATCATGGGAGTTGTAGTCCCAAAACAGCTGGAGGGCCAAGTTTGGCCATGCCTGCCTTTGGATGTATCAGGAGCACCAAGGCCTTATCAGGAGAAACACCTCATCTGAATGCACCCTTTCCTATGTTACTTGGTATTATTATTATTATTATTATTAATATCAAGGAATTGTTGAGTTGGAAGGGACCCAAGGGTCATCTAGTCCAACCCACTGCAGTGCTGGAATTCTGCGCATTGCCGTCCCTGGGTGGGTTCGAACCACCAGCCTTCTGGTTGCACTGAGCCACTGCACCACTGGGGGAGGTGTTAATAATAATAATAATAAGCAGAGACATCACCTTGCCAACAAAGGTCCGTATAGTTAAAGCTATGGTTTTCCCAGTAGTGATGTATGGAAGTGAGAGCTGGACCATAAAGAAGGCTGATCGCCAAAGAATTGGTGCTTTTGAATTATGGTGCTGGAGGAGACTCTTGAGAGTCCCTTGGACTGCAAGAAGATCCAACCTATCCATTCTTAAGGAAATCAGCCCTGAGCGCTCACTGGAAGGACATATCCTAAAGCTGAGATTCCAATACTTCAGGATGAGAACATAAATCGCGCGGCGGTGGCGGGAGGCCCCGTTAGCTAAAGCGGTACCTCAGGTTAAGAACAGTTTAAGGTTAAGAATGGACCTCCAGAACGAATTAAGTTCTTAACCCGAGGTACCACTGTACTGGAGAAAAGTTCATATGCGTCTCTCACACTGGCTGCGGGAAAATAAAATAATAATAATAATGTTTGTACCCCACCCATCTGACTCGGTTGTCCAAGTCACTCTGGGCAGCTCCCCAGGTAAGAGCTGGGAGGGTCCACTTGCTTTTGTGTAGGATGGCCACCTCATGAGAAGAGAAGACTCCCTGGAAAAGACCCTGATGCTGGGAAAGATGGAGGATACAAGGAGAAGGGGACGACAGAAGACGAGATGGTTGGACAGTGTTCTCGAAGCTACCAGCATGAGTTTGACCAAACTGCAGGAGGCAGTGGAAGACAGGAGTGCCTGGCGTGCTCTGGTCCATGGAGTCACGAAGAGTCGGACACGACTAAACCACTAAACAACAATAATAATAATACCCATATAAATGGTGCTTTCCAGCATTCAAAGCATATCATGTGCATTATCTTGTCACCATCCTGCATGATTACCTCCATTTTACAGATGGGGCCAGGGAGGCAGACCGTTATCCAGAAGACCTTGTCTCCATACTCAAGAGATCTCCATACTCAAGAGATAAGATGCTGAGAAGGGTTTCAGATGTTGATTGCACTGTCCAGACAAGTTCATATGGGAAAAGGGGACCCTCTAGGTATGGGGGCGTCCTGAGCCATACAGGGCATTAAACGTCAAAAGCAGCACTTTGAGTTCAGTTTGGAAACCAAGTGGCAGCCAGTGGGACAGAACTGGTGTTAAGAGATCCCACCTCCCTATGTTCTTTAACCACCTGCCTGCCACGCTGAGCGCTAGCTGAAGTTTCCGAACCATCTTCAGCGGCAGCCCCAAGTGACAACAGCCCTGCGATCATATGCTACTATTTCATTGCAGTTCCAAAACAGCAGTCTGAAGTAGTGCGAGTCCCCTTTACCGCTTTATTTTCCTGCATGGATAGGCAGGGACTTTTAGCTCTCTTACTTACTTGAATGCATTGACAGCTACGACGACTGGGATGCCAAAGGTCCTGGCGTTTTGGATTTGCTTACGCAAGTTGCTGCACCCTTTCTCCAAAAGTGGGAGGTTCTGTACGAAAAGGAAAGGGGAAAAAAAGGAGAGAGTTTGTTTGGGGATGAACAAGTGCTAGGTAGCTTTTTGCAACTTGCCAGCTCCCAGTACAGCTGTTACGGCATCTTTAGCCTCTTCTTTCAGAAGCATATTCTCAGGATCACTTAAATAATAGAGCAGTAGAATTGCAGAGCTGGAAGGGACTCCAGGGTCATCTAGTCTAACCCGTTGCAATGCAAAAATCTCAACTAAAGCATCCATGGCGAGATGGCCACCCAACCTCCGCTTAAAAACCTCCATGGAAGGAGAGTCCACAACCTCCCGAGAGAGTCTGTATGAATCTGTCCATCTTCTTGGCCAGTTAAGAAAGTTAACGTCCAATTGTGAAGGATTTTAAGCTGCTTTATCAACTGCTCTATCTAACGTTGCTTTTTCTCGTGGTAAACTGTGCACTGCAAACATCATTTGCCGTAAGCTGCCTCAGGAGCATATATAGGTGGGAAAGGTAAACACTTTGTTTTAGACGGCTAGCCAAGATGCATATTTTTTTGAGGGTGTCTGGAAGCAAACTCTGATTGCTGCTGTTTCTGTTAGTAACTGCTCTTCTGTGATTTGTTAGGAGTTTTTAACGGATTGTTATTTTAGGGACTTTGTGGATTTTTATCTACTTGCCTTATTGTAAAGGACCCAGTGGCTTGGGCTTATCTAAAATACAAACACATAATCCTCAAACAGCCAGAAGCTACCCTTAACCCCAGTCTACCATTTTCCTGACCTGAATTCAGCTACCTCCCAGGCACTTTACTTTAAAAAAAAAAAGCACAGCTGCAGCAACAGAGAGGTTATAGAGAGATAAAACTATTGGCATGGAAAATTTTAAGTAGACCTGTGGATTGAACGAGCAGTGAGCACTGCAAGCCCAAAGTGTCATTAGAAAAATGAAGCACTGCAGCTCAGGTTAGGAAGTCGAAAAGGAGAGTTTTTCTCTTAGGCATTTTGTGTGCTGAGAGCACCCTACATTCTGCTTTCTCAGCAAACAAAATGTCTAAGAGAAAAACTCTCCTTTTCAACTTCCTAACCTGAGCTGCAATGGGTGGGGATTCTGGCCAAGCTACAGAGTGATCTCTTAATACTTAAGTAATTTAAATTTCCTCTGAAGCTTTGACTCATCCCCTTTTCAGGATTAATTTCCTCAAGCAGCTTGAGTCTTTACCATATATTCTTGCTTACATTCAATATCAGACTGCCTCTGGCTTGGTTCACACATAACGCCAAGCCGTGGTTTATTAAACTATAGCTTCGTGCTGTACGTGAACCCTGCCAAGTGGCTGAATTACTGTTTACTGCCAAAAAACCACAATCCTGATGGTTTCTTGTTGGATTACGACACTCGGTTCATTTCATTTATAACTCGATGCTATGTGTGAACCTGGCCACGTCATTCCTGATGCGTGGCAAGATACAAAAAACACGGGGAAAGCAAAGTTAGACAAACCAACCAAGGTTTAGAGAAACGTATGGCTTAATAGCTGCTTACAAACTGATTTCATATCCTGGTCTTTAAGCAGGGCTTAAAGTCATGGTTTCTCTGTGGTTGGAACTGTGGTTTCCAACAAGCTAGGCTAGAAGTGCTGGCATCAGGTACATGAGGGAAGGAGGTGTGGCCACACAGATCATTTGGGGACCAACAAACCACGGTTTACTGGCCTGGGATTATGATGTAAGAACTGGGTCCCCGAATCTTGGCTCAAAATGAGCAATCTTTATTCCTCAGAGCGGAGATGGGAAGCAGCACTTTTCAGAGCGGAAGTATATGTACTGCATTTAAGGGCACGTACTGAGGACGCAGAGGCTACCTTGTGTCTTGCAAAGTTCTTATTAGATCAGGGAACAGTAAATAGAGTCGGCAAATTATTGTTACCTCTTCAGTGTACTCCTTTGGCAAGGGAACTCCAGCTGCGACCTGCAAAGAGCAAAAACCTATGAACTCCAATTTCATTCCCAACCCTGGAGTTTACCTGGGAGCCTGTTTAATTATTATTATTTATTATTTATACCCAGTCCATCTGGCCGGGCCTCCCCAGCCACTCTGGGCGGCTTCCAACACAATGTTAAAATACAGTAATACATCAAACATTAAAAGCTTCCCTAAACAGGGCTGCCTTCAGATGTCATCTAAAAGTCTGGTAGTTGTTGTTCTCTTTGACATCTGGTGAGAGGGCGTTCCACAGGGCGGGTGCCACTACCGAGAAGGCCCTCTGCCTGGTTCCCTGTAACTTGGCTTCTCGCAGTGAGGGAACCGCCAGAAGGCCCTTGGCGCTGGACCTCAGTGTCCGGGCTGAGCGGTGGTGGTGGAGACGCTCCTTCAGATTCCTCACAAGCAGGATGAAGTGGACCAGAGGTGGAGTGGGCACAAATTAGACTTTTAGGAAAGGTCCCCACTTCGAGAGAGAAGGGGAGTTCTTCTACAAGGACATAGCAAAGGTTGTGAATTTTGGCTCACGTCTAGGAGTCCTGCACATTAACATAATGAACCAAGCAGCAATTGTTTCCCTTTGATGAATTCGCAAAGAATAGATGGCTGCCTCCAGGGACGTATCATTACCTCTCAACACAAGGCTCTGAGGCCAAAGGAGGAGAGACACCAGACTGTGAAGACGATAGCCAGCGGCACACAAAAGATCTCATTAGCAAAGAAGCAGTGGGCAATGCTGAGGGAATGAATTTGACCTTCCCCCTTCCTCCTGCAGACTCTTAATATTTTTCTGGAGAAGAACTCATCTTAGCTCCTGTTCCAAGCTAAGCAAAGAAGAGGTTGTTTGCCAGTCACCAGGAGGCTCGACTTGTGTTTGTGTGTGTGCAAATCTCTCTCACATTTTTTACTCCATCTTTAGCTATACACAAACACACAGACACACAGTCTGTTAAAAAATAAGATCACTTTGAACTCAAAAGATAAAAAAGGAAGTAAGGTATTTCTAAGACTGGCAAAAAAGAAAAGGTTCTTTGACACAGAAGGCCAGTAATTCTGCTTGACATCTCTGTAAGGAGAAGCTAAATATGGAAAATATTCAGAATACTTATCAGGGATTAGGGTACAGAAAGAAAAAAGGGAACAGCTGGAGAAACTGCCTCTTGCTTATGCCTCAAAGCCTAAGGAATCTGTAAGAAACAGAGAATCAGAGCATTGCTGCCTACCCAAAATGGAGATTTGTTTCTGAAACATGGCAGTCTGGTTGCTCCGCCAACGCGGCCAATGTAAACCTAATTCATCAGAGACAAGTCTCTGCAAGGAGGCTTTGCTTATCTAAACAGCAAGGGCCACGAGGGGAAAGGAGCTATGCAAATTAAAAGCCCGACGCCTTCATAACGTTAACCATCACTTATATACTGACAGAAGCTGTCGTTTTGAAATTTTAAATAAGAAGCAAGCAGAGGACTGTATAGAGGGGGCGGGGAAAAGAGCAAAATGTGTTTTTGCTTTTTGCTTTTCCAATGAAGAAAGAGAATAAACATCATGATGGATGGTAAGGGGCAGGGAGAGGATCAGAATCAGAAAAAGAAACCGAGGGAGATTGGAGAGGAATTGAGAGCACTGGCTACCCAATAAGGGCAGCTGGAAAGTGGAGCCAGATTCCTCAACATCACTGCACACTTTGGGGAAGGATAAGTCAATCTGGTGCCCTCCAGTTTTTTTTAAAAAATATAAATCTTATTAAGAGTTTTCAACATGTGATAGAATAAAAACCCAACTAGTCTAAATTAACTACTACAACAACAACAAATGTGCTAAAGGGCCCATTTATTATTATTATTTTAGACTATTTGAATTTTTATTCTATCATACGATATAAATGTGATAAAGGGCCCTTATAGCTATTATTTTTTCCTCCTTTCTCTCTTTCTCTTCCCCCTCTCTTTTTTCCTCCTTTCTCATTCTTTCTTGGTTTCTTATTATTTTTGTTATTTAGTTTTATTTTTACTGCATTTTATGTAAAAAAATAAAATAAATACTTATTAAAATGACAGCAACAATATAGAAAATGAAGTTAGAAAACTAGAAAAGAAAGACAGCACAGAGTTGTATATATACAGCCCTCCATTATATCTTAATTTTTGATCCTCATACAGAGAAGTGAAACCTCTCAGCTCTCACCTGGGAGAGCTTCCCTCTTCGTCAGTCACACGCCCTGAGAAAAGCCACTCTGGTATGTCTCTCCCAAAGGTCCCTTCTGTCCCATCACCTCCCTGTATGGATCTTCATTTATCCTGAATTTTAAGTCTTCATAAATCAAAACATACACGTGAATAATATCCACAGGTATTAATGGCTGTGCTGGCTGGAGCTGATGGGCAATGTGGTCCAGAATACCTGGAGGGCACGAGAATGGGGGAACTAAAATGACTTAAAGATTGGTCTCTGGGCTTCCCTATTGCCAAGGCCGCCGCTCACCGTAGGTCCTCCACCATGCATCTTCAGAGCTCGAACAGTAGCCACCAAGACGACCACATGGGGCTGCAGGCCAGAATACCGGCACTTGATGTCAAAGAACTTTTCCATGCCAATATCTGCTCCGAAGCCAGCTTCTGTCACTGCAGGCGGAACAAAAGGAGAACACTGCATTATATTATGTACAATCTCCTTTCTATTTGCTTGGCAGCATTAGCATCATTTTCATTTTAATCTCCATCCTTAAGCCATCCACTCTAGTGGTTTTTTTTTTTGTTGTTTTTAAAGGTAAAGGGACCCCTGACCATTAGGTCCAGTCGTGGACGACTCTGGGGTTGCAGCGCTCATCTCGCTTTATTGGCCGAGGAAGCCGGCATACAGCTTCCGGGTCATATGGCCAGCATGACTAAGCCGCTTCTGGCAAACCAGAGCAGCGCACGGAAACGCCGTTTACCTTCCAGCTGGAGCGGTACCTATTTATCTACTTGCTCTTTGACGTGCTTTCCAACTGCTAGGTTGGCAGGAGCTGGGACCGAGCAACGGGAGCTCACCCCGTCGCGGGGATTTGAACTGCCAACCTTCTGATCGGCAAGCCCTAGGCTCTGTGGTTTAACCCACAGCGCCACCCGCGTCCCTATCCACTCTAGAAGAAGAGTTTGGATTTGATATCCCACTTTATCACTACCTGAAGGAGTCTCAAAGCGGCTAACATTCTCCTTTCCCTTCCTCCCCCACAACAAACACTCTGTGAGGTGAGTGGGGCTGAGAGACTTCAGAGAAGTGTGACTGGCCCAAGGTCACCCAGCAGCTGCATGTGGAGGAGCGGAGACGCGAACCCGGTTCCCCAGATTACGAGACTACTGCTCTTAACCACTACACCACACTGGCTCTCCAGCCAGCGTTCAACTCAGAGTGTTCAACTCAGAGGAATTCACACTTTGGGAAACATGCAAGAGTTTTCCAAAATGGCAAGAGCGAAACGAGGAAATGGAACTGCCTGAAGCACAACTGAACCAGAGATGCGCACCAAGAATGAAAACCGGAGGGTTTTAATAACTCCTCTTTCCTTTCTATTCACACACCTCCAGCAGAAGCTCCCCAGGCATGGCATTAATAAGCAAACTAGGAGAGACAGGGCAGTGACGATGCCGAAAAGGGTAAGGCATTCCTAGCAGAGATCCGGCAAGCCCCTGAGTCTCTCGACTCCTAGCGCTCAGCTTTCCTGGCCTCCCATCACCCGAGTTGCTGCAGCACACCTGGAGGGAGAGGGGCAAGGCAGCGACGTGGCCAGCATGGTGCAAACACATCAGCAGACCCAACCTGGCACTTCTGCTGTTTGTTTGCACCACACTGACCTCATTCCTCTAGTCCAGGCAACTCGGCCCTCCAGCTGCTTTGGGACTACAACTCCCATCATCCCTAGCAAACAGGACCAGTGGTCAGGGATGATGGGAATTGTAGTCCCAAAACAGCTGGAGGGCTGAGTTTGGGGATGTCTGCTCTAGTCACTTCATTGCCCTCCCTCTTTCCTAGCTATGCAAAGTCCTTGCTCCAGCTGGAACAGCGTCAAAGAGTTTATGCAAAATGTCCTCTCGTTTGGGGACCCCAAGCAGTCAGGTGGGCTCCCACAAAAGTCATTCCTTGTGGAATGGTCTCCCTCTGGATACAGAGCAGGCACTGACAGTACTGATAGGTCATTCATGATTATCATAGACAGATAAAGGAGGATTTATCTACCTGGTTATTTTATGAATAGGCTACAATAATATATACAAAAGTCTTAAGCAGAAATTGGTACTTGTACAGCCGATGTGCAGTGACAAAGGTTGAAATATTATTGCAAAAATAAATATGTTTGATTTTATTGAGTATTGAAATGAAAGTTGGGAAAGCAAATGTATTTGGAGCAGCAATGGAGGGTGGGAAAAAGAAGGAACGTTGGAGGTGGAGCTGGAAGTCAGCTTTTAAATTTGTACTAATTTGGTGACAATTCGATAAAAATTATGGAAAATCAATAAAAATAACTAGTAAAAAAAAAAACCACCCAAAAATAAAACCTGTTCCTTAGATTTGGAAGATGCAGATTTTCAAACCCTCATGGTGTTTCATGTGTTTTAGTGGATTGTCTTAAGTTATTGTGTTGCATTTTGGGAATCAAGATTATTTTGGTTTCCCTGCGAATGTCCAGGTCCTCAAACGGAAGACAATCTTACTCGGCTACAAGTGATCGTCAGAGAAGAAGATTATGTTGCACTCTGCCTCGGTTACTTCTGATTTAAAGGCTGCATGTAAATATTCTAAATAAATAAATGATGGCAGCCGGAAGGGTGAACCAAAGTGACAAAGCCCATTTTCTCAGCCACTTCACCCACTTTGAAACCGGCTGTTTTGTCTGGCTATAATCCCGGGGTGAGGTGAAATTATTTTGGCGCGATTTGAAACAGAGGTGCAGCCATTTTGTTTCCCCCATGAAGTCCTGTTCTGAGGTGCTCTTTGAGAATACGGTGGAAAACACAGCCCCTTCCTTTGCCATTCCCTGGGGGCTGCCAGTTCAGTGGACAGCAGCTGAATATATGCAGAAACACACACCCTTCTACAGAGTGGGCGGCTTGTTCCTCAAGCATCTCATTTTATCCGTGAGGTGCAGTGTTAAACACACCTCCAGAGAAAGGGCAGTGACTGAAGCAGGCTTGTTAAATAGATGAACTCACAGAGTGCTGTTCCTTGCAAGCCTTTCTGAACAAGTTTTAGGCTTGAATTTCTCTCTGCCTTTTTATTTTATTTTTTAAAAACAAGAATTGCCTTGTAAAAACCCATAGCAGTTCTATGCATGTCCAATCAGAAGTAAGCCCACTGTGTTCAATACGACTTACACCCAAGTAAACAAGCCATGGAATCATTGAAATGATTATGGGAAACAAACTTGGGGAAGGGGACACAACTTCACAAAGCTATCCCTCCTTGAATTACTAGGTCAATTTCACAAATGTTTTTCGGTGCAACAGCAACGATAGGGAACCCATGCCCCTCCAGAAGTTGCTGGACTCCAACTCCCATCATCCCCAGCTGGAGAGGCCAACAGGGATCATGGGAATTGTAGTCCAGAAACCTATGGAAGGCCACAGGTCCCCCACCCACTGCATCATGCGGCCATGAATTCCGTAAGTAAACGGTGCGTGGAAGTCGGTGCACAGAGACTCACCCACAAACCCCTCCTTGCCGACGAGCTTCAGGGCAATCTTGTCTGCCAGGACAGATGAGTTGCCATGGGCAATGTTGGCAAATGGACCAGCGTGGACAAACACAGGGTTGCCCTGAGAAGAGAAGGGGGAAATGCAACTGGAAGAAGGAAATGCAAAGGGAAAAAAGATGCTTTGCCACCTGGAATGCTGCAAGCCCAACACACACTTAAAAGGTAAAGGGACCCCTGACCATTAGGTCCAGTCGTGGCCGACTCTGGGGTTGCGGCGCTCATCTCGCTTTATTGGCCGAGGGAGCCGGCATACAGCTTCGAGGTCATGTGGCCAGCATGACTAAGCCGCTTCTGGCGAACCAGAGCAGCGCACGGAAACGCCATTTACCTTCCTGCTGGAGTGGTACCTATTTATGTACTTGCACTTTGACGTGCTTTCGAGCTGCTAGGTTGGCAGGAGCAGGGACCGAGCAACGGGAGCTCACCCCGTCGTGGGGATTCGAACTGCCGACTTTCTGATCGGCAAGCCCTACGCACACTTACTCAGAAGTAAATTCCATGGATCTCAACGGCACTTGCTTGCGAGTAAGCCTGTGTTAGGGCTCTAAAAATCTTGCAGCACTTCAAGTGTCTCTGGTGAAGCAACCCAACAAAGTGGAAATTGGGAAGAACTGAAAACCAGCAGGAAAAATCAGCCCATCACAGTCCCTTCTGTGTCGCCCCAAGTTGAGTGATTTTTATTGTACAGTAATTGTTAAGAGTGAATTTAATTATTATTTGCTGGTGTTTTGAGAGCTAATTTTGCTGTGTTCTATTATATTCTAACACATCACTGAATATCACTTTATATGACATAAGTCGTTTATTTTTAAAGTTAGGTTTCATTATGCCTTTTTGTACTGGATCAGATTATTATAAGGTGTGTATATTTTGTTGCTGCAAACCGTCTTGTGTATAGTAATATAGAAAGATGGTATACAAATTGAAAGTGAAATGAAATGAGACTCTTTCTGTGTCTGTCAAACCCAAACAGTTCTACAGGAGAGGAGGGACCTCTCACTTCTCAAGTCAAATTCTTTCCTGCACAGAATGGGCAGGATCCAGGAAGTTTAAACCTTTCTGGCTACTTCAGGAATGCAGACGGCAACCCCCCCCCCCACCTCCACCTCTGCTAGCTGAGGGTAGGAGAAGAAGATGCAATCTTGCCTGTTAGGAAGTGGCTTCCCTCATAGCTCAGAGTCCTTTCTTGGCCACCCCCACACCTTCTGGGAATCTGACAAATCTGTAAACCACATCCATTCTTGCTGCGTTATATTTCGGTACTTAACTTTAAATAGCAAGAGCTTTGCCTCTGGATTAAGAGCCTGCAGAATTTGCAAGAATCATTGTTGGATCGACTAGGCTAGCATCCTGATTCCAACAACACCTCTGGATAAACAATACTTCCTCTTGTTTTCCTCGCAGTAACTCGTATTCCATGCGTCTGCATGGGGAGGTTCTATTGATCATGGCCAGTTGCCCTTGACAGGTATATATAATTTCTATTTTAAGCAACATGAAGACCAACCCCTATTTACAACCTGTGTGCTCTGAGGTAAGGCAGAAGCTAGGGAGACTAGGCCTAGCAGCAGAGAGCCACCAGCTCCTGACTGGACCACCAGTGGCCTGGGAGATCTGTTGAGGCAGCCTTTGTCCCTCCTTCCCCAGCCATTCCCCCCCCCTTGGGGGCAGGCAGAAGAGGATAAATCCAGGCCAGGGATCTAGTGCCATCGGCAGCTGATGCCACTCTGAGATTATTTTTCTACCATTTCATAGATTAAGGGTCTCATGACTGAGCTTGTTTGTGTTAAATGTTTTTTAATCGCAAATCACTTTGGAAACACAGCAAACAAACAAGGCAAACCGTGAAGGGGTGATTGGTTGTCAGGTGCAAATTGTTCTTGAGAACCACTGCCTCACAGCATTTGGGGGGGGGGGAGGTAGGTTTTCCGATTTCCAACTGAAAGCACAAAGCTTGCACAAGATATGCACTTACCTCCAGAGTCTGCATGAGGTTTGGCTCAATAGCATCTTTCATCAAAACTGCCAGGGCACCACTAACTCCCTAAAGAAAGAAGTGTTTAGAGTTACTTGGGTGGCAGTTCTGACCAATTTCTTCAGGTTTAGGATGCTCCAAGAACCGCAAGAGAGCCCACTATTCTACCTTGACAGAAATAGGATGCTAAATGAACACAGCGGAGGATGCCATGCTCACCATTAAAAAAATTCCACAGTTATAGGCAGGGTAATTTCACACATGTACAATCTACCTCTGGGATCCTAAGCATAGTGCTCGAGTGCCAAAGAGACCAGCCTTGGTGCGTGCGAGGCCTCTACTTCTCCCTATTTTTAATTTTTAATTAAAGCTGGTGTCCAGGGCAATTTACCTTAGGCACACAATGGTATTCTGGAGCAGGGCCTCCTCAGACTACCTGACTCACAAGGGGCTTGCAAAGAAGAAGATGCTCCACAGGTTCTGCTTCGTTCCAGCGCTGTAGGGGGTTGGACTAAATCAGGCATTGGCAAACTCGGCCCTCCAGATGTTTTGGGGCTACAATTCCCATCATCCCTGACCATTGGTCCTGTTAGCTAGGGATCATGGGAGTTGTAGTTCCAAAACATCTGGAGGGCCGAGGTTGCCTATGCCTGGACTAGATAACCCTTGGGTCCCTTCCCACTCGACAATACTATGATTCTACGTTATCCTGGGGCCAGCTTAGGTTTATGAGCTCAACACCCAGATCCAAGAGACAGTTGAACCCGAATTAAGTCCAGCAGAGGTTTCTGGGAAACTTGCACCATCAAGGTCAGTTTTGGCGAAGTTTCATCTTCTGAGGAAGATGACGGCCTACGTACCAGATCTTCTGTGGTAATTGGAACGCCTTTCTTGCTGCAAGCCACTACCATTTCGGCTAGGCGACGCCTCATGTCCTCCAGGCCATCTGTGAGAGCCAAGACCGCCATGATTTCACTGGCAACCGTGATGTCGAACTGAGCCTGCCGGAGGGAAGGACAGGGTCAAAAACAGTCTCCTTTCAACGCATGCGGCATTTTTTTGTTTTAATGGAGAACCACTGTCTCCGGATACAAACTCTATAGTGGGGATGTGGGACTCTTCCTTGCCTCGCAACAGCCCTGTTTCCTTGGAGAGAAGCAGTTGGGGGCTGCATGCTGGTGGATGGGCAGGGCTCCTGCAAACTGCAGAGGTTGAGATAAGATGAGGGGATTTCGACAGGGATAACTTGTCCTGCAAACAACACCCACTGACATTCCCAGAGCTTTGCCCTCTTTTGTATCTGGGCACCCTGGTGGTGGGGATGGCCAAAGTGGGCAAGGCTGGAGCAAACACCCCCCTCCTTCACCCCATACATTTTGTTCAACCCCTGACCTCTGGGTAGCTGAATTGCTTAGAAGAGCTTTGCAAACTTGTCATGCTGGAGACACACTTTTTAGACATGCATCATTTTGCGACACGGTACTTCAGTTTTACTAGCAAGCCAGAGGTTTAAACTAACTCCTTTCCAGCCCCGTGAGCAGAGCAGGGAGCATTCACACGACACACCTGCACACTGCAGCCGACATGTTAACGTGATGCGACACACAGTTTGGAATGCTCTGGGTTAGAGTGCGATGCTGATAACGCCAAGGTTGCAGGTTTGATTCCAGTAAGAGACAGCTGCCTATTCCTGCACTGCAGGGGCTTGGAGTAGATGATAGGCTCCCTTCCAGCTCTATGATACCCCTGGCAAAGGTGGGGCGCCTCAGACCCTTGGGAACGAATGTGTCACCTCAAGCCTCTCCATCCCGCTCAGGACTCTCTCCATGCCACATCTCCTTGACCCTGTTCATTGCCCTCCTCAAGTGGGTCTGCCTGGCTGGAATGTGTCCTTGAAGAAGAGTTTGGATTTGATATCCCGCTTTATCACTACCCAAAGGAGTCTCAAAGCGGCTAACATTCTCCTTTCCCTTCCTCCCCCACAACAAACACTCTGTGAGGTGAGTGGGGCTGAGACTTCAGAGAAGTGTGACTGGCCCAAGGTCACCCAGCAGCTGCATGTGGAGGAGCAGGGAAGCGAACCTGGTTCACCAGATTACGAGTCTACTGCTCTTAACCACTACACCACACTGGTTCTCGCCATGAACTGCAAGAGTTTCTCTTGCTTGCGTGGACGGCAAGATGGATTTTCGTGGTTAACAGGTGAGAGAAGCATTAGACTCAGGGGCCAATGCGGCCTTTTTGCTTGGCCCCCAAGACGCTTCCCAGGTCACCCACATCTGAAAGCTACAACTTCCTTGAGTTGCTTTTGGCTTTCTGGAATGAATCCTTGAACTGTTACTATTTCATGCATCCGATGCTGCAGATGTGATTGGTGTAAATCACATGCCTGTCTGGGAAGACGGTGGGAACGGAAGAGAGCCTTTTCTCTCTTCCGTTGTGGGTACTGTTGGGACTGTACTTTTGCTTTTACTTCGTCCTGTTCTCTCTCGGAGCTGATGAGAGGGTATGCCATAATTCTTTGTCTGTACATAGTGTGTAAATAAATACGTAGATTAGCTCTACGATGTCTCATGCTTCTTGCTGTGCAATGCTAGAAGATTAGTGTGCATATGCCATCTGGTATATGTCGCTGAGCACACTGGAGAAGAAGGGAAATGCCTTTCCAGAACTGCACACACCGGAGAATGCTCGGATTGCAGGGGCTACAGGAGCACCCCAGGGCGTTTTCCAACATGAACTGCCACAACGCCTCTTGCTTGCCTGGAAGAAATCCATCTTTAGTGTGGCAGCACCACACTTTGGAATTCCCTGCCTGTTGACACTGGGCAAGGGCCTTCACTGTACTTTTTTTGCTGCGTGCTAAAAACATATTTGTTTAAGGCGTGCAGAATGATGATGTATGCTTTAATCTGGTTTTTGAATAAACAACAAAGGAAATCCCCTGTGTTGTGAGACAGACAACTCTGAACAGCCACAAGCAACACGCGGCTAATAATTTGCTAACAACAACAGTCACAGTCAGTGCAGAACAGTTTTTCCGGATGATGAACTGTTTCAATGGTAATTCTTCATCAGCAAATGAATTGTCCCTACAGGTACATCTAGTAGCAAAGGATCAGCAATCACCGAGAAGTGTAGTAAAAACTGTTCTACGCTACGTTTGGAGCACCAATCACTGCTCATTTGCAGGACTGTGACTGTTGAAAGGCATTTTGCCTCCATCTCCAGGTTCTTTGACACTGACTAACTACGCTCTCTATTGTTCATGAACATTATTTGACTCTGATGATTCATTACTCCACTGCGTATTTTCTGTTTATGAATTGTGAAACATTATAATTTTGTAAATATTTTGTTAGCACATTATTAGCTGCGTGTTGCCTGTGGTTGTTCAAATTAATCGCCAATTCTGTTTTTTTTAATTAAATGTTCCCAATCGTTTTTAGCTGTTCCCCCAACCCCTGATAATATTACTGTTTTTGTAAACCATTTTGAGGTTTTATTACAATCAAGCGGTATCTAAATCCTGGGAAATAAAATATATAAATAAAATAGAGATAAATGACGGGTGTCTACAATACACATGGCTGGAAAGTCACCTGTTGCAAGGTAAGAGTCACCTCCATTGCTCCACCCACATTTTGCCTCTGGCTCCACCTACCACCCGCATGCCGTCCCCAGAAGGGATGAAAAAGGTTTCCAACCACTACCCCCGTTCTACAGGAAAGATAGCGCAAGATTGTGCTGGAAGAGTGCCATTTTTTATGCCAAAGACAACACAGAGTCAAGCAAACTAAATGTCTGAAATGGAGAAGACTACAGGGGTACCTTGGTTCTCAAATTTAATCCATTCTGGGGGTCCGTTCGACTCCTGAAACGGTTCAAAAACCAAGGTGCGGCTTCCAATTGGCTGCAGGAGCTGCCTGCACTCAATCAGAAGCCGTGTTGGACGTTTAGCTTCTGAAAAACATTTGCAAACCAGAATACAGTCATATCTTGGGTTAAGCATGCTTCAGGTTGAGCGTTTTCAGATTACGCTCCGTGGCAACCCGGAAGTAACGGAATGCATTACTTTCGGGTTTCACCGCTCGTGCATGCGCAGATGCTCAAAATGACGTCACACGCATGTGCAGAAGCAGCGAATCGCGACGCTTAGGCGCGGGTTGCATTCTACTCAGGATGCGAACGGGGCTCCGGAACGGATCCCGTTCACATCCAGAGGTACCATTGTACTCACTTCTGGGTTTGCAGCGTTCAGGAGCCGATTTGTTCGGGAGCCAAGCTGTTTGATTACCAAGGTACCACTGTACTCCAAAACACTGTGGGTGGAAAAGCCAGCCCCTCAGAGCAATTTAGCACCGGGTACATATTATCACCCCCCCCATTTTTGTGTTCTCATGTACATCATCTGTAGAAAAACACTCCATGGGGAAAGAAAAACCCCAACACCTTTTAGCTCAAGGTCAACCCAGTTGCTAAGGGAGGGTAAGATGCTATTGTTCAAAGACCAGCCAGTCCGTCCCCCCCCCCCCCGCAAGAGGAAAGAATCTCGGAATGAGAGGAGAAAGGGCACTTACTGTGCGTGAAAACCCCTTTTCGGTTGGAGACTGCCCAATAGTGATCTTCCGCAGAAACCTGTCATTTGTGTCCATCACTGAGCAAGGGAAAGCGAGGAGAGGGAGGGAAGGAGAGAATGGATGGATGGATGGATGGGTGAAAGCAGGTTAAAAAGGACCCTGTGACATGGGCATTTTAGGCAGGTTTTTTTGGGGGGGGGCTAGCGGGGGTCAGCAAACTTTTCCAGCTGTGGGCCGGTCCACCGTCCCTCAGACCATGTGGTGGGCCGGACTATATTTTTTTTGGGGGGGGGGAATGAACAAATTCCTATGCCCACAAATAACCCAGAGATGCATTTTAAATAAAAGCACACATTCTCCTCATGTAAAAACACCAGGCAGGCACCACATATAACCCAGAGATGCATTTTAAATAAAAGGACACATTCTACTCATGTAAAAACACACTGATTCCCGGACCGCCCGTGGACTGAATTGAGAAGGTGATTGGGCCACATCTGGCCCCTGGGCCTTAGGCAGCCTACCCCATTAGCTCAGAAAAGCTGCTGAAAGGTGAATGCCTACTCATACGTGCACACACTCAAAGACATGCAGGAACACACAGACACAGGTGCACAGCCCTCTCCCTCCCAAAAACTTTTAGAGGTCAACAGTTTCCCCAAGCGTTCCAATCAGCGCTGAGCAGCTACATCTCAAGAGCTGCCCAGCAGCGTCCGTGCGGCTAGGCTGCCAAGAAAATCAAATTAAATGGTAGCTCCCTGTGCTGACCGGAACATCTCTGCCGGCCACTTCCTGCTGCCACATAAGCCCACCAAGAGGGAGCACATAGGAAGGAGAAGGCCCAGCAGAGGGGATGTTCCACAGGGCCCTCCTCAAATCTTGAGCCAGCCCTATCAATAACTCTGTAAAGGCCCAGCAATTCTGGGGGTGTTCCTGACTGGAAGTCGGCAAGCCCAGAGCAATGACTCATGCAGAGAAGCAATGGCTGTCTCCTTGGAGGATGGACAGTTCTGCTACACAGGAAGACAAGGACCAAAACTATCTATAATCTGTGTGCAATCAGATTTTGGCTAACATTGAAGGCTGTGGGATGGGGACAGGCAGTGGAGGGAAATAAGCAGGAATCTCTAAGTCTAAACCTTAAACCATTTTTCTTGTACACACACAAAAACAAAAGCTCAAACTCCCCCACCTTTCTAAACATCTTTCTACTTTGCCCACTGTGGGTTATTTTTGCGCCAATACCTCTTTGCCATGTTATGCTGTCTGGATCAATATCCAATCTCACAAATTTGTTTATTTCATCATCCGTCAAAGCCCTTGGGTCTGTTTTCTCAATATGCAATCTCTGAGGAGGAACGAAAGGAGAGGGAGAGAAATAAGATGGTAGGTCGTTATAGGAAATGAGCAACTTCATATGGGGGGGGGGTTAGAATCGTTCTTAAAGCAAAAAAAATAAAGGGAGAGCAGCGTCTAAAAGCCTAGGCTGAAACTTGAAACCTGCCAAGAAGAAATGTGAAAAAGCATGGTTTGCACATAACTCTGAGCCATGGTTTGTTTAAGCCATGGGTTAGCATCCTGTGCAAACCAGGAATGACGTAAGTGACAGAATTTTTTAAAAGCCAGAATTTCAACTTCAATGGGCCAGCTATAGATATGGGTCCTAAGTGTGTTTCCTGCCTAGCTAACTTGAACAGGAGCCTAATCTGAAAGAAGATATATAATGTAGAGCCATATTTTCCTGAAGAAATAGAGAGACTTGTACAAATCAGCCTTCTCTAACTTGGTACCCTCCAGCTCTTTCAGACAAGAAAGAAGATTCCACCTAAACATTAGGAAGAACTTCCTGACGGTAAGAGCTGTTCGACAGTGGAATTTGCTGCCAAGGAGTGTGGTGGAGTCTCCTTCTTTGGAGGTCTTTAAGCAGAGGCTTGACAACCATATGTCAGGAGTGCTCTGATGGTGTTTCCTGCTTGGCAGGGGGTTGGACTCGATGGCCCTTGTGGTCTCTTCCAACTCTATGATTCTATGATTCTATGACTATCCACCAAAACAGCTGGAGGGCACTGGTGAGGGCTGGCATAGTATATCACACTTTGCTTGGGTGCGAATCTCATAAATTACAGGGCCAAGATTCTGGGTTTTGCAACTGTCTGCTGGCTCCTGATGGCCTACCTGACAACACTGATGCACACATATGACTTCATTAAGTGTTCTTGATTAGTCCTTTGTGTGACTTTTTGATTTTGTAATTGTTTTCTGAATGTCTAAGGCAAGTCCTCACATTACTCTTTGCATACATTTGCCAGATACCTGACCTTGCATTTTTTTGCCTCCTGTTTGCCTGGGATTTTTTATGCTTTGCTGTTTTCAGTACAAGTTTTTATAATTAAAAGGATTCTGGGCTTTGCACCAAATTCTATGCTTGCGAACATGCAAGATGGTCACATCCCTGAGTATATAGTCCATGAAACATCCACACGGAAGGGACCTGGAAATTTGTTACCGGAATAGGCTCTGCAAACTCACCCGCAATCTCTGGATCTGGACGTTGGAGAACTTCCTGGTGCCGTCAACAGAAGGGACCAATCGGGAATAGAGAGCCTTAAGGAGAAAAAACACTTCATTAGCGGCTGCAGGGCACTCAACAAGACACACACACACACACACACACACACACTACAGGGGAAAAGATAAATTGCACCATGTTACCTGATCAGACTGTGTGGCCTCGTGGAAGATGCGGGCATCAATAGCGGCAGCGACCAGGTTATTGGCTGCAGTAATGGCGTGGATGTCGCCAGTGAGGTGGAGATTGAACTAGAGAGGACGGAAAATGTCAGTTTGCATTTCTTAGTGCAGAAAGCACTGATCTGATGTGTTGAGATCTTTCCTATTCTAATTAATTCAAGAGGGTTCTGGAAGCTTCTCTGTGTGAAACAAGGTTCACGATGTTTGGGTTATTCCTTCAGAGAAGCTGAGTGCAGCTAGTTTAAACTAGTTCTGTTATCTCTTTCAGTCAAGGTCATGCTGACTATAAAAATAGGCCAGAAGAAGCCTGGGTTTCACACTTTCTCTTTCTATCTCTCTTTCCTTCTGGTGTGGTGTTCTGAACAGTGGTACCTCTGGTTGTGAACGGGATCTGTTCCAGAGGCTCGTTCACAACATGAAAAGAGCAGAACCTGCAGCGGCGCGTCTGCGCACGCGCGGGTTGCGATTCGCCGCTTCTGCACATGCGCGTGGCAAAACCTGGAAGTAACCCTTTCCGGTACTTCCAGGTCGCCGCGGGATGTAACCTGAAAGAACGTAACATGAAGCGGACGTAACATGAGGTATGACTGTACATAGTATGCTTAGTGTTAAGATTCAGACTTATTATAAGTTATTGCAAGTTTAAGTTAAATCTGCTGCAATTGGATTTCTTACGGACAGGGCCAATCCTGAATGTATTGGATTTGTGACCATTATGCTCATTTGCCTTCAGTGGCAGTAAAGCTCTGCTGGATGAAATATTAATTGCCTCTGGTCTATTTTTTGGGGAATCCTGCAACAAGTTTAAGTTTTTTACTCTGCTAAATATACAATGGAATCTACCCTGGATCAATATTGAGTAGAATTTCCGTGACAAAAAAGGGGAGAAAAATTGGATCGGGGTGGAGAGGACCTCAACTACAACCTCAAACCCTCTGTTAAAGCCCAGCAAGTCCCAAAACAGGACTATGAGCTGGAGAGGGAAATATTCCACGGAGGTGCAGGTTAATTCTGTGTCCAGGCCAGCTGTCTACCAGCTCCACCTGGTACGCAGGCTGAGACCCTACCTGCCTGCAGACTGTCTCGCCAAAGTGGTGCATGCTCTAGTTATCTCCCGCTTGGACTACTGCAATGCGCTCTACCTTTGAAGGTGACCCAGAAACTGCAATCAATCCAGAATGCGGCAGCTGGACTAGTGACTGGGAATGACTGCTGGGACCACATAACACCGGTCTTGAAATACCTGCACAGGCTCCTAGTACGTTTCTGAGCACAATTCAAAGTGTGGGTGCTGACCTTTAAAGCCCTAAATGGCCTCAGTCCTGTATACCTGAAGGAGCGTCTCCACCCCCATCGTTCAGCCCTGAGGTCCAGCTCCGAGGGCCTTCTGGCGGTTCCCTCATTGCGAAAAGTGAGGTTACAGGGAACCAGACAGAGGGCCTTCTTGGTAGTGGCGCACGCCCTGTGGAACACCCTCCCTTCAGATGTGATGGAAATAAGCAGCTATCCTATTTTTAAAAGACATCTGAAGGCAGCCCTGTTTAGGGAAGTTTTTAATATTTAATGCTGTATTGTTTTTAACACTAGATTGGAAGCCGCCCAGAGTGGCTGGGGAAACTCAGCCAGATGGGCGGGGTATAAATAATAAATTATTGTTGTTATTATTATTATTATTATTAGCAATGTTCCTACAGGCGAGGTTAGAAAGTTGCTCTGTGATAGGTAAGAGACAAGAGCCGTCTCTTGATGTCACACTGCAAAATTTCCAGAGATCCAGGGAAGTGGGTATCATAGAAAAAGTTCCTTCAACCACTACAGGCTTCCCAACGGTTCCCCAGCCCTGCTTTAAACATAGAATCACAGAATTGTAGAGTTGGAAGGAACCACAAGTTCTAACCCCTTGCAATGCAGGAATCTTTCGCCCAATGTGGGGCTCAAACCCACGACCTTGAGATTAAGAGTCTCGTGCTCTACTGACTGAGCTAATCCCACATCAGCCGTTTTGTCTCAAATGCTGTCATAAGTTAAGGAATCAAGTTACCTCCTCCATAGGAATAACCTGAGAATATCCACCTCCAGCCGCACCACCTGTGTAAAAGGAAGGATGCCGTTCATCAGACCGTGCTTGCAAAAAGCATGAGCATCTTTATTTTATTTTTTTATTGATTTTCACATTTATCACAGAAAGAAAAATAAAACATTACAAAACACACAACAGAGAAAAAGAGAAAGAAACACAAAAAAGAACTACTACTTCAAATCCCTAATTTTCATTACATTGATAACTGACTTCCTCAAATCCCCTCTCTGAATTTCATTATATCACCTGTTTAACAGTTCTCCAAATTCATATTTCTAATAATATTAACTCCTTTCATTTACTAACCTCTTCCCTTTTATTAATATTCTAATGCTTAATATTTACTACCACGTATTCTTACTCTATCCCTAAGCCTATTTATTACTTCCAATAATTTCCTATTTATCTTATATTACAATATTTAGCTAGATATTCTTTAAATTTCTTAAAAGCGTGAGCATCTTTAGATTACAAAGAGGATCCACAGGCTTCTAAAACCAACCAACTTCTCTGAGCAGTGATGGGTGTCAAAAAAAGGGCTTGCCCGAAAACCTCCTGCATCCGATTACCATAGATGAAAGTAGATCATGTGCTTATCTGTAAGTTGTCTTGTGTTATCTCATAACTTTTAAGTCCAAATTACTGATACCGGAAACAATATTTTCAGTACAGTGGTACCTCGGGTTACATACGCTTCAGGTTACAGACTCCGCTAAGCCAGAAATAGTGCTTCAGGTTAAGAACTTTGCTTCAGGATAAGAACAGAAATCAGCCTTCGGCGGCGCAGTGGCAGCGGGAGGCCCCATTAGCTAAAGTGGTGCTTCAGGTTAAGAACAGTTTCAGGTTAAGAACGGACCTCCGGAACAAATTAAGTACTTAACCCGAGGTACCACTGTAATGTTCTGGGAAGGGATATAGCTTGTGGCCATGCATCTGCCTTGAATGCAGAAGATTCCAGGTTCACCCCCCCCCCCAGCATCTCCAGGTGCACCCTGGACATAAGAAGAAGCTGCTGGATCAGGCCCACGGCCCACCTTTACGTACCTTTAATTCCAAACGTGGGTCCTTGCGAAGGCTGCCGAACGCAGGCAAAGGCATTCCGACCAAGGTATGCTCCCAGCGCTTGAACCAGTCCCACTGTTGTGGTGCTTTTCCCTTCTCCCAGGGGTGTGGGTGTTATACTGAAATGCAAAACAACAACAACCCCAAGACATTGGGAAAATGCACCTGTTTCCTTCGAGCAAAGCCGACAGGCTGTGAACAAGGTGATCTCCCACATGCACCCTTAGCGCTGGTATTCAAAGCTCAAGACAAGCTCTTTGGAGTCCAGCAAATACAGGACGGCCACGATGCTGATCTTGTGCTACCTCACCTCTGTCCCTCCCAGCAAACAACCACCATCTTCCTCCTAGGAAGTCAGTGCAGCGGCTCCAGCTAGTGGCATAGCATGGGAGGGGCCACAGGGGCAGTTGGCCTGGGCACAAAATTGTTTGGGGTGCACCATTTCAGCACCCAGAGCTGCCTCAACACAGCTGTGCACTGTTAGTTTCTGTTTTGCCACTGAGCAGCTGCTTGAGTTGTCAGCATCGCCCTTAAGCCAGTGCCACCGACTGGACTCACACACTTCAGCCCCGACTGGGCTAGGCGAGCTCGGTAGCACTTCGAGAGACCACCTTCTGCACAGGAACAAGTCAAGGTGCTGTAGACTCACAGCTTAGAGTTGTGAGCACCGGATTCACTTCCACAAGAAGACAGTCGTCGCACAGCAGGGTATAGCAGAGCATAAACGACTCGGAGAGCAGCTCTGTAGAATATCTTCTTTATTCTATCTACAACTATAATACACAACTATATACAGAGCTAAATGAGGTCTAAACGAAAAATGCTGAACTGCACTGAGTGTCTGCAGCTGCTCTTAGCAGCAACCTTATCTATACACACGATCTCTCTCTAACACTCTCTCTCTCTCTCTCTCTCTCTCTCTCTCTCTCTCTGATGTGAGGCTGGAACGGAATAAGTAGAGAGCAGAAACCGCCCCCTCCTCTCTGGAGAATCAGCAGAGAACATCAGCAGATTCTTGGATATGGGAGGGGTGAAATCTCCTCAAGAGTCACAAGGCTCTGTTTACATCCCAGAGACATTCCAGGCTGTTGGAAGTCTCACGGGAGAAGGGAGACGGATGTGACGTTACTGGTTTCCTGTTCCTTTGTTCCTTTGTTGTTCAGTTACTCTCTGCTCTCACAGAGAGAGGATGTATTTTTCTTTGCTCTCTACGTAGCTTAGTAATAAAGCATAGCATGTAGCCATAAATCTCATCACTTCCGCGTGCTGTTTTGGATTCTCTGCTGAATGGGGGAAAGTGCCTGAGGCCTCATCAAAGGCTCAGGTCGTTAATTATTTGTCGGGGGCGATTCCGAAGGACTCGGAGGAAGATGAGCTTTATCAGCTTGGCTGAGCGGAGTTCCCGACATGCACTTCCAGTGAACGACTCTTCTTTTCTTACCACTATGGCTGCAATACTTCTGAGTGACGCGGACACCATTAGGCAGCTGAATGTGCATGGATATTCTCTATTTCCATCCCTCTCTCCCACCCACCCAGCTCCAAGCAGCCCCGGGCACTGGAAACCCATGTTACGCCACCGGCTGGTTCCACCCCACCTGGCAGGCTGCTCCCTGCTCCCCAACTGAAAAAGGCTACAAGCCGACCAGAGTAGCAGAAAGGGACCCATGAAACCTACCCCGTTACGACAACATATCTGCCGTCGGGCTGGTCCTTCAGGCGCTTCAGCGCCGACAGCGAAATCTTGGCCTTGCACTGGCCATAGAGTTGCACCTCATCTGAGAGCAGACCGATCTCCTTGGCCAGCTGGCCGATGGGCTTGGGGAAGCAGGACCGGGATACTTCAATGTCGCTGAAAGTCAACAAGAGGGCGGTGAGGAAGAGTTCTACGGAGCAACGATACGCAGGACTATAGGAAGCTGCTTTAATGCTGAGCTATAGATCGCTGGCCCAGTGAAGTTCATGGCCGAGTGAGGATTCGAACCCAGGTCTCCCGGGCTGTAGCCCACTACTTTAATCACAACACCACACTGGCTCTCCCCACTACAGTTGTGTGTGTGTATGGAGGGAGAGTCATGTTTCTGAGTGCTCGCCTAAAAGAAAGGCTCCTAGCAAGCTGGAAAATTAGCAGGAGAAGGATGGACCAGAGCGAGCTCTCATCTTGGGTGCCCTCCGGCTGTTTTAAAACTACAACACCTGTCAGTCCCAGCCACAACATCTGGAGATATTCCTAGAACCACAGAATTGCAGACTTGGAAGGCATCATACAAGGATCATCTGGTCCACCACACCCTGCAATTGCAAGGCTCTCTCTGCTCAATGTAGGGACGTGGGTGGCACTGTGGGTTAAACGACAGAGCCTAGGACTTGCCGATCAGAAGGTCGGTGGTTTGAATCCCCGCGTCAGGGTGAGCTCCCGTTGCTTGGTCCCTGCCATCCTAGCCATCCTAGCAATTCGAAAGCATGCCAAAGTGCAAGTAGATAAATAGGTACCGCTCCGGCGGGAAGGTAAACGGCATTTCCGTGTGCTGCTCTGGTTCGCCAGAAGCGGCTTAGTCATGCTGGCCACATGACCCAGAAGCTGTACGCTGGCTCCCTTGGCCAGTAAAGCGAGATGAGCGCCGCAACCCCAGAGTCGGTCATGACTGGACCTAATGGTCAGGGGTCCCTTTACCTTTACTCTGCTCAATGTGGAGCTCAAATGCACAACCCTGAGATTAAGATCCACATGATCTTCCCGAGATTGGGGGAAGGTAGACCTTGTTTTAAAACAACAACCACCTAGATTATTTTTTTATTATTATAAAAAAGCTGTTCCCTGCAAATTCAACAAAAATCAATTGCATCACCCATTTGCAGACCACAGAAATATATTCCATCAGTTCCAAGTTTCTATCACCCCATTCTGCTGTGAGTGGTGGAGAGAACATGCTGGACCTCTACAAAGACTTAATAAAAACAACACCCCCTATCCCATGCCCCAACACCCCCCCCATATAAATTCAGGCAAAAACCAGAACGAAATAATCTCTATCAATGGCCTTCCAGCCATAAATTGTTCCTTACCTTGGAACTGGCGTTCTAGGGATCAGCTGGTTATACTGAATATTCCACTTGCCGGGCTGATATTTCTCCAGAAAGCGCTGCGCACTTTCTACAGTGCTCTAAATTCGTATTGAAAAACAAAGAAGCGAACCAAGGAAAGGTCCATCACATAAAACGTTCCAGCAGGTCAGTCAATAATGTCATAGGCAAGACAGAACAGGAGCCCAGCACACACCTGGCAAGACTACTGGCCGCAATTGCTGTGTTCTCCCTCTGAATACTACCTGCTGGGAGCCAGGGAGAGTGCAGTTGCACTCAAGTCCCGCTTGCAGGCTTTCCACAGGCGTCTGGCTCCTCCGGCTGCAGCAACAAAGGACTTCCGCCCCCGGCCAAGAACCTCAATCACTCATTGTTACGCAGATGGGTACAAGCTGCAGGGCCTTTTTGGTTGTGGCACTGCTGTTACGGAATGCACTCTCTAGGAAGCCCGGCCTCAACACCTCCATCCCCTGCCTCGTTCTAACATCTTCATTACAACCTGGTTGCTTGGGTAGGTTTTGGGGGAAGGCCAATTATTATTTCTGTTGCCCTCGAAGCCAATTTTAGATAATCCCCCCCCCAAAAGCAGGATACAAAACAAAGGACCATAACTGTTTACAGCATTAGTTGCTGCATTTTAGGATTATCGTTTCTGATCTCTGATGTCAGATACTCTGATTACATCAGCAGAAAGCCAGGATACAAAGGTTAAATCATCATCGTGGTTTATATTTTGAGAGCCTCTGGCCCTTCAGATGCTATTGGACTCCTGTCGTCTGTAGCCAGCATCGTCTAGAATAATAGATGACAGACTCCAACCTGCCCCTGATTTAGAGGCACAGTGATCAGAAATACTGGAGGTTGCTATTTATTCCGGCAATTTATATAGCTCTTCATGCAACAGAGATGGACATACAAGCAGCTTACAATGTTACAAAACTATCACAAACAAGTTTTTTAAGAATCAACTAACATATGGGGGCCATCATGGCGAATGGCAGATGAAAAACACAGACATACAGTGGAGACAAGCAGCCCCATCAAATAATAATAATAATAATAATAATAATAATAATAATAATAATAATAATAATTAACAACAACACGCAGCCCATCTGACTGGGTTGCCCCAGCCACTCTGGCCGGCTCCCAACAAAATATGACAAACACAACAAAACATCAAACATTAAAAACTTCCTTATACAGAGCTGCCTTCTGATGTCTCCTAAAGTCAAATAGAATGAAGGCAGCCCTGTTTAGGGAAGCTTTTAATGTTTAATGTATTACATTATTTTAATATTTTTTTGGAAGCCGCCCAGAGTGGCTGGGGAAGCCCAGCCAGATGGGCGGGGTATAAATAAATATTATTATTATTATTATTATTATTATTATTATTATTATTATTATCATCATCATCCCATTATTTAACATTTACAAGCATGCATTCATAGGTAGCAGCTGCACCCTCACCTCTGCAATTTATGCTCACGCCAAAAGGTGGGACAAACACACACACACACACACACACACACACACAGAGAGAACACCCTAGAGCACCCACAACCATTCCTCCCCCCCCCCCCCGTACATAATGTGCAGCTGCTCTGGGGGAAAGCCAGAGTTTTGAGGGTGGGGTTGTGGGAGAGCAACGCAGCCCATGCGCCTCCCACAGGTACAACCAGTGCGCTCTCTCCAAGAACCAAGGGCACACACCTGCATCAGCATGGCAACCGTCATTGGCCCGACACCTCCAGGGACCGGGGTGATGTAACCCGCCTTCTCCTTGGCTGCGCTGTAGGCCACATCGCCAACGACCCTTTTCCCACTTGCCCTCGTACTGTCTGTGTGCGAGAGAGAGATAAGGGGAGGGTGCGCATCAGAGCAATACAAAGAGGGAGCAGGGAAAAGGCCTGGGAACATCTTTGCAACGGCAGAAAAACACATGCATAATCTCTTGGCAGCACTAAGGCAACACACCAGACCACTCTGTTTCTCCTCCTCTTTCAGGTTTCACTAATAATTGCTGTGTTGTTAAGCTGGTGAACTGCACAGTTCATCCAGAAAAACTCCCCTTGAGGATTTCCCCACTCCCTGGGTTTTAGCGCTGTTTTTATCCGTGTTCACGCTGCTCCATGTGGCTTTATGCTGGTTCGACGTACAGCTCTGCCCATAGTGCAACTGCAGCAGCGGACCGGATTTGTGTTTTGCAGATTTTAATCTGTGAACCACTCAGGAGGATGTGTATATAAAAATGCAAAAAAAAAGAGAAAGAAAAATAAATTTATCCAAGAGCAATGTTTGCTCAAAAACTCCTGCGTGTACCATTTTTATAAGCGGCCGATACATCATGCTTTTCTTAAGAGTTTGCAAGGCAGCAAGACAGCTTGGGATTTGCAGGGCAAGGGGGTGGGCATGAAGAATAATCCTGCATTAATGCCATGGAGCCAGAGTTGCCTTAGCCAAATCTTTTCCTTTCTTTTCTTTTTTTTAAAAACCCATTCAGTCAAATTGCAAGCACTTTTGGCCGGCTAAAGCTATGGTTTTCCCAGTAGTGATGTATGGAAGGGAGAGCTGGACCATAAAGAAGGCTGATCGCCAAAGAATCAATGCTTTTGAATTATGGTGCTGGAGGAGACTCTTGAGAGTCCCATGGACTGCAAAAAGATCAAACACATCCATTCTTAAGGAAATCAGCCCTGAACGCTCACTGGAAGGACAGATCCTGAAGCTGAGGCTCCAATACTTTGACCACCTCATGAGAAGAGAAGACTCCCTGGAAAAGACCCTGATGTTGAGAAAGATGGAGGGCACAAGGAGAAGGGGACGACAGAGGACGAGATGGGTGGACAGTGTTCTCGAAGCCACAAACATGAGTCTGACCAAACTGCGGGAGGCAGTGGAAGACAGGAGTGCCTGGCGTGCTCTGGTCCATGGGGTCACGAAGAGTCAGACATGACTAAACAACAGCAAAAGGGTTAAGATCTACCTCGATAGAGGGCTCTGTATTTTATTATTCTTTCTCTGCTTCTCTTCCGCCTGTCTCTATTTTCTCTCTGTCTTTTTTGTTTTGTTTTCTTCTCTATTTTTATTTAGATTAGTTTTGTTTTTAGTGTATGGCACGTTGAAAACTTTCCCCCAAAAAATTTCAGGTTAAAAAAACAAAACACATCTGTCACACATTATGTTGGCAGTCATTTCTTGAGGAAAGGGATCAGTGGAATGGTCAGCTCTTTTCACACCATCTCACCTTCCAGAACATTCCTCAGCAGCCAGGCATCCCTCAGGTGTTTCAGCCTAAAACTCCCATCAGCCCCAGCTAGCTGAGATGGGAGTTTTTTGTCCTAAACATCTGTAAGCCGCCAGGTTAGCAACGGCTGCTCTAGACTTCAGCTTATGCAGCAGGGATCTTTAGAGCACATTATCCTTTTATGTAATTATACCCACATTTCAAAAATCAAGAATTTAAGCTTCATGCATAATTCGATACCAGCTCCATGTAGCCCATTTCATCCAATAAGATTCTATTTCAATATATCCTTTTAAAAAAAATATGACTTTGATCCTGAAATTGGGCTGTTTTATATCCCTACCTCAATATTAACCCACAGAACAAGGGCAATTATTCTCAAGATCATTAAATTATTGCCTCCTCTTTTGAACTTTCAGATCAGCTGCCTGCGTCTCCATAGCAGCCGCCGTCAAACTGATGTCCAGGGCAGAGACGGAGCCTCCATCCGACAGCTCCCAGGCCTGCAAATGCTCTCAATGTCTCTGAGAATTATATCCTACATGCAGAAGTCTGCACTTGTCCACTTTACCTCCTCTCAACCTCTTCCCCTGCTTTCAAGCGGTGTGGCTAGGGTTGGTGCATGGCCTGGGGAGACTCCCAGGGGCCAGGCCTAGAGGGTTTGAGGTTCCTCAACCCTGTATTAAAGGTTGACTATACAGTATCATATACAGAAGGGACCTGAGGGTCATCTAGTCCAACCCCCTGCAATCAGGGCCAGATTTAGGTTTGAGGAGGCCCTAAGCTACTGAAGGTAATGGGGCCCTTTATATGTCCAGCTGTCCTTTGTCAACAACAAATTGTCGCTGTTTTTTGCTATATGCTATATGGTAATTTATGGACCTGATAGGTATCTAAAGCCATTTGCACATAACAAAATATGTATTTAATCGAAGTAATTGTTGAACTGAAATACAATTCAGAAGTATATTAATAGTGAAATACATCATAGGAGCCTATACAACACAAAACACTGCTGCTGCACGTAGGTTTTATTTTACAGTGGTACCTCAGGTTAAGAACTTAATTCGTTCTGGAGGTACACTCTTAACCTGAAACTGTTCTTAACCTGAAGCACCACTTTAGCTAATGGGGCCTTTCGCCGCCGCACAATTTCTGTTCTCCTCCTGAAGCAAAGTTCTTAACCCGAGGTACTATTTCTGGGTTAGCGGAGTCTGTAACCTGAAGCGTCTGTAACCCAAGGTACCACTGTATTTGTTTTTTATTTTATATTTTGGAAATGTACATCTTTCCAAGCTGGGCTTGGATCACGAAATAAGTCAACTCAGAGACAGGCAGCCTCCAGGTGCTGCTGAACTGTACAGTGTTTCTCAAACTTGGGTCGCCAGGTGTTGTTGGACTATAACTCCCATCATCCCTAGCTAGCAGGCTCAGGAGTCAGAGCCAGTGTGGTGTAGTGGTTAAGAGCGGTAGACTCGTAATCTGGTGAACCGGGTTCGCGTCCCTGCTCCTCCACATGCAGCCGCTGGGTGACCTTGGGCCAGTCACACTTCTCTGAAGTCTCTTAACCTTACTCACCTCACAGAGTGTTTGTTGTGGGGGAGGAAGGGAAAGGAGATTGTTGACCGCTTTGAGACTCCTTAGGGTAGTGTGGGACATGGGTGGCGCTGTGGGTTAAACCACAGAGCCTAGGACTTGCTGATCAGAAGGTCGGCGGTTCCAATCCCCGCAACGGGGTGAGCTCCCATTGCTCGTTCCCTGTTCCTGACAACCTAGCAGTTCGAAAGCACGTCAAAGTGCAAGTAGATAAATAGGTACCGCTCCGGCGGGAAGGTTCGCCAGAAGCGGCTTAGTCATGCTGGCCACATGACCCGGAAGCTGTACTCCAGTTCCTTCAGCCAATAAAGCGAGATGAGCGCCGCAACCGCAGAGCCAGTCACGACTGGTCCTAATGGTCAGGGGTCCCTTTACCTTTAGGGTAGTGATAAAGTGGAATATCAAATCCAAACTCTTCTTCTTCTTCTTTTTCAGGGATGCTGGGAACTGTAGTGCAACAACAGCTGGTGACCCAAGTTTGGGAAACACTGGTTCCTCCGCTAATTCATAAAACTTGGGCCCAGAGCATCTCCCTACATGAGTCACAGTCACTGAGTGAGAGGCGCCAATGGTCTGACCTGGTGGAAAGGCAGCTTCTGAACTTCCCCGCCTGCCCCACAGCACAGCCCCCTGGACCCACCTTTGTGTCACTGGGATAGGTCCCTGGACTGCGACGGTTTGCCTTGATGGTTTGTGGGGGATGGAGAAAGGAGCATGTGCACCCCTGAATTTTGCAGGGAGGGAATGCGCCAAGTGAGAGCCACATCCATTGCTCCGTCCCAGTTTTTCCTCCGCTCTTGCCCACAAGCACAAGACCATGCTGGAAAAACTGACCCCACCTTGTTTGGAAGGTACACTGACCAGTTTGCAAGGGGGCAGCCCTTTCTCTAGATACCTGGCCTGCGAAGTGATGCAAAACGGCGGACGTAAACTACATCTCTCACTTATCCCTGCTTGGATGCAGAGACCCAAGATTTTTCTGCCCTGCTCTTCGTTGAAAGCTCTAAGAACTCAGTTAATCAACCAGAGGCTGGCTGGCATAGATTGCTTCTTTAGAAACACTTCTTTGCTGCATTTCTCTCCCCCGCCCCGCTTAAGAATCTAACTCTCAGGTTCTTAAATAAGAGGATTAGTCACACCTGTCAGGCTGTTGCTATCCTCCCACTTAACTGCGCTTCCATGAAGCCTGTTTTTATAAGTGATTTATTGCAATTATCTAATGGAAAGTGGGTTTTTTTCCCAAAAAAAGCAAAAAAAAGCACTCCTATGACTCCATAATTTTATTTAACATGGTGACAATCATGGCTTGCTGAAGTCGCTTGTCAACCCAATGGAGTATGGAAACTGCTTTGTTATTGGAGGGATAGGGGAGGGTGCATGATGTCGGGCTTTGGATGCCATCTCCCAATTTCTGGTTGCCAGGATCCTGCCCAGCTCCCTTCTCCTTCCTCCCCAACAGAGGAGTTCCACATTGGCTATCTCCGTTGGAGGTTATGAGTGTAAAAAAAAATTAAGATGAGAGGTAAATGGATCACATATGGAGAATTGGTAATTAAAGAAGGAGGAAAATGGAAACTAAAACCATATGAACAAGTTAAAGATCATGTATATGATTGGTTGCATTATTTCCAGGTAAACGAAATGTTTAATTAAGATCTAAAAGGAAGTGGTTATGTAGAAAAAAATTCTAAATTCCAAACAGATATAATAAACAATGAATGTAAAACTTTGTCAAAAATGTATAAGATATTGTTGGAATGGCATACGAAAGATGAAGAGGTTAAATCGGTAATGATACAATGGGCCAAAGATTTTGGATGATTGGGAAAAACTGTGGAAAGAGAATGTAAAATTTACTGCATGTATGGCGTTGAAAGAAAATGTTATGAAAATGTTTTATAGATGGTACATTACACCAGTAAAACTAGCAAAGATGTATAAGATGTGTAACAAATGTTGGAAATGTAAAGGAAAAGAAGGAACATTCTTCCATATGTGGTGGGAATGTAAGAAAGTGAAAAGTTTTTGGGAAATGATTTATAATGAAATGAAAAAGATGTTAAGATATACTTTCGTAAAAAAACCAGAGGCTTTTCTTTTAGGGATCACAGGAAAGGAAATAAGAAGAAAAGACTGTAAACTCTTTCAATATGCAATTACGGCAGCTAGAATCTTGTTGGCCCAGAAATGGAAACAAGAGGAAATACCGACGATATAAGAATGGAGAATGAAACTGACAGACTATGCGGAATTGGACAAACTGACTGGGAAAATTAGATACATCAGAGACCAAAAGTTCATCGAAGACTAGGGAAAGTTTGTAGATTATCTGAAAAATGTGTGTGATGTGAAAACAACGTAGTGGGATTTCAGGAGGCACTGTAAAAACAAAGAAGTATTATTAATATGAAATAAAAGGAGAAGGGAAGTTAAATGGCAATACGAATGAAGGGAATGCGTATTAAGGATATAAATATGGATGATTGTCAGAGACGCTGAAGGAAGTTCAAAAAGAGGTATTTGTTAAAATTTGGTTAAAAATGTATAATTGTATGGAAAACTAATAAAAATTTATTGGCAAAAAAACAGAGGAGGTCTCTTGCTCCACAACCTGCGCTGACCTTGGTGTCTTCCTAGACTTAGCGGTCACTTCTTCTCAGCTTTCTGAGAGTGTAGCAGCTGTGAAAACTGGTGAAATCCACACTAGGGAGCATTAGGAAAGGAAAATACAACTCCTGATGTCATTACACAGCTGTGTTTGGAATACCGTGTGCAGTTCTGGCTGCCTCACCTCAGAAAGGATACTGCAGAGTTGGAAAAACGTCCAGGAAAGGGCAACCAAAACAATCAAGGGGCTGTGAGGGAAAGCCGCAACATTCGGGACTTATAAGAGAAAAGGTGAGTAAGAGGCTATCACGATAGCAGTTAAATATTTTTAAAATATTTTTTGGGAAGCCACCCAGAGTGGCTGGGGAAACCCAGCCAGATGGGTGGGGTATAAATAAAAAATTACAGTAGTACCTCTGGATGCGAACAGGATCCATTCCGGAGCCCCGTCCGCATCGTGAAGCGAATGCAACCCGCGTCTGCGTGAGTCGCCACTTCCGCGCATGTGTGACGTCATTTTGAGCATATGCGCATGTGTGAGCAGCGAAACCTGGAAGTAATGCACTCCGTTACTTCCGGGTCACCGTGGAGCTCAACCCAAAAATATTCATCCCGAAGCATATTTAACCCGAGGTATGACTGTATTATTATTATTATTTATTATTATCATTAAAACTATGGAATTTGCTCCTGTAAGAGGCAGCGATAACCACCAAATTGCAATTCTTTAAAGGAGTATTAGACAAATTCCACAGAGGATAAGGCTCTCAACGGCTACTGTGTGCTGGCTCCACAGTTTGAGGCTGTAGAGCGGATAGCTCAATTGGTAAGAGTGCGGTGCGGATAATGCCAAGGTTGCAGGTTCAATCCCTGTAAGGGACACATGCATATTCCTGCATTGCAGGGGGTTGGACTGAATGATCCTCAGGGTCCCTTTCCAACTCTATGATACCAGTTGCTAGAAACCACAGGAGGGGAGAGCATTCTTGCTGGTTTCCCACAGACATTTGGCTGGCCACTCTAAGACTAGATGGGATGTTGGCCTGATCCTGCAGGCTCTTCTCATGTTTTTGTTTTCCAGAAGCCGCTTTTTTATTTTTTTCCTACAGCATAGTTTTATGAGTATCAATATGTCAGGTTTTTATACTGTCAATCAATCTTTATTACGGTCCAGAGACCCAACAAATTGTTACAAAGCAATGCACAGTTCAAACAGCCTACCTCCAGGTTAAACAAACATTTTGTTCAGACTTAAAGATAGGGAGCATTGGTTCTTACAATCACTGATTAAAAACTTCGCCACTGCTAATGTTCTAGCATTTGTCCGGTCTTCCAATATGAACCTGACATAGTGAGTCTCTGATTTTCCCGGGAAAGGTACCACCGAGGGTAATATCAGTTCAGCCCTGGCTCGCTCATATTTCGCACAGTGCAACGCTTTTTAAAAAATTACCTGGTATGTGGTTGATTCCACAGTCAATCACGACCGCGCCAGGTTTGATCCAATCACCTTTCACCATCTCTGCCTTGCCAGCAGCAACCACCAGGATATCTGCTTTGCTGACCTGCAAACAGAGCTTGCATCAACCCAGGGTTCACCAGACATGCTCCACTACCCTTCCCTCTTCCTCAGTCTCTCTCCTACCCCACCCCTTTAAAGCGAATACTCTATTTTAAAATAAATGTTTAAAGGCAGGGAGAAGAGAGGAGAAGAACCCAGTGGTGGCTAGAGTCCATTAGGCCTGCAAGGCCCTTCCCTCTTGACCCCATGCTTGATGGGGACGTAGGAGAGGGCCTTCTCGGTGGCTGCTCCCAGACTCTAGAACTCCCCTCCACTTGAGAAGTCAGACTGGCGCTGCCCTATTTTTATTGCAATTATCTGTATAGTGGTTACAGATTTTTATGTATGGGTGGGTGTGTATTTGTGTATACATACATGTGTGTGTGGATATTGTTTAATCCCCCCCCCATGTTTTAGCTGTTCCCATCAGGGAGGGAGAGTGAGCTATAAATAAATTTAGAAGAACAAAAAGAACAGGAAGAGGAAGAAGTAGGGTGTAATGCAGGAGGCTAACAGTAGGTGGAGTTACAGATAGGTAGCCGTGTTGGTCTGCCATAGTCAAAACAAAAAATTTTTTTCCTTCCAGTAGCACCTTAAAGACCAACTAAGTTAGTTCTTGGTATGAGCTTTCGTGTGCATGCACACTTCTTCAGATACACTGAAACAGAAGTTGCCAGATCCTTCTATATAGTGTGAAGGTGGGGAGGGGTATTACTCAGAAGGGTGGTGGGAATGGGTGATTGGCAGATAGCTGTGATGAGCCTGTTGACGACTCTTAACGACTGCAATAGGTCTTACAGGAAAAAGCAAGGGGTGAGAAGGTAGGTGGAGTCAGAGCCAACAATGGGCAGAGCCAACTAATCCTATCTTTGTCCCCTGCATCCTCTCCGCTGACTTCTACAAGGAAACAATGAACAGGTGGTGATACAATGACTACTGCAATCAACACAGGATAGTATCACCAAGGCAACTTTGTACTTCCAAGCATAATAATAATAATAATAAATAAATAAATAAATAAATAAATAAATAATAATTTATTTATACCCCGCCCACCTCCCAGCCTTACCTCCTCAGCCAGGGACGCAGTCTTGGAGTGGCATGTTGTCACAGTCGCGTGGTTCCAGAGCAGGAGGTCATGCATCGGAGCGCCAACTATCTTGCTGCGACCAATCACCACGGCTCTTTTCCCAGCCACCTGAACACCTGAAATACAGAACTCACAACTTAGTTTTGCCTGAATTCTGAGCTGTGGTAATGACGTATTTCAGCCTCTAGGGCTTGTGGGATTCCACTGCATGAAAAAAGCAGAAGCTACACCACTGAGCCACTTTGCTTCCCCACAGGCAGGGTGGCATCTTTCTCCTAATCTTTTTTATAAATATAATTTTTATTTATTTTCCATTTAATATTATACATTCATATCATCATTATCCACAATACCACCCTGGCTCTGTAGAGCATATTGACTTATTTCACTCCCGCCTCATGGCTTTCAAAATCAACCTTTATATCATTGCAATTTATACGTTTTCCAATTCTAATTACGCTCATTACAGAATGGCTCAAAATTTAAATAAATATAGAAAGACAGAAAATTTCTCACTACAAGTCTTCAAACAGCCCTGCTAGTGACATTAATTGCTTACAATTATCTTTCAGATATCGTATAAATTGACTCCAATCCCTTTGGAATACTTGATTGTGCTGGTTTTGGATTTTTCCTGTCAGCTTTGCCAGTTCTGCAAAGTCCATCATCTTCATCTGCCACTCTTCTTTCACTGGTACTTCTTGTTATTTCCATTTTTGGGCTAAAATAATTCTTGTGCAGTTGTTGCATACATAAACCGTCTTTTATCTTCCCTCGGAATCTCTTCACCCACTATACCCAGTAAAAAGGCTTCTGGTTTTTTAACAAAAGGATTTTAAAACATTTTCTTTAACTCATTATATACCATTTCCCAGAAAGCCTTTATCTCTTTGCAAGTCCACCACATGTGGTAGAAGATACCTTTCCTTTCCTGATGATTTTGAGCACTCATTAGTTCTTGTCTTGTACATTTTAGCCCTTTTTCTTAATATTTTGTCCCTAGCACAGCAAAACACACCAGGAACTTAATTCTTCCTGGACCTCTTTCACAGTAGCATCTTTACCCAGGCAAGAGGCTACATGGCTTTTCCCTGCTCACCTGTCTGCCTGATGAGCTCCATGCATCCTTTCGGCGTACAGGGGATGAAACAGTCTCCGAGGTCGCCGCGTGAGAGCTTCCCTGCATTAATACTGCTCAAGCTGAAAAGGCGAGAACAAAGCAGCAGTGGTCAGCGGTCTCTGAGGAAGGAAAAAGCTGGCTGGAATTCTATTCCCTCATTCTAAGTCTGGGGCAAACTGAAGCGCAACCTCCTCTGGAAATAAATGGGGGACGGGGGACGCAAATGTTATCTGTTCCAGAAGGTGCAAGCATCTGGTTCTGGACTGAAATCCCTTTGCCATATACGGTATGCATGTGATATAGGCCTGAAATCTTCTCATTTCAGTAGCAAAGATCTCACTTCAGAAGCAAAGATCACCAGTGTCAAAGCATTGATTCTTCAACACCAACTTCATTGGACTGGTCATGTTATGCGGATGCCTGATTATCGTCTTCCAGAGCAACTACTCTACTCCGAACTTAAAAATGGAATGCGTAATGCTGGTGGGTCAACAAAAGAGGTTCAAAGACTCTCTCAAGGCAAATCTAAAAAAAAAAAAAAAGTAGTATACAGTGGTACCAAAGGTTACAGATGCTTCAGGTTACATACGCTTCAGGTTACAGACTCTGCTAACCCAGAAATAGTGCTTCAGGTTAAGAACTTTGCTTCAGGATGAGAACAGAAATCGTGCGGCAGCAGCGTGGCGGCAACGTGAGGCCCCATTAGCTAAAGTGGTACCTCAGGTTAAGAACAGTTTCAGGTTAAGAACGGACCTCCGGAACGAATTAAGTTCTTAACCTGAGGTACCACTGTATAAACACTGAGAACTGGGAAACACTTGCCTGCAGGCGCTCCAGTTGGAGAACAGCCTTTACCAAGGTGTCATGTGTTTTGAAGACACTCAAACTCAGGATGAAAGGGAGAAATGCGCTAAGAGGAAGGCACGCTTGGCAAAACCCTCACTGTGATCAATTCCTGCCTGGAAACCTACATCCCCACTGTGAAAAGACATGCAGATCCAGAACTGGTCTCCACAGTCACTTACAGACTCACTTTTAAAACCGTGTTTATGGAAGACAATCTTACTCGGCTAGGAAGGATCGCCAAAGAAGAAAGAAACCTTCTCACTTCAGTCTCATCTCCAGGCACCTCTCTGGTATTCCAGACAGAGGACATTCCTATCTCTACCTGGAAATTGCAAGGGATTGAACCTGCTCTACCGCAGACCTTTGACCCTTCCACAAACTTACCCGTCCACATCCTTTTCAGGTGCCACAGAATTGGTGACTTTCTCTGTGTTGATGGGCTTGTTGGTATCCAAAGGCAATTGTACTATAAACCCATGAACAGCAGGGTCGTCGTTCAGATTGTGAATGCATCTCAGCACCTGTTCGTTTAAAAGCAGGAACAGGACCGGCGGTGAGGGGAGACAATTAGAAAGAAACAGGTGAGGCTCTGCAACAAAATGTTGCAGCATAGCATTCTCCTGTTCAGGGTTCCAGTCTGCCATTCTATCTCCCTTCCTTCTATTCCCCACTGCTCCCCACATCTGTCAGCATTCTGTGGCTACTGAGCATGCTAACCCATCATGCTAGTCCTCATTGAGCTGTTTTGAACCTTCTCTCTCCATTTCCCCCCCCTACATGTGGTACATGTGTATAGATGGGGGGCGTTTTGGGAAGGGGACACAGGAGGATGAACACACTTATGTCCGTTAAAATATCTGAATTATCCACTGATGTCTGAGGGTCGCTCTCCCTTCCATGCCTGAGGGAGTTTATAAATAACTCCTCTGTATGAAAAGAGGAAATTAGCTATCTAGACAACAAGATGGTTAATTCCAACGCTTTAATTTTGTATCTCATAGAATCGTTCTCTCTCCTGAACCTCCCAACATGCAGCTTCATAGCACAATAGCAGATGACAGTAAGGTCACAGGTTCAATCCCAGGGACCTCCAACTGAAAAGGATCTCAGGAAGCAGATTTAGGAATCGATGAGGCACCTTCAGAAGAAACCGTGATCCTGCAAATGCAACAGGATCTCCCTGTGAAACCACAGAGAGATTGGTAAAGCAGAACGGGGTTACCTCAGCTTCTGTTGCAGTGCTTGGCAGCTTGATGTGGTTGGCATTGATCCCGATCTGGAAAATAAGACAGAGAACAAAATAGAAATCATTAGACTCTATGAATTGTGATGTGATTAGATGAAAAGCAGCCAAGTAATTTTCTCATTCTGGAAGGCTCAGGAAAGAGATGGCAGAACTGAGCCGAAACCTTTGGCTCCCTTCTTCTCCCCGCCACATGCACAGAAAGGGACCTTGCTCTGGGCAACTTTTCCAGAGAGGGAAAGTGTTTGCCCACTGGGCAGGAAAACACATTGCCAAGGCAACCAGGAGACATGCGCCGTCTTCTCACACTGTGATGTGAAGGTGGTTTAGCTGTCCACCATCAACAAGGCAGTGTGCGACGGCAACAGCATGTCTCCACTTTTCCCTCTTCTCCCTGGTCTTGGGATATAAACAGAAATAATATTCAGAACATTTTGTCTGTCTTTCTTTCTTTCTCACTGTGACTTTCCATGGAGGCGCTTATTTGGAGCAGCTGGGCATCAGGGCAACGACCACAGATCGGTGGCAGACCATAATGTTCTGGGAAGGGATGTAGCTCAGTGACAAGAGCGTCTGCCGCTGCTGTTAGTCAGTGAGGATAATACTAAGCTAGATGGACCAATGGTCTGGCCCAGCACATGGCAGCTTCCGATGTTTCGAACTCACTCCCCACATGCAGATTGGCGGTCCTGTTGCCCATCACAACGTTCCTCCTAGAACGTTGCATCCTTTCCATGCGCCGCTGCCACAGCCAGGAATGGCGAGAGGAGTGCAGAACGACCACAGCTACACATGGCGCTGAAGCAACACCCAGGTGCTCTCCCTGAGTCACTGTTTCCTGGGCTCTGACGTGGTCCACCAGGCTATACCCACTGTGCCTCACAGCCTTTCTCAGATGTGAAGGAAATAAGCAGCTATCCTATCTTTAAAAGACATCTGAAGGCAGCCCTGTTCAGGGAAGTTTTTAATATTTAATGCTGTACTGTTTTTAACACTTGAATGGGAGCCGCCCAGAGTGGCTGGGGAAACTCAGCCAGATGGGCAGGGTATAAATAATATATTATTATTATTATTATTATTATTATTATTATTATTATTATTATTATTAAATTATCAACACCAAAGTGAAAAGGGGGAATGAAACACTCCAGAGAACCCTACGCTATTTGGGTGTGTGGGTAATATTACCTCAGCAGCAGCCTTGAGTTTCATGCTAATGTAGAGATTTGAATCATCCCGATCACCAACCTTTAGAAGGAGGAAGAGGGGGGGGAAAATCACAAATAGAAGGCAAATTATTGGTTTCACTTATTTTTGGTTCGGTTCCTAAGATAACTTAGCTCAAGGAAGTCAATGCAATAAAAGTTTCTCGTCCGTCCCCCCTTCTGCAACCACCAACAGGGTGTCTCCTAGCCCCCCCAAGCTCATCCAGAGGATAATAGGACCCTCCTTTAAGGGTCCTATTGGTATGGAGGCGGGAACTTCACACAAAATTAGCAGACCTCCCAGTTTGGGGCAACCCCACCCTCCAATAATAGGCCTCCATACCAAATCCCACATTACACAAGAACCGTCTGCTTCCATACGTTCCTCTTTGGTCACTGAAATTCCACTGAAATGGGCAGTAGCAAATGGGGGAAAGGGTTAAAGCCTTTCCTCATCCCCTGTAAATTTTAATTTCCTCCTCCCAAAGACTGCTTCACAGATAATAAGCGGTATTTCAAGACACAAAGTGGACACAGACCACACCGTTCCAGACAGGCCAATGCCAAAGTTTCAGATTTTGATATATATAATACAGGAAAACTGTTTTTGCATGAAATTCTGTCCAAAATATCTGGAGGACATCCAAGTGGGTGAAGGACGCTGTAACGTCTGACCCCGTGAGCATCTGCTTTAGATGAAAACAAATCTCAAAATTGTAGATGTAGCTGCTAACCTGTAGAATTGCAAGGCCTGGTCTGAAGCCCGGGACTCTCTCCTTCATTTCTGCCACTTGGCTCTTGAGCCTCTGCCTCACTTGCCTAGAAAAGGAAGAGATCAGAGGGAGAAAAGGAAGGCACCGGTCACAAATCCAGCAGCAGGAAAAAGTAGGAGAAGTAGAGTTCCAAACAGATGTGCCAGGGTTCAGACCAACTTGGAACTTTCTGGAAGACTTAATCTTGGAACCTATGTTCCCACGTTATTCATCGCGGAAGTGGGAAATGGGGTACCCCTGGCTACTACTTTGCTACCTCTGTCCATAGAGGTAACTTCCCCTACGTGGCACCCTCCATGTTGTGGACTACAACTCCCATCAGCCCAAGCCAGCCTGGCCAATGGTCAGGGTGATGGGAGATGTAGTCCTGGAAGGCACTAGGTTGGGGAACGCTGGCATAATGCATGAAGGAGGAAAGAGAAATTGTGACAAAGCAAAAGTGTTAAGAACCCAGGGAGATGCCTTATACCGAATCAGAACTTTGGTCCACCTAGCTCAGTATAGCGGTACCTCGGGTTAAGAAATTAATTCGTTCTGGAGGTCTGTTCTTAACCTGGAACTGTTCTTAACCTGAAGCACCACTTTAGCTAATGGGGCCTCCTGCTGCCGCTGAACGATTTCTGCTCTTAACCTGAAGCAAAGTTCTTAACCTGAGGTAATATTTCTGGGTTGGCGGAGTCTGTAACCTGAATCGTATGTAACCTGAGGTACCACTGTAGTGTCCACACTGACTGGCAGCAGCTGTCTGGGGAGATGCTGGGGACTGAACCTTCTGCATGCAAAGCAGATGCTCTGTAACTGAGCTATGGAGTCCAAGACACCAAGGTCCAATCACAGAGACAGTGGTACCTCGGGTTACAGATGCTTCAGGTTGCAGACTCCACTAACCCAGAAATAGTACCTCGGGTTAAGAACTTTGCTTCAGGATGAGAACAGAGATTGCACAGCGGCAGCAGCGGGAGGCCCCATTAGCTAAAGTGGTACCTCAGGTTAAGAACAGTTTCAGGTTAAGAACGGACCTCCGGAACGAATTAAGTTCTTAACCCGAGGTACCACTGTAAAGCAGTTTTCAAGAGGCAGCAAGGAAATCCATGCATTTTCACAGGAAACACCTGCGTAAACGCCATTTGTTACTCTGCATTGGCTCCAAGTACGTTTCCGAGCACAACTCAAAGTGTTGGTGCTGACCATTAAAGCTAAACGGCCTCAGTCCAGTATACCTGAAGGAGCGTCTCCACCCCCATCGTTCTGCCCGGACACTGAGATCCAGCGCTGAGGGCCTTCTGGCGGTTCCCTCATTGCGAGAAGTGAGGTTACAGGGAACCAGACAGAGGGCCTTCTCGGTAGTGGCGCCCACCCTGTGGAATGCCCTCCCTTCAGATGTGAAGGAAATAAGCAGCTATCCTATCTTTAAAAGACATCTGAAGGCAGCCCTGTTTAGGGAAGTTTTTAATATTTAATGCTGTATTGTTTTTAACACTCGATTGCAAGCTGCCCAGAGTGGCTGGGGCAACTCAGCCAGATGGGCGGGGTATAAATAATAAATTATTATTATTATTATTATTATTATTATTATTATTATTACTGATTGCATCCCCTCGTGTAATTCCCACAGCAACCCTGTGAGGTAGGTCAGGCTGAGAGGCAGTGATGGGCCAAGTGGGGACTCAAACCCTGGTCTCTCCCAGGTTCCTAGTCAGACACCCTAACCAAAATACCACACTGGCTCTCAAATTACACCATGCTGGCTCTCACGTCACCCGATTTAGGAACAGAAAAGCAAACACAATGAGCTACGCCAACACAAAGAAACCACAATTCATTCTCATCTGTGCTATACGTAGGATCTCATGGATAAGTAGCTGTTTCTTGTTCATGATATAGCTGGTCTCCAACGGCTGTTCAGGCACAAGCTAAAAAGATTAAGTCAGGCACATTCATTGTGCATTGAAAAATAATAAGATTTAAAAATAACAACCCCAGTGAAAACAAAATCAAATGGATCCGCCAGTTGCTATTACAGTCACTCTTGAGGCGCACTGCACCACGCCGGTTTGCAGAAATAAGAATACTCGCATTGCAATGCCATCTACTGAGCACAGGGTGCACCTGCAGGTAACAGAAACTGCTTTTGTAAATAGAAAAAGGTTTTAATTAAAGAGCAAACAGTAAGTCCCATTTTTAGCCTGTAGATATTCATAATATTTGACAAGGTATGCAGATCTTCAACTACTGACCTCTGTTTAAAAGTGTTTTGCTTTGATTTTATAGCTTTCTGCTTCTTACTTTGCCCATCCTGGCACTCTCCAGATGTTGGGAACTAGTTTTGACATCTGGAGAGCAGCAGGTCGGCAAAGGCTGACATAACCCATTTATTCATTATGTAGGGTTTGGCAATGCACTTGTAAAAATGCACAAGGGAAAATCTGAAGAACCCAGAATTATGAGAATGGATTGTAAATCCACCAGCAATTTCCAGGGATGGGGGCTAGATTCTAGGCATGTGTTTGATACTTGCTTTCTTTTTCTTCTTCTTTGTGATAAAAATCTGGTTCTGGCTGCAAAGAAGTTAATACTCACACCTAAGCAAATTATTACTTCTACCTGGAGGAAACCAGTGTGCTACGCAGATCTGGCACCAACATTTGGCATCGCTGGGCAGATTAGGAGAACCACCGCAGATTCACACCCAATCCCCACCCTTAAGTTCTTTGCTAGTCCAGCACTCTAAAAAGCACCAGATGGGTGGATCTTGCCACCCTTTAAATATCCCATAATAATCCCAATCTGGGGCATTGTGGGAAATTAAAAGGGTGGCTAGAGTCAGCTGCCAGCACCACCTAAAACATTGCCACCACCAGGGACCACTGACAAAGGACGTTTTCTCAACTAGGGCCAGGGCCTTTTCAGTACTGGCTCCGACTTGGTGGAACACTCTGTCACAAGAGACTAAGGGCCCTGCGGGACTTGACATCTTTCAGCAGTGCCTGCAAGACAGAGCTGTTCCGCCTGGCCTTTGGTTTGGACTCAGTCTGACCCTTATATTTCCCTCCCCTTATGGTTTTGATACATGGGCTACTATTAAAATGAGGCTGCATTTTAAATTGCATTTTAACCTGTATTTTAAAATTGGTGTCCCCCACCCTTTATGTTTTTATTGTGATTTTACTGGTGTTAGCAGCCCTGAGCCCGGCTCTGGCCGGAGAGGGCGGGGTACAAATAAAAATTTATTATATTATCATTATACCAAGTGAGACCATTGGTCCAGCTAGCGCAGTAGTGTCTACACTGGCTGGCAGCAGCTCCTTGGGATTTCAGACAGGGTTTTCTCCCAGCTATACCTGGAGATACCAGGGATTGAACCTGAGCACTTCTGCATGCAAGGTAGATGTTCCACAAAAGAGCTACAGCCCTTCTCCATCAGCAGAGACTTTCCCCAGGGCCTGATCAGATCTGGAGTTGTCTCTTAAGATCATACTTTTTGTCCTTTGCCTGCAAAACCTCCCTTGGGAGGTTGTGGACTCTCCTTCCTTGGGGGTTTTTAAGCAGAGGTTGGACGGCCATCTGCCATGAATCTGCTGAGATTCCTGGATGGCAGTGTTGGACTCTCCCAAAGGACATTCACCTGGAATCTTCATTATACACCTTTAGGCGCCAGGCAAAAACGTTCTTTTAACCCAAGCCTTTGGTTGATCTGATTTACATCACATGCCCTTTTAAAATGTGTTTTTTTTTTGGGGGGGGTGCTACTGGGTTGTTGTTTTTATTTTTATTGTGTATTTTGCGGTTTTATATCTTGATTTTATTCTGCAAACTGCCCTGAGGCCACCCAGGTATAGGGCGGTATATAAATTCCATAAATAAATTAGAAGAATAACCCCCGGGGACTCCTTCCAACTGTACAGTTCTATGAATCGGCAAAAATATAACATGTGAATCTGTCAGCGGTTAGCACCTCCCCTGCTAACTTTTGTTTCACAATTTTTAGAGTTGGCAGATTCTGTGATGAGCCATAAAGGACAATCTGTTCTAAATGTCAGCTAGTTAATATTTCACCAAAACCCACTCAAATATCTCCCTCGGCTGCCATGCTAGGGGCAGGAGGCGACGGCTGAAGTCCCAGTACAAGAGATTACAGCTGCCCCCACCTTGTCCCAAATACGGTAAATAAAGCCTATTGTTCTTCATATTTTGCCCTAATACATGCGTGGGAAACTTTGGTTCTTGTGAGGGCCGCATTTATGTCTTAGCGACCTTCTGAGGTCCAACCTTCTGAGGTGGGCGGGGACAGGGGCAAAAGTGGGTGGGGCTACAAATGTGAAGGTTAGATTTTGTACAGATTTTGTACAGGAACATAGTCATTGTGTCTGATTCTCTTTTAAAGACATCCAAGTTGGTGGCCATCAGTACATGACGCTCACCCATGGTTCTGTCACAGCCTCTCAGCCTAACCTACCTCACAGGGTTGTTGTGAGGGTAAAATGGAGAGGGGTCACACTGCACACCACCCAGAGAAAAGGAAGGACGTAAATGCGATAGTAAACAAAAAACTGTGGGAGCAAAGTACTTTCTTTGGTCTGTCCCACATCTCGGCAAGATAACGTGCAATCAGATACAGCAATGTATAAAGGTCAAGGGACCCCTGACAATCAAGTCCAGTTGTGAATGACTCTGGGGTTGCGGCGCTCATCTCACTTTAGAGGCCGAGGGAGCCGGCGTTTGTCCGCTTCTGCAAACAGTTTTTCTGGGTCATGTGGCCAGCATGACTAAGCTGCTTCTGGCGAAACCAGAGCAGCGCATGGAAACGCCGTTTACCTTCCCGCTGGAGTGGTACCTATTTATCTACTTGCACTGGTGTGCTTTCGAACCGCTAGGTTGGCAGGAGCTGGGACAGAGCAATGGGAGCTCACCTCATCGCAGGGATTTGAACCGCCGACCTTTCGATCGGCAAGCCCAAGTGGTGGTTTAACCCACAGCACCACCCGTATCCCTACAGCAATGTACAGTGGTACCTCTGGTTACGTACTTAATTCGTTCTGGAGGTCCGTACTTAACCTGAAACTGTTCTTAACCTGAAGCACCACTTTAGCTAATGGGGCCTCCTCCTGCCACCGTGCGATTTCTGTTCTCATCCTGAAGCAAAGTTCTTAACCCGAGGTCCTATTTCTGGGTTAGCCGAGTCTGTAACGTGAAGCATATGTAACCCGAGGTGCCACTGTGTATCTATATATTAAATAACTTTGTGGCAACTGAAAAAGACATACAGATTTATTGTGGCACAATCAATGTAGCAATAGCATTTGCTGCAACATTTACTTCTTGGTTTCACGCTTCTCCAGACGTCATCAACTTGGTGTCCTCCAAATGTTTGGGACTGCAATTCCCATCAGTGCCAGCCAGGAGTTGTAGTCCAGAACATCTGGAGGCAGTTTTCGAAATTCACATTTTGCACCTAGCTACTGACCACTTGTGACCAAGTGCGGGTGCCAGGGTGCTAGGACAGCACCTGATACCTCCAAAATCTGGAGGTGCAAGCCTAGGGATCCTTGGACTCTGTTCACACACTAGTAACACATCCTGAAGAATTCTATCCGTTATATTTTATCTGCAGAATCAGAATGGATTTCAGGAACCAAAACGCTTTTCCTGTGCAGCCTGAACAAGAGCAGTGAAGAACGTTATAGTTAATTGTTGTCGCTTGTCTTCACTTACCCCCACCCCACTGCCCTGCTCACAGTTGTGAAGAATATTCTGACGTCATGAACGCTCTGTGTCACCGTTAAGAAAAAGAGGTTGAAAAAGGCCAGTATATATGTGGGCTGTCCCTGGATCAAGTGACTTTTCTATTTAATTAAGTTCTTAATCTAGCTCAAAGTTGTCATCTGAACTAGGCAGATGTTTAACTTAGAATCAATCACAGTCAGGAAAATAAAAGACTTATGCCAAAATGCTAATTAGACATTCCATTTTAGCAACCGTAACCTTGGTTTGAGGAGCCATTTGGCACCAAGGTTATTATATAACTGAGTTTCTAACACTATCTGGAGAGTACCAGGTTGGTATAGTGATCCGATTGCTATGCAGGAAAAATGCAATGTGCAATGTGGCCTTTTGTCAAGTAAACTACCACCACCGCCAAACAAAAAAGTCCCTTTTGTCTTCTAGTGTAAATTGAAGTGTTGTATGAATGGTCTCCCCAACCGCAGAGAGCCCAAGGCAGCCTAGAGCCCTGTTTCAACAGAAAACTCAGATTCAAAGCTGTTCTCAAGTTGTAGGTCATTTCAAATAATAATCTGGATTGAGCAGTTGCAAACAGAATTTCCCCATCTGTAAAATGGGGAACAGTAATAAATAAATATTAAGTTGCCTCAAATAACGGAAAAAAAAAAACATCTCTCTAAATTTACCTGGCAGGGGGGAAAGTCATGAACTAAACATAAAATTTTGATAGATTTAAAAGAAAGAGGAGGCTTTGCCCTGCAACTGTATTATGAGGCAGCCTGCTTTGTGCTGGTTAAAATAATGGATTGTATTGGGAAATGCAGACATTTTAGATCTAGAAGGTCATGACATAAAATTTGGCAGGCATGCTTGTCTTTGGTATGGGAAAGCTAAAATTTATATGAGTTTTACAAACCACATTATCAGGAAGAATTTGTATAGAGTCTAGGAGAAGTATAAAAATTTGCTGGAAAGAAAAACACCTCTCTGGTTATCTATGGGAATCGCTTGGAAGACACATTTGTGTGAGCGTTCCAAGAACCCGAAAAGGGGGAAAGGGCATATGTTGCTGCAGGAATTTCACAAATAAAGGGCTAAGGCATTCCACAGGCTTGCAAGTTCAACCAGATGAAACTACAAAGGCTCCCTGGTTAAATTTCATGCAGGCCCAGATCCTGTAGTACAGTGAGCTCTTGCCTGAAGCTGTTTGCTTTGCTGGCTCCCTCGTCTAGCGCTGTGTTAAAATTGTGCAATTGGGTGGTGAGCTGGGGGAGGGGGGGGAGAGAAGGGAAAGGCAGCTGGATCAGATGCCAATTATCTGCTTCCAATGCAAAATTGACATATGAAGGTCAACCCGTATGGATTCAGCAGCAGTAATGAAAGCAGCGCCACTAAATTAAAGCAGTCCACATTGCTCAGCCATCAGCTCTGGTTGCATACGCGCTATACATTTAAAGCCAATGACTTGCCCCATAATAATCATGGGAACTGTAGTTTACCTCTCGCGGAACTATAATTCCCACCACCCTAAAACTAAACTACAGCTCCCTGCCTGCCTGCAAATTGCCTAGGGACGTATATGTCCAATTCACAAATCAATAAATTGCCAATGGTCAGGGATGATGGGAGCTGAGCACATATATAAAGGACTGGGAACCTGCGGCCTTGCAGGACTACAGGCCTTGCGGCCTTGCAGGACTACAGTTCCCATCACCCCTGACCACTGGTCATGCTGGCTTGGACTGAAGACAGCATCCCATGGTTTGCATAATTTTCAGCTCCAATGCACCCCTGCATGCAAGGGTAGTGATGAGCTTCAGAAAAGAGGCTGCGGGACAATGGCAACACTCATGGCGGAATCCAATATAACACTGACCCTATCATTTCATACCCTATTCATGGTCCTGAATGGGGTAACTGTGCCCCTGAAGGACCAGGTGCGCAGCCTGGGAGTCATTTTGGACTCACAGCTGTCCATGGAGGTGCAGGTCAATTCTGTGTCCAGGGCAGCTGTCTACCAACTCCACCTGGTACGCAGGCTGAGACCCTACCTGCCCGCGGACTGTCTCGCCAGAGTGGTGCATGCTCTGGTTATCTCCTGCTTGGACTACTGTAATGCACTCTACGTGGGGCTACCTTTGAAGGTGACTCGGAAACTACAACTAATCCAGAATGCGGCAGCTAGACTGGTGACTGGGAGCGGCCGCCGAGACCACATAACACCGGTCTTGAAAGACCTACATTGGCTCCCAGTACGTTTCCAAGCACAATTCAAAGTGTTGGTGCTGACCTTTAAAGCCCTAAACGGCCTCGGCCCAGTATACCTGAAGGAGCGTCTCCACCCCCATCGTTCTGCCCGGATGCTGAGGTCCAGCGCCGAGGGCCTTCTGGCGGTTCCCTCATTGCGAGAAGCAAAGCTACAGGGAACCAGGCAGAGGGCCTTCTCAGTAGTGGCGCCTGCCCTGTGGAACGCCCTCCCATCAGATGTCAAAGCGATAAATAACTACCTGACATTCAGAAGACATCTTAAGGCAGCCCTGTTCAGGGAAGTTTTTAATCTGTGATATTTTAGGGTATTTTTGGTTTCTATGGAAGCCGCCCAGAGTGGCCCGGGAAACCCAGCCAGATGGGCGGGGTACAAATAATAAATTATTATTATTATTATTATTATTATTATTATTATTCAACAGCACAAAGATTTCAAGATTTCCCCCAACCCTCTGGGGCAGCTTGGGGCGAGGAGAGGAAGGGAGCAGTCTTTTGCAGAAGCAGAAAACCTCACACAGACGGAACAAGGGAGGCAGCTTCTGCTCTCATGCTGCAAAGAGGTCTAACAAGCCTCCTGGGCGCAGGCAGAAATCTAACAGGTGAGGTTTTTTTGTTTTGTTTTGTGCAGCATGCAGGTACAATGACAGAGGAATAAAACTAAAAGCAGCTTCTCCAGCCAGGCCCCTGGAAAAAAGTGAGCTTTAAAAGCAAAGGTTTCAAAAGAGGACATAGTTTAAGACACACACATATGATTTCAGGATCAAGGAATCAAATGTTAATCAGTCATGGACCAGCTGCTGGGTTAATATTAAGCCAGCAGAGCAATAAAGGGAGACAGGAGACAATTCCCTTGGAAATCTCTGCAGGCCACAGCCCTCCTCCCTGGTCCTCTCCCAGTATTTCTGCCAGGCTGGAATGTGTCCTCTCGAAGTCTGATAATACAGTCATACCTCGGGTTACAGACGCTTCAGGTTGGGCGTTTTCGGGTTGTGTACCGTGCCAAAACCAGAAGTACCGGAATGGGTTACTTCCGAGTTTCAGCGCTCGCGCATGCTAAACCGCGCTTTGCGCATGCGCAGAAATGCCGAATTGCAACCCGCAGACACAGCGCTGCGGGTTGTGAACATGCCTCCCGCACAGATCACACTCGCAACCCAAGCGTCCACTGTACTACTTTTTTGTGTAGATGGAGAACAGAGACAGGGTGCAGGAGCACACGCTGAGAAGCTCTCCTGCTGTAGAAAGGCAGCATTTGCATTCGCTGCTCTGGCCACTTTTGCCTTCCTCCTTGCACAGCGCTGAGGCATGGCTCCCCAAAGGCTCCAGGGAGCATAATGGCTCCCTTTGTACGACAGCTCCACCAGGTACCAATCTATATCTGGGCATCGTTCAAAATACTGGCTTTGATCTATTATCTCCGTCCCACCACCCTCACGGGCATTCTTGGTGGGGGTTGCAGGACAGGGCCTTCTCGGTGGTGGCAGCTCCCAAACTCCCTCCCTCGAGAAGCTCGACTCGCTCCCTCCTTGCTGTCCTCCCACCTTCACGTTCCAATGGGCTGCTGGGAACAGACTGCTTTTAAAGAAAGGGTTCGGGCTGTGCTGCTTTAATTGCAGTTATCCGTATGCTTTTAAGGTATTTTATCTATGCATATAGTTTAAATTCTGATTGCTTTCCCTGCCCTTAAGTTTTTAGTGGCTCTTATTTTTGTCTATAAGCCACCTTCCTTGCAAGTAAATAAATATATAATCATAATAGTAAAAAATAAAACGTTGCCCAGAATGGAATGCAACCCTCAGGGTGCAGGGGTAAAATCACAGAATTGTAGGGTTAGAAGGGACCACGACGGTCATCTAGTCTAACCCCCTGCAATGCAGAAATCTCTTGCTTGAACCAATGACCCTGAAATTAAAGAGCCTCATAGCTCAGTTGGTTAGAGCATGGTGCTGATAATGCCAAGGTTGCAGGTTCGATTCCTGCATGGGGCAGCTGCATATTCCTGCAATGCAGGGGGTTGGACTGGATGACCCTCAGAGTCCCTTCCAACTCGACAATTCTTTGGTTCTATGCTCTAGCGACTGATCTATCCCTGACGACTGGCCATGCTGGCTGGGGCTGATCTGAGTTGCCAGCCCAACAGCAGCTGGAGAGAGCCACTGGAAGCTAGCCCTGCCCTGGAGGAAAAGGACGGTCTCGGGTTCGATTTACAACCCTATGACGCCACCACCTTGCAGAGGCTCAGCAGCGCGGTATCTGGCCCATGCCTGGATGGGAGACCACCTGGAAACCGGGCACAGGACACACCTTTGGCCTCCAGGCGATGGGAGGAAGGCGGGCGATTTCAAAAAAGGAGAAGAAAGAAGTTAAAACGAATGGCAACTTCATGCAACAACGAATAAGTTGGATGGAAGCGAAGGGAAACGGCACGTGGCTTTGGGGGAGTCTGCGTGGGAGGGCTCTCTCCCTCCAAGCACGAGACTCTTAATCTGACGGTCGTGGGTTCGAGTCCCCCATGGGACAAAGAGCAGCTGATCCCCGTGGTCCCTTCCAATTCTACAATTCCACGAAGCTGGTGAAATCTACGCCAAGTGGCGCGCAAGTCCCGCGGAACTCCACGCGGGCGACTCCTGTCCGGACAGGCTGGGGCGTGCAGCAAACCCGGCTGCCTTTATCCTAAGGGGGGGTCTGGCCGTCTTGGAGAAGTGGGGCGCAAAACACGCGCGCCCCCCACTTACAGCCCCGAGTCCAGGTGCGCCCTAGCAGGCCCCGAGAGCGATGCATACACGCGTCTCCTTCCTCCCCGCTGCCCGCCTCCCCGCGCGCAAACCCCGGCTCTCCCCAAAGCCCCGAGGGGGCGGCGACCTACTCGGAAACGGCCTTGCCGCTGATGATCTCGGCGGGAGGCATGGCGACACCCCGGGCGAATGCAGCTCCTGCGCTCAGTGAAGCCCCGATGGTGCCTGCCGAGGGGTCAAAAGAGGCCCGGCCCGCCCTCCCCGCCCCTCTGCACGGGACACCCACGTGGCCGCCAAACTTTTCCCTCTTTCCCCCGCAAGCCCAGGCCGGTCGACCCCGGCCGATCCCCGCCCGCGCCCTCCCCTCCTCGCCAGGGGCGGAGGCAGCAGGAGGAGGAACCCAGCGGATCTCCAACGCGACTGGCCGCCTCTTCCTCCCGCGCGCCCGCCCCCTCGAGGCCCCCGATCCGCCCCTTTGTGCGCGATCCAAGGTGCGTCGGTTCCCCCGAGGGAGTGCAACCGCCTCCCTCCGCCTCCTCCTGAGTAGGTGGGGCCGGTGGGGATCCCTCGCTGCCTTTCGATCTGGTGGAAGAGAGGTCACAGGGTGGAAAGAAGGGTGGTTGTGTCGGACCATAGCTGTCAACTTACAGATTTGAAAATAAGGGGCCAGCAGCCTCAAAAATAAGGGATCAGCAGCCAAAATAAGGGATTTTGGCTTATACAGAAATCCGCCACTGATGGAGCCATGCTGCTTTGGCTACCACTGACTGTGTTTTGCAGAGGACTAGATGATCCTAAGGGTCTGCAACTCCGACCAAAGAAGAGTGGCAGACAAAACTGATGAACGACGTCGAGATAGCAAAGCTTACGGGCAGAATTAGAAACCAGGAAGAGGACCTCTTTAATAAAGAATGGGGAAAGTTTATAATTTAGTTGAAAAGCTATTGTAAAGAGTTACATACGTTGGTAGGATTGACAGAAAACTTGTACAGTGGTACCTCGGGTTACATACGCTTCAGGTTACATACGCTTCAGGTTACAGACTCTGCTAACCCAGAAATAGTGCTTCAGGTTAAGAACTTTGCTTCAGGATGAGAACAGAAATCATGCTCCGGCGGCGCAGCGGCAGCAGGAGGCCCCATTAGCTAAAGTGGTGCTTCAGGTTAAGAACAGTTTCAGGTTAAGTACGGACCTCCAGAACGAATTAAGTACTTAACCCGAGGTACCACTGTAGTAAAAATTTGAACTATGGATGGACAAATGATTTATAAAAATAGAGTTATGAAAGGGATGCAGAAGGGGAAATCACTACATTAAGATGCTGCACTGGTTGGAGGGTATGCTAAGCAGCACGTCGGGGCTGCCGTCGTCCCGGCGCAAGGAGTTCCATCGGCCCTTCCCCGCCCGAGAGAGAGGGGGGAACAAGAGAGACTCTTGCCCACGCCGCCCGCGAGCCCGGCATGAGGCGGTTGCGGTGCCGCCGCAGCCTCTGAAGCACCGCCCTTCTGCGTCCCTCCCCATCCCCTCCTCTTCCTCCTCCCTCAGGCCGCCTCCTCAGCCGCTGCTGCCACTGCCGCCTCTGGCTTCCCCTGGCATCGCGGTGGAAGTCTCGAAAGAGAGGGGCTGCCTGCCTGCCCGCCGTCACCCGTCTCCTCACGACCCACCCCCGAGTGGGAAAAGGGAGAGACAGAGACGCGGCAGCTCGTGCACGCACTCTCTCGCGCGATGGAGGACCCTGAGCCGCTGCTTCCCTCCCGAGCCGGGCAAGCATGAAACCTGGAAAATTTAAGGGACATCATCAATAAGGGACAGCAGCGGGACACGGCACTGGGATAAGGGAGTTTCCCGTCAAATAAGGGACGGTTGACAGCTATGTGTCGGACCCCATCACTGCTGCAGGCTCACCCAGCCCTGATTTTGTGCGCTTTTACTGTGCTGGGGAGTAAATCCTGCTTTGCCCCTATGGGGCTCCCCTTCAAAACTCAGGCTGCCGTCTGAGCGCTGGGACAGTTAAGGCATTTTTATTTAGGCTCCCATCTCCCCCCCCCCCAAGCCACAAGCTAGTTTAGCTGTGGGAAAACTGTCCCTTCAAATGGTACTTTGGCGTCCGTCGTGTCTCTAGAGACAATGGAGTGTGCCTCCGGGGGTGAAGTAAAAGTGCATGGAAGTGACCTCTCCAGGACACAAACCTGGGCAGTGTGTCTGGAGCTCCTGGGCTGCCCAGACGATAAGACCTGTGGGGTGCAACGGTGGCCCCAGAAAAGAATTACGGTAGTTGCTGTGGCATCTGTAGGGCAAACTGCACTTGGACTAAACAGTGGACTCTCGGGTTGCGAACATGATCCGTGCAGGAGGCACATTCACTACCCGCCTCGTTCGCAACCCACAGCGCCATGTCTGTGCACGCATGTGACACCATTTGGCGCTTCTGCGCATGTGCAAAGTGTGATTTAGTGTTTCTGGGTTCAGCGCAGTGCGCAACCTGAAAACGCGCAACCTGAAGCCTCTGTAACCTGAGGTATGACTGTACTTTTTTGTAAAAAAACAACAAAAACAACAACCAGAAGCTTTCCTTTTGGGAATTATAGGGACAGAACTACCTAAACTGTACAGAAACTTATTCATGTATGCTACAACAGCGGCAAGAGTGTTACTTGTCCCAAAATGGAAAGAAGCAGAAGTCCCAGCAAAGGAAGAATGGATACAAAAACTTACGGAATATGCAGAAATGGCAAAACTTACCGGAAAAATAAGAAATAAAGATAACAAACTTTTTATAAAAGAAGGGAAATGGTTTATTGAATATTTACAGATAAATTGTAAACAGATAAGAACATTGGCAGGATTATTGTAATAACCTGTAGTTTCATAAGAATATATATTTAAAGTAGATTAATTTGGCTATGCAGAATATATTGGAAATAAATTTAAGGAACTGCAGAAAGGGGGAAGGAAGTCATGTTTTGAACTGTAAAATTATCAAATGTATAAAACCCGAAAATCATAAATAAAATTTACAAACAAACAAAAACAAACAAACCGTGTGCTTAATGTAACTGTGTAATTTGGTCATCAATCTTTCTTCAAAACCCTGGCCAGGTACAAACCAGAAAGTCAGCCCTCTAACTGGGGCTATGACCTTTCTTTTTAAATTTCATGCAGGTCTCTTGTTTGAAGAGTTAGCTGGCATGGAGAAACATAAGGAGTGAAGCTTTTTGCCACTAGATAAATGCAAAAACTGAGAAAGTTTGAATCTTTTGAAATCCGGCTTTGACACAGAAACTCAACCTTAGGATTATCCTGTCCTTTCCCTTTCTCTCATATTATCTCACCTTCAGTCCAGTGTTTTACCAATCCTGTTTCAGGAATTGGAATGTTTGTGAACATTCTGTGTCACTGCAATGGCTCAGTAGGAGGGCCTGAAGCGCTGAAGAGCAGCTGTCAGTCAATGCATAGACAGTGATAAGCCAGCTGCACCTGTAATCTGATTTGGTATAAGAAAGCTTCATTTGCTCCTATGATCAGCTCTCTCCTTGCTACCATTTCAGCAGACTCTAAAACACATTCTTATTCGCAGTTGCATTTATTGAAGGTTTGCGAAAGGCAGGGGCTTCTATTTTCTATTTTTATTGGGCTGGCCGATGAAATTGAATTTGAAGTAATAAGGTGTTTTATCACTGCTGCTGTCATTATTAGTGTACTGCTTGTACTTTATGCGGCTTTAAATTGTTTTTATATGATGGGAAGATAATATATTTTTGAAAGGAAGCGTATAAAATAGAATAATATCAATCCACTTGCTCTTCAGCTCCTTCCAGATTCAGGACACAAAAATACAGTAAAGATAGGTTAAAGACAAAGACATGAATTGCATCATTAAAACAGCAGCACCAGAGAGGCATAAAACAACTGGTTCCATTCTTTAAAAAAATAATAATTTGCAACGGTTTAAATGCAGTCAGGATTAAAAAAAATAAAGAAATGCCGATACAGGGCTGCCTTCAGATAAATCTGCTTAATTTTGCCTGGGTGATGCCTGCTATAAATATATATAGAAGATGTCAAAGATCAGTATCTGGGGGGACATGCATTCCAATATTTCATTTATTATTGCATGTGTTATTCCTTCTTCAAGGAGCTCAACATGGCATATGTAGTTCTCCCTCTCCCTGTTTAACTCCCACAACAACCCTGTGAGGGAGGTTAGGCTAAGAGACCGTTACTGGGCCAGGGTCACTGTTATGTACTGAAGTTCTCACCCTGGGCCAGCAGGGGGATACTGTAGATAGTTTTCACTCAGGTCCCTATATGCAAATAAGGAATTGAAAGTGACGTTCAGTGATTGGATAGTTGCAGAAAGTTGTTACTGTTGCGTTGTAGTGGAGCTCTATATAAGCAGGCTGGCTGAACCCTTCAGTTCTGTTCTGGGTCTGTGAATAAACAAGAGCTGTTTGAAGAATCACTGTGTCGTCTGATATGTTCACCCACAACTTAACAGTCACCTAGTCAGCTTTGTGGCTAAATTGGGGATTTGGCTGAGTCTCCTAATCTGGCACTGTAACCCAGTGGTTCCCTATCCTACCCTACAAAAAGCATTATTCAGAATAGCCGTTTGCACGACCCACGGAGGACGATAATCGTTGGCCTACCTCATGGGGATGTTGTGAAGGTTGTCAAGATAACAAAGTGCTTGAGCACTTTGGAAAAGTTCTGTATAAATACTAAGTGGCGTCATTAGCAATCGATGCCAATGAAGTTTTTTACCGCAACTCCTTTCCTGCCCATCTCTTCTTGCTGCCCGCACCCTTTCGCCTTAAATTATCTCGACAACAACCACATGCGGCTGTTAAGTGTAATTATTTTACTGATGAGAACCTGGGGTCGAGAGAAGAAAGAGATCTATTAATATCGAAAGCATTTTAGCTGGAGAAGATTCGGAACAATCCCAGAGATGGCCTCAATACGCCCCTCGTTTGAGGTTATCTTGACTCCTCTCCAGGGCTAGGAATGATTCAGAAGGAACAAATGAGTTTACAAATTGACATTTCACACCGCAGCCATGGCAATAATGCTTAGGGTACTTGCAGAGCTGTCTCGATGCTTCTGCAGCATTTTGCCAGCTAATTAACCACGACTGGGCAGGGAGCTGGCGTCCAGCCTCCTTCATCTAAAGGACAGTCACAATATTTGAGTAATCAGAAGTTTTCGGAGGAAACGGGGGGCCTGTGAGGAAGATGGTCTTAGAACGAAACAGGAATAATGAGTAACCAACCATAGGTAGCAGAGGTAAAGTAGATTCGGGGCTAGCTTTCTAGCCAGGGTGGGGCAAAGGGAGCCCCCCCCATCACACCCTGAGCTGTGCTTTATATCTTCCCTGGACTTTTCGGGGAAACTGCCTTTTCAATTTGTGAATAGCAGGCATCTTCTGGTTAAAGAATGGCAGCTTGCTTTCAGAACACAAGCAATTTAAGAATAAAGGGAATCCTGACCATTAGGTACAGTCGTGGACGACTCTGGGGTTGCGGCACTCATCTTGCTTTATTGGCAGAGGGAGCCGGCGTACAGCTTCTGGGTCATGTGGCCGGCATGACTAATCCGCTTCTGGCAAACCAGAGCAGCGCACGGAAACGCCGTTTACCTTCCCGCCGGAGTGGTACCTATTTATCTACTTGCACTTTGACGTGCTTTTGAACTGCTAGGTTGGCAGGAGCAGGGACCGAGTAACGGGAACTCATCCCATCGCGGGGATTCGAACCGCCGACCTTCTGATCGGCAAGTCCTAGGCTCTGTGGTTTAATCCACAGCGCCACACCTGTCCCCTAATTTAAGAATAGGAGCCTCTGAAAAATCCAGCGAATGAGGCAGGATAAGTGTGCAATAAAAATCTCACCAGGAAGAGCCTCCCGCCCCCCCCCCCAGTCTGCTTGTTCGAGACTTTCCCTGACTGCAGGTGGATTTTTCATTAACGCAATCGCCCTGTAGTTACTTAAGCGATAGTTAAATATTAAAACTTCGTATTATGAGCTAGAGTTAGACTTTAACCCCTCAGACTTCCCTTTGCTGTGCTTTGGGTAATTTTTTGGGGTGGGGTGTTACTTAAGTCTTGAATGTTGATCACAGGAAAGCAATGTGAGTAAAATATGAGTTACAAAAATCCCCACGTGTATACAGTGCAACAAATAAATGGTGATCAGGTTTGCGCTTCTGTCTGGGAAATACGTGAAGAGCTATCAGTGGGGAGCTGGATTTAAATCACTGGTTTTGATGGGCCTTTTTTCTCTTGCTGATTTAAGCTGTCTTGATTTAAGTCTGGCACCTGTTGAAGTGTGCTGCATTTGTGCACACTTAACCACAATCCAACTTGACTTACAGGATGTTTGTCCAGATTGCTCAGGGGTGCTGCATCAGTGCCACCCCTCCCCCGGTGTCTTAAGATCCAGTAATATTATGCCTGTGGTTTTCATTGGTGCAGACCATAGTCAGGAATCAATCCAGCCCCATCAGGCCTTGCACAACGGTTGGCTTCTCATGCTATCTTCACCGATGTCCTAGAGAAAAGTACTGTACCTGCCTCTCCCCAAGATCCTCTCCTTAATCCTGATTTGGCTCTGCAACCCTGTTTTAGGACTATAGTGGACGCTTGGGTTGTGAACCTGATCCGTGCAGGATGCACGTTTGCAACCCGCAGCATTCGCAACCTGCAGCTGCACGTCTGCGCACGCACGGGTTGCGAGTCGGCTCTTCTGCGCATGCACAAAGTGCGATTTAGCGCTTCTGCGCATGCGCGATTGCCGAAACCTGGAAGTAACCCGTTTCAGTACTTCCGGGTTTCGGCGGTCCGTAACCCGAAAAAACGCAACCTGAAGCATCTGTAACCCAAGGTATGACTGTACTAGACTCCGCTATCTGGAATAGCCCATTGAGGCATAAAGCCAGCTCATGTTTCTTCTGTAACACTGGTGCATTTATCTGAGAGAAGTCACGCTACTTCCTTTTCCTTTCTTGATTTGGCATCCATGATTGCGAGGGGTCACAAGACAAGGGAACTCCCTAGAATCTGGGACACAGGCTGGACACAGAGTGCTCTTCAGATCATACCCAGGGTGCAGAGTGCTTGTGTGGTTTTCACCAGCTGCACAAATTTATTTCTTCCTATTTTTCTTCCCAGCACACTGCTTAGTGAGTTTAGTCAGCATGAATCTGGCTGGAGCTCCTTCATTTAAAGCACAGCAGCTAGGATGAAAACCTTCTCAGGGACTCTTTAGCAAGATGGGAACTGATGCTGCTCATGGCTGACTCCTGTTCAAATACAACCTGAAGATGTCTTCAATATCTAGTTCACCGGATTGTCTTAGCAGAGTGCTGCATTGACATCCTCTTTGACAAAAATGTTTTCATGTGTTTCAACAGCAGCACAAGGCTGCTGAATACCAAACTGGAGCTGGCCCCAAGGGATTTACCCAATGAGAATAGGTTTTAAATGACATCTTCTGATATTTCCTATTCCCTGGAAAAGCTAGTGTCGGGGCACCTAAGGAATTCTCACCCTATGGTCTTCAGTGTTGTAAAATGCAAAGCCCATCTAAGATAGCTTCTCTGTGCAGGAGGAACTGGTCGATGGTAACTTCCCATGTTCCTAATACTTAACTAGATGACAGTCTCTTTCCTGCTCAGCTAGAGCAAACCAAGAACTGCAAGATCCGGGCTTGTCAGCTAACCATTCCAGCACCTTGCCTGTATTCTCTAGTTCAAGAACTGAAACTCAGCTCCGGCAGAGCTTGAAGGCAGCCCTGTTGAGTAAACGGTCAGTAAAGAGGAGTCAAGGTTGGCATGGACCAGAGAGATTTTTATCAGCGATGCACTTGGCAAAGACGTCATAGCAGGCTATTGAGTAACTTATGTTTCTAGAAGGATGCCTAGAAGCAATTGCACCACTCTCTACCCAGAAAAACTCTGAGTTCTGCCATCATCGCTAGCATCAAGTAGACATGGAAATTCCTCTGGCCTGGATAGAGGGTTCTGACTGCAGGGCCACCCTAAAACCCTATAGCCTGTATTGCAGATGTAATGAAAAGGGGAGCCCAGAGTAGAGATGTCAGAGCATTCCAGAGGAAAGAGGAGTGGAAATTGCCAATGTTCACTTACACATCCCATGTCCAGAATGGAAATAAATCCAGAAAATATGCTTGACACTCAGGGTTGTTCTTGCTTTCAGCCTACAAACGATATGTAGTTGATTGTTTTCCCCATTTGCATTGCATTTTTTGGTGTGTTGAAATGAAGAGTGCAATGTATGTAATTAGATAAAGTACGTAAGTTACATACTTTTGCCATGGAGGCCATAGAGACAAATGTGTAGGTTCTGGCAGAAGGTGAATTGCAGCACAACAGAAACATGGCTGCATGCAACGAGTGCAGGGGAGAATGCCTTCTTATACCCCATAATCCAGAGTGTCCCACATGGGCACTAAAGGGCAATGTCATTGTTTCACAAAGTAGCACAGTTACATCTTGATGCTGGGGCTCGGTTCCAACAAAGCACAATTTTGTGTCCGTGATCAGCTTTATCAGCAGATTGCTGCAACCTCCTGGCTTGGAGGCGCAAACTTTGCAGTACAAATAAAACAACCCCCCAACTACGTACTAGCTGCAAGGGGCAGCCAAGAAAAACAGAAATTTGGCAGGCATCAGTTGGGGTAGAGCTCAATGCCCTTTCAAGCATTTCTGCAATCACTGGTTGATATTTTGCCACTTTGCCTTAAGATACAGTGGTACCTCTGGTTAAGTACTTAATTCGTTCTGGAGGTCCATTCTTAACCTGAAACTGTTCTTAACCTGAAGCACCTCTTTAGCTAATGGGGCCTCCTGCTGCCGCTGCGTTGCTGCTGCACGATTTCTGTTCTCATCCTGAAGCAAAGTTCTTAACCTGAAGCACTATTTCTGGGTTAGCAGAGTTTGTAACCTGAAGCATATGTAACCTGAAGCTTATGTAACCCAAGGTAGCACTGTACTTTTATACTTTATACTTTATTGTCACTTGTACAACTTGTATACAGTGAGATTACACAAGCACCCCCCACTCAGCTCTCTTAGTCTTAATTCCCCTCGTTTACTGACACACACACCAAAGCCAAAAGTCAGTTGCCCTGTTGTTATCTTTTCATTCAGCAGCCTAACAGCCCATAAATAGAAGCTGTTCTTTACCCTGTTGGTGCGACTAATCATGCTTCTATATCTTCTGCCCGAGGGCAGGAGATCAAGAAAGTGCCAGCCAAGGTGTGAATCATCCCTGAAAAATTTCCTCACTCTCCTGAGGCAATGTTCTTCCGCAATGTCGAGACTTCCGGGTTGGCGCCATTGTTTAATGGCGGATTCCCTCCGAGCTCCGGAGGGAATCGGCTCCGTAGCGTCTGGGTCTGGCCGCTGCGGCGAAGTGGAGACCCTTAAAATCACAGGCGCGGATGCCTGTGAACACAGAGACTCGGCGGGCACCATTTGCGCCCCCCCAATCCACGACGGAGCCTTTTTAAAGGCTTCGGAACGGAGGCAGGGTGGTGGTGCTGAGAGTACTCCCTCGCCTACGGAGTGAAGCCGCAAGCCATTGACAGAGAGCGCCAACTTCTTCCAAGACCGATTGGACTCTAAAACATAAACCCGTGAGTAATACGGAGATTGGAACCTTAAAAATTTTTTTAATTTTGGATTTGGAACGAGCGGGAAGGGGCTAAAAAGGAAGTCCACCCCCCCCCTCTTGTAAACAATTTAAAGCAAAGGACTGGGCAGCTAAGGTCGAGAGAATTTGTTTTTGTTTTTTAATGAAAGATCTTGACTTCACGGTTTTGACACGATAAGAAGATTTACTGGAGGATAAAAAGAATTTTGGGAGTTGAAATTTCACCCCCCCCGAGACCCGGGAACGTCCTATGAGAAAGCCTGTTGCATTGAAGATTTTGACAGCTGTCAAGTGAGCTGCTAGTCAGCTAGTTGTCAGCTGGAAAAAGAGAACATTGTTTCTGCTGTTCTTGCTGGTTTATTTGGTATAATTTGTTGAAAACAAGGAGGACTGTTACAAAATAACTGGACTTTTGGTTTTGAGCTGAAAGGAATACTAAGGAACTAAAATCCCCCTAGAGGGGTAATAGGGACACTACATCATAAAAATGGCTGGAGTACGTAAATTTCAAGCAGAATTGGACAGAGCACTCGTTCTCTTGGGAAACTTGCAAGATGAATACAATGCTTTGTCTACAGAGGCATCATTACTACACTGGACAGTAAACAACATTTTTGAGTCTGATAAGGACTTGAAACAGGAAGCCTATTCTACTGAACAAATAAATGAAACTGAAAGTGTAGATACGATGGAGCAATATGTGGCTTTTGAAGAAAATGAAGGAGGAGCAGGAGATTTGCAGGAGTTAAAGGAGAGTTACAACATGAGGCCTGACATGATGACAAAAAAGGACAATAAAAATTGGATGTGGAAAGCCTGGTCTGAATGGGAGTCTGGAAAATGGAGAGACCCTCTTTGGAGGAGATCTGAAGACCTGAGGATTACAAATTTGTTGAAGGGGAAAGCTGGAGCTTTGGGGACATCTGGATCTGAAAGAAATTTGAAACAAGAGTTGGAGCACCCCATAGGCTTTGCTTTTAAGGATGGAGGACCGGCTGGAAGTAACATGGATTCTGTTGGGCCGGAGCCCCTCCGAGACTTGGGGCTTAATATCAAAGACTATCAAAGAGACCGGCAGAAAGGAACTGAGAGAGATATAAGGGCCTCGGACGTGAGATCTCCAGGCTAAATAAATAACATAAAGACTGACGGATATTGGTTGGGGACTGGAACCGGGAAAAGGGTGGGTGGAGGTTGGGAATCCAAAGGGTACATAAGGATAATTTGCTTTTTATATTTTGTTAGTGGTAAGGAAATTGGGTAAATCGTGGAAGGGAAATTTTGGTCGACTTTAGGAAAAAGGTCTAAGAATAAATAATGAGGTATAAGTATTGATGTATAATTTTAAAAAGGTAAAATTGGTTTTTTCTTTTTAAATTAATTGAAAATAAGGTTGTTAAAAATAAATTGAGGAAATGGAAAAAAGAAGTAAAATAAAATAATAGTATGTTAGAATAAATGTTTAAGCTAAGGTAAAGAAATAAGTTAAGGACTTGCTGAATTGACAATTTAAATTGGAATACAAGAAGGGGAGGTGTGAGGAGGTCTGAGAAATAAGGTTAAGAATTATAAGTAACAGAAACTTTATGTGTTTTTTCTATTTTCTTTTTTTTGTGTTTAGTTTTGAATATTATGTATTTTTGTGTTTTTTGTTTTGTTTATTTTTTGGTTTTTTGTTTGTTGTGTGTTTCTTGAAAATGCTAATAAATATTTTATAAAAAAAATAAAAATGTTCTTCCGCAATGTCATCCAGTGGATTCACGGGACAGCCCATAATATATTGTGCTGTATTCACCATCCTCTGTAGACACTTCCCATCAGCTGATGTCAAACCAGCGTACCACACCGTGATGCAGTATGAAAAGACACTTTCTATTGTGAACCTGTAGAAGGAGATCATCAAATGTTGATGGACATCGTTCTTTCTCAATACTCTGAGGAGATAGAGTCTCTGTTGGGCTTTCTTAACCAGGACTAACTCCCAACTACATAATCACAACATGCACAACCTCAACACCTGATATGGTGTAATGCTCCTGGATACCAATTGCTGGAGACCACAAGAGGGGAGAATACTTGTGTGCTTGGATCCTGCTCTCAGGTTTACCACAGGCTTCTGGTTGACCATCATGAGAACAGGAGGAGAACTGAACTAGATGGGCCACTGGCCTGATCCAGAAGGCTCTTCCAATGTTCTTATGATCAGTACTGGTAGCAGACACAAACATTGCCCTCACACTCAAGGTGGGCCTGAAGGCCACCAGAATTAGATGACAACTGTTTCAAATGGGATGCACAATATGTATTGAAATGAGCTCATTTTCTCCTGCTGGGGGGGGGGAGGTAGGCCCCAAACCAATGTGTTCCATTGTACGAGTGATTGCCAAAGAAGAAGTAGTATCTGGGTGCAGCAAGATCAAACACGGGAGAAGCTTACTGATGTAGAACAGAACCTATTTTCATCTGAGAAATTTGGCTGGTATGCTGTTCAACAGGTCAGGGACGCAGGTGGCGCTGTGGTCTAAACCACAAGTTACAAGAAGCTGTTCGACAGTGGAACAGACTCCCATGAAAGGTGATGGTATCCCCTTCAGTGGAGGCTTATAAACAGAGGTCAGATGGGCTGGCCGTCTGTCATGGATGCTTTAGTTGAAATTCCTTCATTGCAGTGGGTTGGCCCAAATAACCCTTGGTGGACCTTCCGACTCTACAGTTCTATGATTCTATGACCCAAAATGTTATTGTTTGCCATCACATATCTCCTCCTTACGTAGGAGGCCCTCTCAGCAGCTTCATTGACATGTCACATGTTAATGAAGCTCCTTTAAACCAGGGTATATTGATGGATATGGGACGCGGGTGGCGCTGTGGGTTAAACCACAGAGCCTAGGACTTGCCGATCAGAAGGTTGGCGGTTTGAATCCCCATGATGGGGTGAGCTCCCCTTGCTCGGTCCCAGCTCCTGCCAGCCTAGCAGTTCGAAAGCACGTCAAAGTGCAAGTAGATAAATAGGTACCGCTCCAGCGGAAAGGTAAACGGCATTTCCGTGCGCTGCTCTGGTTCGCCAGAAGTGGCTGTCATGCTGGCCACATGACCCGGTTGCTGTACTCTGGCTCCCTTGGCCAATAAAGCGAGATGAGCGCCGCAACCCCAGAGTCGGCCATGACTGGACCTAATGTTCAGGGGTCCCTTTACCTTTACCTATATTGATGGATAGTTTGTTGTGGACTTTACCTTAGTGGAAATGCATGGTTATCACAATGCAGTAGGATTTGTAGACCTACCTGGGAGCTGGAGCTGGTTTTGACTCTCCAGTGAGCAATTACAGTGGCTTCTGTGATCTTTTAATGCAAGGAAGAAGACTCTTCTGACTCTCCAGATGTTGTAGAACACCAAACCCCATCATCCCTGAACACCGACCATGCTGGCTGGGACTGGTGGGAATTGAAGTCCATCCTTGACACCACCCCCTGCTCCTTTTGGTCAGGAGAAAGGAGATGGCAATAGAAGGAGGATAGATTTCATTTCAACTTTATTGCAGGAAATTGATCCTACATCTACCCTCTAGAACTGCTCCCGCTACAGATATCAAACACACGCTGCCTCTATTATCTTTTTGTCGCCTGCTGAAGAACTCCCCTTTCCAACAAACCTTTTAAGTGGAGATTTTTATCCCACTTCAAGTCTGTAGTGAAGCAGTTGAAATTGCTTTCGTATATGTGTTTTATTGTTAAATCACTTCAGGATGTTTTATGGGAAATGATTCACAGATGCAATCGATAATACTTCTAGGGAGGCTGTGCACATCCTGCCCTGATGAAGAAGAGCACCTCCGCACAAGACACCAACAGCGCAATCCTGCCTGCTCAGAAGTAAGTCACCTAGAGTGGGGTTTAATCCCAGGTGAATGGGTCCAGGTTTGCGGCTTTAATTCCCTAATGAATTGTTGAGAGTTCCACAGCGTTCATTTTCCTGGAAGTTGCCCAGTGTGGCTGGAGCAACCCAGTCAGATGGGCTTAATAAATAATAAAATTATTACAGTGGTACCTTGGTTCTGAAACGTAATCCGTTCCAGAAGTCTGGAACAAACTTAGGAAGGCGTGGCTTGCGATTGGCGCAGGCGCCCCTGAAACAATAGCCGACAACTGCATTGGACATTCGGCTTCCAAAAAACGTTTGAAAACTGGGACACTTAACTTCGGGTTTTCAGCGTTCGGGAGCCGAAATGTTCGAGTACCAAGGCGTTCGAGAACCAAGGTTCCATTGTATTTATTATTGTTATTTTCTGTGGTCTTCTTTGCTTCATTAGTGAAGTATACTCAGAGTCGAGAGTGGATTTCATGCACTTTATTCAGCTCATAGTGGTGAGGAGGAATGAAAGTTTCCCCAAAATATCTGCTTTATATACATTATTTACACAATGGGCTGCATGTGATTGGCTAATTCCGGGATTCTCCTATAGGCCAATCAGGTTGTGGATTCACTTCCACCTGGAGCTGGATTGGGTGGCTCCTGCGGACCAATCATACTGCTGCATTTTGGATCCTATTGTTCTAGGACCAATCAGACTGCTGCATTTTGGATCCTATTCAACTCAGTACACAACAATTAGAGATAGGCCTTTTGATCTGCCCTTCTGTCACGGGATTTCCCAGCCAAAGGAACGCATATGACAGTTGTTACTACAATTCCAAACACCCATGCACACCAGTCTAGTGTCTCTAGGCAGCTATTCCCAGGTTTACACTCTAGGGAGCAGTTGCATCAATGGGGGGGCACTTCAGTGAGAGGTGGTAGTGCTGTGGACTCCGATGACACAGCAGGCTACAAAAGTGCAAAAGCCTCTCTCAGACCGTCAGACGAGTCTGACACTGAATTGGAGGAACCACTGTTCACCATAGGCCACCATTCTCCTAAAGAGGAGAAGTCTAGCATGGAAGACTTGCGTATACTACGCAGATCTGAAAGAGCCACAAAAGATAAACCACCCAAAGCAGGGGTCAGCAACCTTTTTCAGTCATGGGCTCTCTCAGACCATGCGGTGGGCCGGACTATTTTTTTTTTTGGGGGGGGGAGGAATGAATTCCTATGCCTGTTAGGAGTGCATGCAGGAGCTGGGCCCTGTGACCAGTAGGGCTTCGCAGGACTGGGGCCTTCCTAAGTTTGTTCTGAAGAGGCAAGGTGTGGCTGCACAGGTGAGGCCACTTGGTAACTCACTGCACCTGGTGGCAAGAGCCAGGAAGGGATATAAGGTCAGCATTTCCCTTCAGCTCTTTGCCACAGCAACATGTTTCCTGCCTTGCTGTGTTTGGCTTCTTGCTTCCTGAGCCTCGACCTTGGCTCCTTGACTCCTTGTTTCTCGACCCTTGGAGCCTTGACTTCGTGACTCTCTACTTCCTGACCATCAGATCCCTGGCTTCAAGACTCTTGTTCCTGCTCTCACCCTGCCATCTTGCCCCCGGTTCCAACGTCCTCAGCCGGGACTTCGATCGCCCATAGATCGGACCGTGACAATGCCCAACAAATAACCCAGAGATGCGTTTTAAATAAAAGCACACATTCTACTCATGTAAAAACACCAGGCAGGCCCCACAAATAACCCAGAGGTGCATTCTACTCATGAAAAACATGCTGATTCCCGGACCGTCCACAGGCCGGATTGAGAAGGCAATTGGGCCGCATCCAGCCCCCGGGCCTTAGGTTGCTTACCCCTGACCCAAAAGATATGCTGAAGAGTTTGCTAAAACAACCAAAGCGGCTGTTGTTTGCAACTCAGAGAAGGTTTGGGAAACTTCAAGCTTCCAAAAGGTCCAGAGTTTAACCTCAGAGGATGCTGAGCCGTGGTTAAATGCCATGAAGGCTGAACTTGATTCCTTAGAGAGGAACAAGACAAAACCTGTCCTATTCAGGTTTACCAAGACAATAGGTCACGTTTGTCTTTGCTCACTTCCAAGGAAAGAACCAAGTACTTGCAGATAAAATTACACCGTGCAAGAGAGTGTATCCAGAAAGGACTCATTCAGGTGTCCTACATGACAGGAAAAGAAATTCCTGCAGATCTGCTGTCAAAAGTTGTTGACCGGGAACAACTTCAGGTTTATGTACAGCGGTTGCAGTTAGGCTGAAATACTGCAGCAGCGGGTTACATGAAATGGGGGAGGATGTTGAGAATTCCATTCCTCCCGTGCTGCAGATGTGTGGGATTGTTACATGTCACATGTCTGTTTACATTCCAGCACTGATTATTGGAGTCTTGTGAGAGGAAATTGAGATACGCTGTTTCCGCTCTGTATAGCTTTTGCAGCTCTCTCTCTGAGGAAGAAAGACGGAGAGAGAAGCCATGTTTTCTTTGTTTTGTTACGTTTGATTTAATTTGCCATAAATTAGGCTTAGATGTTACTCCTCAAGGCTGAGCTTCTGTTTTGAACTCTGCTAATCGTTTGCTCATGTCCCTGGATATGGGCCACATCAGCGTGACGGGAGACCGGAGTGATGAATCCCGGGCGATGCTGGATTGGGGGAGGCACCAGGCCTCGGTGTTATCACCCAACAGTTTATGTACCTTCCCCTGACAGGCTGTGCACATGTAGCCAGAGACTGTGCCTACATGGAAACGTCCTCTGCTCCTCCCTTTTCAGTCCCCTCCTGGTTCTGGATGACAGTGGTGCAGGAGAGGGTGGGGAAGCACACGGCCCTCCACTTGCCTGACCTGCCTCTTCCTTCTCTTCTTCCAACACAACCTGTGCTCCACCCTCCAGCTCTGAAGCATCCCTTGCCTCTGACTCTTGCGTCTTGGCTGGTACAGTTCCCCACAAACCACTGCCCGGAGTCAGACACCGGGTCCCATTCCCCTGGTACACTCTCACCAGCATCCTGCCAGTCCCTGACATCTGCTGGACACTCGATGATTTGATTTATTTTTTTGTTAGCATTTCCCATATCACTCTAGGCCAGGGGGAGCCAATGTGGTTCTTTCTAGATGCTACTGGACTGCAATTCGGTCTCTTTCAACCGTTGGCTGGGCTGGTGGGAGTTACAGTCCAATGACGTATGGAGGGAGGGCACCATGTTATCTACCCCTGCTTTAGACACCTCCTGCTCCTCAAATGTCCCAGCCACTGCTCAATAGGTATGAAGCAATCGGGAGAAGCAGGATTAGGTGGGAAAAGGCAGTCTGTTACACAGGCAGGCACTCAAAAGTGCCAAAGTCCATCATTTCGGTACTTACAAAACAGCCCACTCAGTAGAATACAGTGGCGTAGCGTGGGTTGTCAGCACCCGGGGCAAGGCAAGTAATTTGCGCCCCCTAACCCGTGGATTTGCGCCCCCTAACCCATGGATTTGCGCCCCCTAACCCATGGATTTGCCCTAACCCCAGATGTTGCGCCCGGTGCGGCCCGCCCCCGCTGCACCCCCCACGCTACGCCACTGGTAGAATAGTTTTCACTTTCAACTCTGTCATTGCTTTGTTTCCGATTAACTGAAGCGGAATAGGATATTCTGCGTTTAATTGCATGTTAACCTCTTAAATACGAAAATAAAATTGTGCAGCCTTGCAGCTTTGAACAGGGCAAAGGCAGGAAAGAGAGAAGAGGGAAACAGTGAAAGGAAGAATATGGGAGGTTCTAAAGGTAAAGGTAAAGGGACCCCTGACCATTAGGTCCAGTCGTGGCTCATCTCGCTTTACTGGCCAAGGGAGCTGGCATACAGCTTCCGGGTCATGTAGCCAGCATGACTAAGCCGCTTCTGGCGAACCAGAGCAGCGCACGGAAACGCCATTTACCTTCCCACCAGAGTGGTACCTATTTATCTACTTGCACTTTGACGTGCTTTCGAACTGCTAGGTTGGCAGGAGCTGGGACCGAGCAACGGGAGCTCACACCATCGCAGGGATTCGAACCGCCAACCTTCTGATCAGCAAGTCCTAGGCTCTGTGGTTTAACCCACAGCACCACCCGCGTCCCATGGGAGCCTCTAGCGGGTAGCAAATAGGAGGACTGATACACGTGTTATGGGTTTTGATGCAACTGAAGATCTTGCACAACAGTGGTTGTCACTTCTCCCTGCCCCTCCTGGTATACTAATACAACAGCATATCAGGTAACAGGGATGCAAGGAAATGTAATTTTCTCCAGGGCCCTAAACTCTTTGCATGGAAGCCCTGGCACATGCAATTTCCAGGTTCCCTCCGCAGGAACATTTCCCAGGGTCTCTGGCACTTACCATAGAATTGGAAGGGATCCCTAGGGTCATCTAGTCCAACCCCCTGCAATGCAGAAATCTCAGCTAAAGCATCCCCGACAGATGGCCATCCAACCTTTGCTTAAAAACCTCCAAGGAAGGAGAGTTCACCACCTCTCGAGGGAGCCCGTTCCACTGTCAAACAGCTCTTCCCCTCAGAAAGTTCTTCCTGATGTTTTGTCGGAATCTCCTTTCTTGTAACTTGAAGCCATTAGTTCGAGTCCTACCCTCTAGAGCAGGAGAAAACGAGCGTCGTGACACCCACACCCGGTCACATCCAAACGTCAAACCTTTTCATAAGACGGGTGTAAAGAGCCATCGGGGGCAGGGGGAACAGGGGAGCAGCCAGATACGGTTGTGTGGAACGTTCCCAAAATGTTGAGGCATTTGGGTTGCTCCAACTTGCAATTTTGCAATTTACCTGGAATGTGTGGTTATTACAGTCATGCTCCTCTCGCAATCTAACACAAGGAGGAGCTCTTGGCATGAGAAACACTTGGTGCTGGGAAATGTGCAATGGCCTCAATGTGCTTCAGTGCCAAGCGGAAGCAGACACGAAATACAAACTGGGGACTTGCTTGTGAGGTTGGGCTCTTGCCCTTGATTTGCAGAGCTCAAGGTTACACTACCTGAAGAAAGAAGGCTGTTGGATCAGGCCTTTATAAGTCCCCAATCTGCTGCGTTGGGGAAGCTCCAGAAACTGCCTTGTTCTACCTAGTTCAGTAGTGTCTACACTGATTGCCAGCTGCTCTTTGGGATTTCAGACTGGGCATGTTCTCAGCCTTCCCTGCAGATGCCAGGGATTAAACCTGCAATTCAAGCAGGTGTTCTGCCCCTTAGCTACGGCCCTTTCCCCTTGATTTGCTTATATAATGTATCCTACCCCACCTTGGGACTATAGAGATGATGCTTGTGTTATAAATGTTTATATGCATAATTAAAGTCAGCTGTCTGAGCTCTGTGTGTGTGTGTGTGTGTAGATATGTGTGTTGTAGTTGTGTGTGTGTGTAATGTGTATTGATCTATGCAAATGCCACACATACAAAAGTTTATTAACTCAGTGGGTTTTATTTCCATTTATTTCCAACAGGTGTGTTGCTGCAAATTTACTCCTCCAAGTCTCTGTTTTAAACCGATTTGTAATGTTATAAGGGTGTTTATAAAATTACAGAAATGTAGGGTTGGAAGGGACCCTGAGGGTCATCTAGTCCAACCCCCTGCAACACAGGAATCTCAGCCAAAGCATCCATGACAGATGGCCATCCAACCTCTGTTTGAAAACCTCCAAGGAAGGATTCGTTCCAGAGGTCCATTCTTAACCTGAAACTGTTCTTATCCTGAAGCACCACTTTAGCTAATGGAGCCTCCTGCTGCCGCTGCACCACCGGAGCACGATTTCTGTTCTTATCCTGAAGCAAAGTTCTTAACCTGAAGCACTATTTGTGGGTTAGCGGAGTCTGTAACCTGAAGCGTATGTAACCCGAGTTACCACTGTATAAGTTAAATACCGTATATACTCAAGTATAAGCCGACTTTTTCAGCACATTTTTTATGCTGAAAAAGCCCCCCTTGGCTTATACTCGAGTGACGGTCCTTTCAGGCTTTTTCCATTCTCCTCCTCCGCCTTTTGGGCTGCTTGTTCTTCCTCCGCTGCTGCTGCTGCTGCTGCCACTACCAGGTTTGTGGTGTGGTGAACTGGCTTATACTCGAGTCAAAAAGTTTCCCAAGTTTTTGTGGTAAAATTAGGTGCCTCGGCTTATATTCGGGTCAGCTTATACTCGAGTATATATGGTAAGCTAAATGCATATAAGTTAAATAAGTAAAATGGTCAGGGATAGGAATGAGTAAATCTGCCAGTTTTGGTTTCTCTCAGTTTCTCATTTTCCCAACATTAAGTTCAATTCTCTGCACTTCTCTGCGATGGATTTATTTTTTAAATCCTCATTAGAATTCATCTGCCTTTTAGTGTGGATTTCTCCTCACACACACATTTTTGTATACAGTTCCCCCAAATTTATTTTACTTATTTATTTCATAGAATTTATATGCTGCTTGATTGTAAAAACACTTCAAACCTCAGAAATGTTACTTGTTTTCACCTTAACAGAAAGCAAATAGTACAGAAACAAAGCGGTTCATGGCTTACAGGTTTTAGTCACAAAAAAAACAAAACAACCCCCCTCACAGGTTTGTATTAATTACATCATTTCCCCTCCACTAGCCCTCCCATCTCATCAAATTTAGTGCTAATAGAAATCAGGGCAAATAAATACTAGCCAGGAAAACATCTGTCAGTGGTGTGGTGTGTGTGTGTGTGTGTGTGTGTGTGTGTGTGTGTGTGTGTGTGTGTGTAGATACAGTACACACACACACACACACATACAAAACCCCACCCTGTCATTGGCTGAAAGTCCTGTTGCTTGAGACCTGTTTCCATGGGAACAGGAGCTGGAAACTAAATTGAAAAGTAGCTGATGCAAAGAGCTGAAATAACAGAACAAGGGAAAGCCAGAGCATATGGTCTGTGCTGAAAATGGTGCCGGCCAATTTATATCTCCAATAGAATCAAGCAGTGAGGCTTTTCCTGGGGTCGACCCTTTCAGGCTGCAGGTGTAACAAAAATGGGGCTCAATACCTCAATTTTGGTTTCTCTCAGATATTCAGTTTTCCCCGATCTTAAGTGCAGTTCTCAGCATTTCCACAACCCTTTGTGATTTTTAAAGCATTGACGAGAACTCGCCGCCATCTTTGTGCAAATTTTTTCCAACATGCACATTTTTGTATGCAATTTTGCACACTCTTTACGTAATTGCAAAGTGATTTCCCTTAATATAATGCATCCTTCTATATTGTTTGCACAAATATATGCACTTCCATGTGCTCTTTACCCTGCTGTATGCACGCGTCACTTTTTGTACGTGTCGCTTGGCACATTGTTTCAGAAAGCGAAAATTAGAAAGGTTCACCTTTAAGTGTAAACTGAATCAAATTTCTCCCTCGGTCATAGTATTAGGATGTTTACATTCTCCCTAACACACACACACACACACAGTCTCCAGATGGTCTTTATTTTGCAGGAGGGATTCATGCTTATATCAGAAATTTAGTTTTGTGCTATTAAAGTAGATTAAAGTGCTCTGTTGCTACAAATCCACTTGTTTTTGCAATAAATCCTCCTTTTTAATTAGCTACGCTTACTGTGTTATCAAGCTGGGAACCTGGATCACCTCATTTTGATGCAATACACGTTATCATCTAACGAAGGGGCCCTTGTAAGACAATTAACTCCAGGGCCTTAACTATATCACTTTCAGCAATTCTTGTTTACCTATTGTGCACCACTTTGGAACCGATGGGTATGCGAAGACCGGATTCAGTGGACTGAGCAGACGAAACCAATAACATCCAATCATTCTATCCATCTTCAAATCCTGATGTTACAAGTTTGTTTTCTCTTTCACGCAAAAAGTCCATAAGAAGTTTCCAGTCCTGAATAAATATTGATAATGATTTTTCTCTCATTAAACTTTGCCATCTCAGCTATGTCCAATAGTTTTATCAGCCATTCCTCTTTAGTGACCAGGGCTGTATCTTTCCACATTTGTGCGTATAACAATATTGCCGCTGTAATCATATATTGGAGTAATTATCCCTGGTCCTTTTCTAGTTGTGTGTCCATTGACCCTAAAAGAGTTCTGGCTTCAATTGAGTATTTAACCTTTAAAATCTGCTGTATCAGTGTATGTATGTGCATCCATTTGTTTAAAGCCTTTTTACATGTCCACGAAGCATGATAAAATGTCCCTTCGTGCTTTTGGCACTTCCAGCAAACATTTGAAACATCTTTATACATTCTGAATAGTTTCTCAGGAGTTAAACACCAATGATACATCATATTATAAAAATCCTCTTTAAGATCATAACACAATGTAAATTTTAACCCCATATGTTCCCACTGTTCTATCTGTATATTATAATCAAAATAAACTGCATCCTTTTTCTAGTGAAATGCTCCTGTTCCTGTTTTCCTTACACAGGCTGAAAACTCTCCTTCTCCGTTGCCCCCCAAAGTCCCAGGGGTAAGAAATCTGCAACTTCTGTTAAGCCCTGCGCATGCCAGGTCTTGCAGTAAAGAGAGTGGTTACAACTTGTAATAGATGCAATTTCTTGCAATCACACAATGTTCCTGACCTTTAGCTGGTCATAAAGCAAATGTACCTTTACTTATGTCAAGTAACATCAAATTTTCTTTCCTGTTGAATCAGAAGAATGAAGTTATACACTATGCAGGCTAATAGGAAATTTGAGCAAAGTATTCGATCAGAGCTTCGTCGTTAAAAGACTTTAATGGCCATCGATGCTCTGCTGCAATTTTCTTCTTCAGAGTCTCCCTCCTCTGCTTTTTCCTTGTACACATAGAAGCAGGCGAAGAGAACCAAAATAGGGAAAATATTTTGTACGCCAGCTGAGAAGCTCACATTTCGAACGATGGCTTTAAACATGCTCTGTATGAATGTTACCTACATACAAATAATTATAGCTTGTATTCTGCAATATACCCTCCTGCCGCTGGAAGGGTCTAGCCCGGGCTTCCTCAACCTCGGCCCTCCAGAGCCAGTGTGGTGTAGTGGTTAAGAGTGGTGAACTCATAATCTGGTGAACCAGGTTCACTTCCCCGCTCCTCCACATGCAGCTGCTGGGTGACCTTGGGCTAGTCACACTTCTCTCTGAAGTCTCTCAGCCCCACTCACCTCACAGAGTGTTTGTTGTGGGGGAGGAAGGGAAAGGAGATTGTTAGCCGCTTTGAGACTCCTTAGGGTAGTGATAAAGCGGGATATCAAATCCAAACTCTTCTATGGCCTACAACTCCCATGATACCTAGCTAGCAGGACCAGTGGTCAGGGATGATGGGAATTGTAGTCTCAAAAACATCTGGAGGGTCAAGGTTGAGGAAGCCTGGTCTAGCCTCTAAATCCTTGGGATATTCAACACACCTCAGAAGCTTGGGGATGGTAGTGGCATACCCTCCAACATTTCTCCGATGAAAATAGGGACATCCCATTCCATAATGCTAATCTTACTATTTATAGCCCAGTCGTCTTACAGGGTTGCTCTGGGCAGCTTTCAACATATATAGAAACACAATAAAGCATTAAACATTTTTTTAAAAACTTCCCTATACAGGATTGCCTTCAGAAGACTTTGGGGTTGGATTAATCCATACCCTCCAACATTTCTCCAATGAAAACAGAGACATCCTAAGGAAAAGCAGGACATTCCAGGATCAAACCAGAAACTGGGACAGCTTCTCTAAATCTGGGACATCCCTGGAAAATACAGACACTTGGAGGGTCTGTAGTGGCCTGGGAGAGGGCATCTCTGTGGCAGCCCCCAAGTTGTGGGACTCCCTCCAGAGGGGAACCTTGGTAATATGCTGCCCTGTGTGAGGCCATTTGATGCCTTTCCACTGGCTTTGGGAAGGAGGCTATGGGCTCTGAAAGGGTCCTAGAGCCCTCCTACCTCCTTCCAAAAGCCCAAAGTGCTTGCACAGGGCGGTGCTGAAATTTTAGAGCCCAAAATCTGCTGCTGAATACAAGTGCTCCCAGAATGCCTCACTCGGTTGCATGTCACACTTGGTTTCCAGTGCACTGCTGCCATATTAGCAGCAGTAAAACGCTGAAAGCAAGTCACGTTGGAAAAGGAGCAGAGCAGCAGTTTAGCTTGCATGGCGCCATGACTTACCAACTGGCCCTCCCAAGAGGGAAAAAGCATTTCTTTCAATTCACTTTCTCCATATTATGCAGAAGTTTATTGTCAAGTTGGCCATCCGTGTGCCAGCTTGCAGCTCTTCTAAAGAGTTCCATTTGTAGTAGAGCTTCATATAAAGTTGTTTTTCTCTTTGATGACAGTTTCTCTGGATGAGAAGGCTGAAGGGCCTCTCTTTTCCATGGTAACAGCTTCCAGAATTCTTGAAAGAAGGTCTATTGGAAATGTTGAGAAGTCAAAATTCGGGGGAAGAAGGGGAAAGGCGAGGATGAGCTACTCAAGAAAGGGAAACGTAGAACGATAAAGTTGGAAAGGGACAAGGGTACAAAACGGGTTGTTTTGCATACGTCACTGCATTGTAAGTGGCTTAGAAGTCATTTTGGCATTTAGGAAGTATATAAATTAATTTGTTGTTGTTGTTTAGTCATTTAGTCCTGTCCGACTCTTCGTGACCCCCTGGACCAGAGCACACCAGGCACTCCTGTCTTCCACTGCCTCCCGCAGTTTGGTCAGACTCATGCTGGTAGCTTCGAGAACACTGTCCAGCCATCTCGTCCTCTGTCGTCCCCTTCTCCTTGTGCCCTCCATCTTTCCCAACATCAGGGAACATTTGAAGGACAGCTGTGTTTCAGTTCTCATGTTGTTCCAGAAAGTGCAGCATTGATAGATTTGGCTTTGCACATGAACTGAGTCTAATTTCTCGCCGACCCCATCTCTTTTGGTACCTATGTGACTACCCTTTGGGGACATAAGTGCTGTCATGTCACCCCTCAGTTTTATTCAGGCTAAACATATGCAGTTCATCCAACCTTGTAGAACCATAGAAGTGGGAGGCACCCTGAGCTTCATCTCTACCACAGCCCCCTGCAGAGACATCACCTTGCCAACAAAGGTCCGTATAGTTAAAGCCATGGTTTTCCCAGTATTGATGTATGGAAGTGAGAGCTGGACCATAAAGAAGGCTGAACGCCGAAGAATTGATGCTTTTGAATTATGGTGCTGGAGGAGACTCCTGAGAGTCCCATGGACTGCAAGAAGATCAAACCTATGCATTCTTAAGGAAATCAGCCCTGAGTGCTCACTGGAAGGACAGATTGTGAAGCTGAGGCTCCAAGACTTTGGCCACCTCATGAGAAGAGAAGACTCCCTGGAAAAGACCCTGATGTTGGGAAAGATGGAGGGCACAAGGAGAAGGGGACGACAGAGGACGAGATGGTTGGACAGTGTTCTCAAAGCCACAAACATGAGTCTGACCAAACTGCAGGAGGCAGTGGAAGACAGGAGTGCCTGGCGTGCTCTGGTCCATGGGGTCACGAAGAGTCGGACACGACTAAACAACTAAACAACAACAAAACTTTCCCTCCATAGGACTTGTTTTCTATTCTTCTGACCATGTTTGCTGCCCTACCTTGAACCAGTTTGCCTGCTGAAAGTGAAGGCACCAGCTGAACCTCCCTGGGGACAACATTCCAAAAACGGGGATAACATTCTGCATTTTTTTTAAAAAAAAAATTAAATAAGACTATAGACAAACTGGATGGTGTGGGTTTTTTGTTTTTTTGTTTTTGTGTTTTGGTCAAACGACAACAAACCATTAATGCAGCAATGGCCAATAAGGTGGTGAGTTTGAAAATAGATCTTGAGAGAGCAGTATGAAGATCTATCCAATGCTGCAAATGGATACTAATAAGCTTCACACTTTGAAAGAAAAGAAAGAAAGAAAGAAAGAAAGAAAGAAAGAAAGAAAGAAAGAACACTTCAGCTACCAAAAGGAGGAGAAAATGGTTCATTTTTTCTCTCCATTTTCCTCCTCTGACAAAGTAAATCATTCTGGTCCTTTTAGCAATCCTTAAAAAAACTAATTAGTAATATTCTGATTCATAAATAGGTTGCAGCTTAGTTCACAGAGTGGCAGTTAAAAGAGAGGATGGGACACAGAAAGAGCGTGAGCCACCAAGTGCTCCACGAAAACACTTAATGTCTTGAGGACTGGCACCTTATTTAACAACCTGAATAAAAAGCTTCTGATAACTTAAAGGTATTTGAGCACTGCATAAAAAAATAAAAAAAGATGAGGAGGAGGCAAAAGCAGACACTCTTCACAAGAAATGTAACCAGCCTACATGGAGATGACCTTCTCCATATTATTTTTAAAAAACTAAAAACGATGAGAAAAGTAAAAGAGATGAATTAAAAGGTGAAAAAAAGGAATGGTTTTCTGAGCCTTTAATTAAAAAGCAATATTGAAGTAGACAGCTATTTCTCCCTAAAGCTGCTCTTCACGGCACCCTTATCACTTCCACTCCTTGATGAAAGCAAGTGATACTCTCTTCACAATTGTTGCAGGGTTGTTTTTTTGTTTTTTTAGGTTTTTTTGGTAGCTTGTTGAATTCAGAGAAGCCGCTGAGGAGATGATAGGATTTTTGCATGAGCGCCTTTGATGTTTCTGGCGAAGAGATCGGATAAGTCATTTAAACCGAGCACCAAGGAAACAGTAAGAATTCTTGAGCAACTTTTAAGGATCATTTTTTTTAAAAAATGATATTTATTCAAATTTTCATCCAACATAAACACGAAAAAAAGAAACAAGAAAAACAGAAAAATACAGCAAAAAGTAAAGCAAAAAGAGAAACCGAAAAAGAAAAAAGAAAAATACAAATCTCAAATTACAACTTTTCATTTGCTTATTTCTTGAACCTCCTCACACCTCCCCTTTTGTATTCTAGTTTAATTTGTTATTCCAGCAAATTCTTCCCATGTTTCTCAATTTTAATTTATATGATTAATCTTCACAATCTATCTTATTTGTTGGTTCAACGTAACCTTTCCATCTTTTAATATAATATGTTATTCATTTTACCTTAATCTCTTTACCCTTATCTTATCTTAAAAATCTTAAAATTTCAAAGTTTACGTCATATTCATCCATATCTCCTTAACTCATTTCTGCTAAAGCCAATTTAGTTCCTTTCCAACATATTCCCTGATATTTCATTAATATTACACTAATTCCAAAATTAACAAAAAAAAATTTCCCTTAATATCTCTAATTTTTATCCAACGTCCCTTCTTCCTGGTTTCGGGTTATGTCAGTCCTTTCTGTCCATTACATCCAGTCCATCAATCTGGTGTTCTTATGTCCGAGGCCCTTAAATCTCTTCTAGGCCCCTTCTGCAAATTTTCTTGTTCTTGTTTGTGCTTACGCACTTCTTTGTCTATTGTTGGTTTCTTGGGGAGTGGGTCTCCGGAGGGTTCCATCCGGTAATAATTTCCATTTTCCTTCGTCAGGCTGGCCCCTTCCCCCCAGTCCCACTCCCCGTCGTCATCTTTGTAATCCAAAAAATATTTTCCAAAAGATAGTTATTCACCTGTTTCATAGTCCCACTAGAGCTAAAAGCTTCCTTGACTTCAAACACTTCCCAGCACTCTCCAAGGTCAATCTTCCAACGCAGTGGCTTTTGTTCCTGCAGGACTTTGGGTCTCTGTTGTTTGAGGAGTAATCACTGCCTCTTCCTTCTTCATCTGCCCTTGGACTTGCCTTGTTAAACCAGATTCCTGAATTGATCGCTGTATAACTTCTTTATCCTTATTCTCTGTTAAATCATATTCACTGGCCACAGCACTCATCAAGTCCAATTTTTCATGCATTAAATTCATTTTCTCATGCAGCTGCTCCAGCAAAACATTTGTCATGCCAAGGGCAGACACCAAATCTTTCTTCCAACACATTTCTGTCAAGGTCAAACGGCTGGTCCCACGATCCAAATCTCGCAGCTGTAAAGTCTCCAGTAAATTGCAACAACAAACTGACAGGCTCCCTCTAGGGGATACAATTTCTATTTGTATCCATTTTTAAAATGTATCCAACAAAGGAGATTGCTTTCGATTTCAAATCCTTTCGATTTTCAAATACTTTGTTTCTTTAAATACAAAAATGCAGAAAGTAGCGCTGAAGTTAATTTGTTTCTCTTTAACTATCTGTCAAAAAATACTCCGCTTTCAATCAATGGACGTCTCAAACAATTTCTGTCCCGACATCCCATCCCCAGGTTTGGGACGATGGAAACTTAAATTTCTTTACTCTCCTCCTGCAGGATTAAACAGTCAAATTCCCCCCCCCTTTCTCCTGCTTCCAAGGGGGTTTTATTGGTTGTGGACGCAGGAAATTTCCAACTTTAAAGCAGTTTTCCAGGCTATTAGGTTGTAAGGTCTTTGCTTCAGTCTATATACAAAAAGCGGAAGGCGGACTTCCTGTTTAAACCTTCCCGCTTCGTGCCTAATTCATAAATTTTGTAGATTTCTTAATCCAATTATCCGTTTTTACTCACGGGTACTTGATTTAGAGTCCTAATGTCATCAGGAAAAAGTCAGCGCTCTCTGGCGATGGCTGCGCGGCTTCCCTCCATGGAAATAGCAATCGGTTCGCAGCACCGCGCTGCTCACCCCACTTCACTCCGGAGCCCCAAAAAGGGGTTTCCTCGTGAGTAGGGGAGGCGCTCTTGGTGCTCTGCCGAACCCCACGTTCCCAGGCTTCTCCTCCTGGGATTTCTAGCGGGCCCCCGCCTTCGCCGCGGCGGGAAGACCCAATTTCCACAGAGCCCGTTCCTCCGATCGGAGGAACTCCGCCATTTGTCGTTGGCGCTGACCCGGAAGTCAACTTTTAAGGATCAGTGGCTCCAATTGTCATATGTTGCAACCAGGACTGAGAATTGGCAGCTGGGAGAGAAGGCTACAAAAACAAGGGATTGTGATGACTTTTACTAGACAAGAGGCCTGAACGTAAGGGCACAAGAAGATCCCTGAAAGATCAGGTCAAAGGGCAATAGCCCTCTCCTGCTGTTGTTTCCCAGTGACTGATGGGTGATATATTGCAATAGGATATAGCTATCATGATGACTGGGTGGGACGCGGGTGGTGCTGTGGGTTAAACCACAGAGCCTAGGACTTGCTGATCAGAAGGTTGGCGGTTCGAATCCCCGCGATGGGGTGAGCTCCCGTTGCTCGGTCCCAGCTCCTGCCAACCTAGTAGTTCGAAAGTGTGTCAAAGTGCAAGTACATAAATAGGTACCACTCCAGCAGGAAGGTAAACAGCGTTTCCGTGCGCTGCTCTGGTTCGTCAGAAGCAGCTTAGTCATGCTGGCCACATGACCCAGAAGCTATATGCGAGCTCCCTCGGCCAATAAAGCGAGATGAGCGCCGCAACCCCAGAGTCGGTCACGAGTGGACCTAATGGTCAGGGGTCCCTTTACATTTTATCATGATGACCAATAGCTGTTGAGAGTCTCGAGTTAAGCTGTACAGCTTCTAACTGGTGGAGACTGGTAACACACACTGCTATTGTAAGAAACTAGAGATGTACCACTTGTGAAAAAACCTAAACAACTTGTTTTGCCACCCTCTGGAAGAAGAAGAAGAAGAAGAAGACAAGAAGAGTTTGGATTTTATATCCCGCTTTATAACTACCCTAAGGAGTCTCAAAGTGGTTAACAATCTCCTACACCAGTGTGGTTAAGAGCAGTGGACTCGTAATCTGGTGAACCGGGTTCGATTCCCTGCTCCTCCACATGCAGCTGCTGGGTGACCTTGGGCTAGTCACACTTCTCTGAAGTCTCTCAGCCTCACTCACCTCACAGAGTGTTTGTTGTGGGGGAGGAAGGGAAAGGAGATTGTTGGCCGCTTTGAGACTTCTTAGGGTAGTGATAAAGTGGGATATCAAATCCAAACTCTTCTTCTTATTATTATTTCCCTTCTTCCCCCGCAACAAACACTCTGTGAGGTGAGTGAGGCTGAGAGACTTCAGAGAAGTGTGACTAGCCCAAAGTCACCCAGCAGCTGCATGTGGAGGAGCGGGGACGCGAACCCGGTTCACCTGATTATGAGTCCACTGCTCTTAACCACTACACCACACTGGCTCTCTGGACCTCTTGTGGAGGAGGCACACGAAGAAGGGCTTCAGATGGTGATCTCAGAGTCCAGGAAGGTTAATAGAGAGAAAGAGACGGTCCTTGGGGCATTGCGGACCTGAGCCATTTAAGGCTTTATGGGCCAAAACCAGCACTTTGAATTGGGCCTGGAAGCTCATTGGCAGCCAGCGCAGTCAGGCCTGGATCAGTGTCATATACTGAAACTGTCTCCCCCTGGTGAGCAACCTGGCTGCCAAATTCTGCACCAGCTGAAGTTTCTGAACCATCGTTGGAGGCAGAGGTAACTCTTCTTTGAAAGAGTGCGTGCATTTCTCACAAGATGGCAAAGGCTGGCCCAAGAACTTTCATTAAAGCTCAGCATCTTTCACAGGTTGAACCTATGCAGTTAAATCAAGCACCACTGAGTTCAATGGAACTTAATCCCAAGCAACTGTTTCCTTTGAGTGGCATGTGCGATGAGCCATAAAGTATTAAATCCTGGCACATCTCAGGGTTTCCCCACAAACACTCCATCGTACAGAACTCTTTTCACACAGGTTGCACCCTAAAAGAGAGGGAGGTCTCTTCTGACTCCCAATTCAGCTGAACTCAAGATATTTCAGTCTCATATTAGACAGCTATTATAAGACTACTGTCATATTGTTGCCACTGGCAATTCATTCACACCTATTATCTTTCTATTGGCTGAAAATATGTTCTCCATAGAGGGTCCTCATTTAGGCTTCATTTCAAAGAGCCAGACAGGTTTGAAACAAAAAAGGATAATTAACCAAGACCAAAAGAAGACAAAACCACCCTTCATATAATTTACCAAAATATTCTCTCCCTTTCTCTCTCTCTCTCTCTCCCCCCTCTCTCTCCCTCCCCTCTCTCTTAGGGTTGTCATATTTCAAAAAGCAAAAACCAGGACACCCTAAAAGACCCAAAATTGTTGAGGTTTTTTTTTTAAGGAAAACCCCAAAATGCCAAATTTCACAAAAATGATACACAATTGACTTGCCTAAAACCCAGGACAAAGCGTCGCCTTTCAGAAATTCCCCCTGACATCAATTCCGCCTTTAAAACCCCAGTAATGTCTGGGAAAATCCAGACAGCCCGGACAGCCCTAATCTATTTTTCATCTATCTATCATCTGTCTATCTTTTAAACAAAGAAATCTTAGCATTTTAACAATGCCCAGCTTTTTGATTGTCCAAAGTAATATCTATCTATCTATCTATCTATCTATCTATCTATCTATCTATCTATCTCACGACATCATCTCAGCATCATTGAATGATGGTAATGTATTCCACTATACAAAGGTCAGAGTCACAACCATTGTTCTCCCCAGTTTTGCAGCTGCCCTACCCTGTACATGCCACACACACACCCCGCCCGGAGGGTTGCCCATAACAGAAAGTGTCTATCAGGCCATGCATGGCATCTCCTAGGGGCTGAGGCAGTTTCGGCCCCCCCAATGTATTTTTTTGAGAGGACTGGGCCCCCTCAATGTGCAGAGGGCGATCAGTTCCACCCACCGGCTCCTTGTGATGTTGCGCGTGTGACATCAGAACATCAGTCAACTTGAGAAGATAGTGCCTCTGTCTCAGGCTGAAAAAGACTCCCAGCAGGGATGGATTCAGAGCTGTGCAAGTTTTAAGAAGGAGGAACGAGGATCTGACAGGGCCCTAGAGTCCTCCTGCCTTCTTCCCAAAGTCTAGTTAGCACTTTCCCAACTTTGGGACTCTGCCAGAGCCTTGTGCCTCTTTGCCAAGGCCCTGCGCCTCTCTTACCCAGTTCTGGGAAGACAGAGTGAGGGCTGCTGGGTGTGGGTGTCAAATTTTGACCTCGCACAGGGCTCCATATTGTCCAAGTCCTCCTCTACTCGGAGCCCTGATTTATGTAGTTTGTTGGCCACCTTCAGGGCTCATTTTTTGGGTGCCAAGAACTGGACTAACCCCACCAATAAATGATGATGATGATGATGATGATGTTGCTTCTGAAAGAGGAGCTCCCTATAATGTTCTGTAACAGAGATGGCCATCATCAACTTTGGCCAGCATAGTGGGAGTTTTGATTCTGAACATCTGGAGGCTACTCCTGTAGACCCTGTGAAGAGCATTGGGCTTGCTCACGAGTTTGCTTTTTTGTGGCATTACAAGAAAACCCACAACGTGGCCCCTGTTTGCACTAGCTCCTTCCCAACATGGAGCTGAGAAACTGTCTATAAAAACACCCCATGTTGGGAGGGTAGCGGACGTCAAGGAAATCTGTGAAATGGTTTTGAAGATGATTCTTCTGGCATTAATAAGAGAAAAATAACAAGCCATTGTCCTTTCCTATAACTGGACTCTGCCTTATGGAGTGATAAATATGGCAGAAAATGAGACTGTCTTGATTACTCTTCAAGCATAAAATAAGGGCTCTTACTAGCAAATCCAGAGGTTTCCTAAGAAATTGGTTAGCCTTTGTGATCCTTCCATTTCTGATGTTATTGGGTAGTTTAGGGCTGCTTAAGCCTAATCATTTTTTTGACAAGGTAAAAAACCACTATTACTGTTGAACATTTTCTTGGCAGAAGAATCTATTTCACAAATTAGGTTCTTGATCATGTTGGCTGGTCAGCGATGTCACGCACCACCCTCTGTCAAGAGAACGTGTGTGTGCATGCAATATCGAAAAAGGAGAAATGCAACCCCCCCAAAAAAACCCCCAAAACCCAACAACTCTGTTTAATTGTTTTAGTGCTATGCTTTTCTCTTAACCCCACGTCATTTTAGTTAATGCTTTGAGGTTTGAGTGAACATCTAAAGATTTTCTGCCTTCTTTCTAATATACCCCCCTTGGAGCAATTACCATTAGAGGCAAAAACTCACACTGATATCAATGGCAGTTTCCCTTCCCAATGCTAATTGTTGTGTGTGTGTTCTGAGGAGGGCTTTTAATGCCTCAGAAAGGATTATTGTAGACTTGGAAAAGGTTCAGAAAAAAGGCTAGCAAGATGATCAAGCGGATGGAGCCTTATGAGGAATGGTTGCAGCGTTTGGGACTTTTTAGTTTAGGGAAAAGGCGAGCAAGAGGTTTTTTAGAATTATGCACCACATGGAGAATGTGGATAGAAAAATGTTCTTCTCCCTCTCACATAACATGGACACGCCATGATGCTGAATGTTGGAAGATTCAGCACAGATAAAGCAAAGGACATGGTTAAACTATGGAACTCACTCTCACAGGTGGCAAAAAACAAAACAAAAAAGGGTTTTGCCCACTTTTTGAACCTGGCCTGTGAGGGTTGAGGAGATTCCAGTCTGCCTCACCAGGCTAGAAAGGTTCCCTACCTCTATTCTACAGCTTGTTTCATGAGGGATAAACAACCTGTCTAGAATCAATTGCATGGTTTTTCCAAGCAGGTCCAGCCCTACCACTGGCAGAGTGAAATGGCAGCCTCAGGAAGCACATAGTTGTTTATGATTATTTTTACTCCTAGGGGGATTTTCTACCTCAGATACCAAAATACATTGTTTCTTGGGATTTTCTACCTCAGATACCAAAATACATTGACCAGTCTTGAGTACTAAGCAATCTGCCTGTGGGAAGGCACCAACTGGCGAAGCCTGGGAAGTTTCCTGAAGCATCGGATAACTCAAGAGAATACTAGGCGGATCTTTCTCTCTCCTGAGAGGAATTCTGACACAGAGGGTTTTTTATTTTATTTTTTGGATGGAATATTTCAACTCCCTCCTTTTTTTCTGACTATGATTAAATATTGAAGGGGTATGGGAAATTCAACCATTAAAGAAGCTGATGGACGTGCAAAAATAATAATCTATAATCTGACATTTTGCCAACATTTTAAATGTTGCGTCTAAAATTCTGTCTCTGTGCTTGCCATATGAGGTCAGGCACTGTAAACTGACATCAGTGTGGGACCTCGAGAAATATAAATAGGCATAGACTATTCTTATTATTAACAGCTCCATCAGAGCTGGCCCAACCACAGGGCAAAGTGAGGTCAGCTCCCCTGGCCCCAGGACAGAGCTGTTAGGGAGTCATTCTGCAAAGAAACAATTATAAAGTTTCTAGAAGGTTCCAGAGTTTTTCCTTCAAGTTTGGGAGTGGCACTCTGAGTTTAATTAGTGTCAGCTGGAATTGCTAATAAAAAGAAGACCACTCGGCTTCGTTTTTGCAGATGCCGGATAGCAAACGTCTGACTGAAGAGTGCTGCCCTTCATCATTGTTCACCACTTCCGCGAGAGAGGAAGAAAGAAAAGCTCTGCTAAACAGTTTAGAAAGAGGTTTACCCTAACCACCAGTATTAACGCAGCGAAAGTGTGTGGATGGTAACCTCTAATAAGAGCAACAAGATCTCTCTCCTGGGCCCCCAATCTGTTTGCAGTGGAGGGTGCTATCCTGTCGCAACTCCCACTTCAGTCAGCTTCTGTACATGGCAGCCATCTTGTCTTTCACCTTAGGGCACAAAATGTCTTGGGCAGGCCCTGAGCTCCATCAACGTACATGGTGGTCAAAAAGGATTGGGAGTGAGGTCGGCCGATGCCTGAATCCACCGAAGGAGAGATGTTCCTGCCTGGGCCTCTCCTGCATTAAACTCTCTTCCCCCAAATATGCCCGCATGTGGTTGGATGCCACGATTGGACACATCCACGCCCTTCTGTTCTAAACAGGAGAGATGCAAAGTACTTCTTTCTGTGAGCGATTGCGGTGGTGGCTAATGTAGGTGCCTACCCCCCCCCATTGATAGGAATGGCTTATGGGGAGGAGGCATGCCCACAGCATTTTGTTTTTCTGTCTCTTTTTCAGCTCTTTTAGGTATGGTGGCCATTTTGTCACACCCCATGGCAGCCATTTTGTGACAGGCACTCACAACACTTTCTCAAAATGTGCCCACTGGCTCAAAAAGCTTGGGAACCGCTGATATATAGCTTCAGTGACAACTGCAACAAGTCGAGGAGAGATGCATAGTTCGAAACATGGTAAACATCGGTCCGGTAGCTACAATTGGTCACAACCCTTCTGCGAATAATTACAATGTGCTTTCAGATATGCGTTTCCTTTTCTACAGGTTGTGGAGTTCACCACAGAGACACATGATGAGTAAACAAGAACTTGTTTTTCCCTGTAATGTCAGAAGAGGCCCTGAGCCAAATAGTTTTTTGGGGGGTGTGATAGATGAAATCTCACAGGCCTTACGGAAAGCAATGAAGTGGGCAAGCGTTTTTTCTCTCTTCTTCTTGTTCCGTGCAACTCACCTTCTTGACAATAACAACAAAGAAAACACTTGTCCGTCTCTCTCCAGCCCCAAATTTTCTAAAAAGCAAAGCACTCCAGAGCTAAGTCATTGCAAGTGTTTGCATTGAGCAACGAACAAAGCCCGGCTCCTTCAAGAGATGTGGATGATTCGTAAACAACTTGGCCACTCTATGCGTGACTTTGCCGCTCATCTTTCCTTCTCCTTGTTCCCATCAGGGAAGTAGCATCTCCACCCTGAACTTTTATTTTCTAGTCTGAATGACATTAAACTTACTTTACTTGAAGAATTTTCTCTCCGTAACATGACTCTACTTTCTAGGAAGACCTTTCAGCCAGAAAGCACAGGAGAAGAGCTACGGGGTCCGGGGCTTTTACAAATGTCACCAATAGAAGATGGCCGAGTAAAATATACAGTGGTACCTCGGGATGCGAACGGGATCCGTTCAGAGCCCCGTTCGCATCCAGAAGCAAAAGTAACTAGCGATGGCATGTCTGCGCACGCACACTTCGCTTTTTGCCGCTTCTGCGCATGCGCGCGACGCCATTTTGAGCGTCTGTGCATGCGCGATCGGCAAAACCTGGAAGTAATGTGCTTCGTTACTTCCAGGTTGCCATGGAGTGCAACTTGAATGCACTCAACATGAAGCATATTCAACCCAAGGTATGACTGTATGGTCTTTCAATGTTTGCTGTGCTATTTCGCTTACTAGGCATTAGCATGGATAGGCAAACGTTCTTCTAAATGGAATTGGGGGTGATGGCAGGCACTTTTGGGCAGTGCCAGCCTTGAAATGAAGGGAGGGTGACTGTGGTCACACCATGCATGAAGAGCACTGTTATACCACTTTAACAACCTTGGCTTCCCCCAGCGAATCCTGGCAACGGTTATTTTTAAAGGGTGTTGGGACCTGTGGCTCTAACAACAGTTTTCTTCTGAGAAATTTCATCCCTGCTATTAATGCTGGATGAAATTGTATTGGTTAGTTCAAACTGATAGCTGCAGGAAGCAATTGGGTAAGAGAGGAAGGCTGGAAGATGTCCACTGTTTCTTTGCAAAGGAGGAAAATAGGGAGAGACCTAGGACACAGAACCAGAACCACACAGTATTTCTCTCAGCAGAGAAACAATTGTGGCAGCAGAGACCCCCCCCCTTCTGATCCAAAGTAAGACACTGTTCAGTTCAGTTAGATGTTAAGCATGCATGGTATATTTGCAAGGAAAGAGGGAGGACAGAAAAGGAGAACAACTTGGCCACTCCCACTATGACCTCTCATTGGCCACACTCCTGTGACCTCAGTGCAGCCCCACCAAGTTACCATAGTTTTCCGTGTATAAGCCGATGCTTTTTTATTATAAAATAATATTTAAATTTTTGGGTCGTCTTAGGCACGGATAGTGCAGGGGGGGGGGGACGGGTGATTGATTGCAGTCGCGAACATTAGATTGTCAGCGGCGATTGGGCGGGTGATTGGTTGCTGCGGCAAAGGCTGTTGTTGATTGGCTGTCGCTGTGGCAATTGTGCAGACAATTTTCAGCAACCCCCCCCCCCCAAAAAAAGCTCAAAGCTCAACAACTCTGGGCAATCTCCTCCCATTTTCTAAATTTTTAGTCCCCCAAAATAGGGGTCGTCTTATACACGGTAAATGTCGAGAACATTTATAAATAAAAGGGCAGCAAAGAAACAGTAAGGTGAAAGTAGGATAAAAAGAAAATGTTCCAATTTCTGATAGCTCAGTTGGTTAGAGCATGGTGCTGATTACACCAGGGTTGCAGGTTTGATCACCCTACCGGACAGCTGCATATTCGGAAACTCGGAAACTACAACTAATCCAGAATGCGGCAGCTAGACTGGTGACTGGGGGCGGCCGCCGAGACCATATAACACCGGTCTTGAAAGACCTACATTGGCTCCCAGTACGTTTCCGAGCACAATTCAAAGTGTTGGTGCTGATCTTTAAAGCCCTAAACGGCCTCGGTCCAGTATACCTGAAGGAGCGTCTCCACCCCCATCATTCTGCCCAGATACTGAGGTCCAGCGCCAAGGGCCTTCTGGCGGTTCCCTCATTGCGAGAAGCAAAGCTACAGGGAACCAGGCAGAGGGCCTTCTCGGTAGTGGCGCCCGCCCTGTGGAACGCCCTCCCATCAGATGTCAAAGCGATAAACAACTACCTGACATTCAGAAGACATCTGAAGGCAGCCCTGTTTAGGGAAGCTTTTAATGTTTAATAGGTTATTGTATTTTAGTGTTCTGTTGGAAGCCGCCCAGAGTGGCTGGGGAGGCCCAGCCAGATGGGCGGGGTATAAATAATAAATTATTATTATTATTATTATTATTATTATTATTATTATTATATTCCTGCATTGTAGGGGGTTGGACTAGATGATCCTCAGGGTCCTTTCCAGTTCTACAATTCTGTGATTCTAATCTGCCTCCCTGTTTCTTTCCTCTTCATAACGTAAGAGACTGGCTGCTGGATCAGAGCAACGGCACACATAGTCCAGCATCCAGTTAGCGTATTGGCCAACCGGATGCCTAAGGGAACCTGCAAGCAAGATCTGAGAACAACAGCACTCTCCCCATTATGAATACCAAGGTGGTATTCAGAAGCATTTCTTCCTCCGGTGTTGGAGAGAGAATGCAGCCGTCTTGGCTAGTAACACTGATAGTCTTCTCTTCCACAAACTGGCCTAATCTTCCCACATGCACCCCAGATTGGCTCAAAGGCACCAGGAAACCCCCAAGCAGCCTGTAGGGGGAAGAGTGAGGATATTGTGCTGTCAGCATATTTTCCAAAGCACCTTCTTGCCCTGTGATAGCAGGAGACACAAAAGCTGGTGGGCAATATACTGTCGCATGCCCCCCATTTCTGACTGGTGCAAAATTCCAGGGTTTTGTGTTTCCTTTGGAATGAGGTACAGCTGTGGGGGTCTTTGTGATATATGGTTTATGTACATGTATATACAACCTGAGTCTATGATGGAGGGGTTCATAGCCATAGCCTTGGATGTGAGCAGAAATCAGGCATGTCTACCCCTCACAGGCTTCAGCTTGCTTCTTCCTCTGGCTTCTAGCTTACACACACACACACACACACACACACACACACACACACACACACCTCTCAACTCTAGCCTTTGTCTTTTCTAACTATCTACCAGCAAGTTGAGGGAGGAGGGCGCACCCATTTGCCATCTGGCACAGAGGTCCACTCCACTTCCTTGTGGAGAGGAGTTGCGGTGGACCACGTGGCCACCCACTCTCCCCCAGGGCCGGGGGACCAAGTCCCGCGTTGCCCTGGGTATCCCGGCCGCGTCATCACTCTGCCAGCCAATCCGCTGGCTGGTGGGGGTGTGGCCAGGACCATTTAAACCTCCCTCCCTCCCTCCCTCCCTCCCTCCTTTTTTTGCAGGTTTTCACTGGCCTTGCTATGGACCTTGGTTGGTCGCCGTTGAGGGTCCTGGTAGGAATTTTTCCACTTGGCAAAATTGGCACGGGCCATTTGGTTTTCACCTACCTCGTAGCAACTGTCACAACTTTGTAAGGTTTTGCGGTTAGGCATTGTTTGACCTTATGATGGGGGAGGTGAGGTGGGGCCATCACCTGCCCCTCCAAGCTTAAGGGTATTCCGTTAAAGGAATCCGGGAGTGTGGATCTTGTCCGAAGCCCGGGTCGGGGGCTAGGGCCATGACATGACCCCGACAGGAACACCTGGGGGAGCTCGAGTTGGTTTGCATCGACGGGGCTTCCCCTTCTGGTGGTTTACCCTTACCGGACTCACTGCACAGTGGGCAGGAGTCAGATATAGTCCATTCAATGCCTAAGCCAATACCGCTCACATTCTGTAATCAATAAAGTTGTGGCCAAAATTTGCCCAATAACATTAATATCTGTGTCCTGGTGTGTTTTATTCATCAACGAGGGGTGGTTGTGGGCTCCAGACACACAGCTACTTCCTTTGCTACCCTGGCCATTCCAATACTTTGAACCCTTCCTTAGATTTTAACATTTGCTGGATGCAGGAATTAGAAGCCTACTCCCCACCCCCCAAATAACCCTCATAACAATATATTAAAAGGTTGACCTTCCACGAGAAGCCCATTTTTCCAATACTTTGAAATGGAAACATAAATCATATTTATTCCAAGCCCATTAATTTTATTGAGTCCTTTCAAAAAGGGGGGGGGGAATTGATGGTATGGACTGGACACAGGGTGGGGTTTAGTTATTCTAGCTTAAACGATTAATATGGAGGACAGAGGATCAACCACCAGAGGGCTACATAAAGTAAGGAAAGAGGAAGAACTGTCTGATTTGGTTTCTCTCAGGTTCTCAGTTTTCCAGTCTACAGTTCTACTCATTCCCACATTAGTTTGAGATTTATTTATTAGGAGTCTACATTATAATGTATATGTATATTAAAATGTACATGTATATTTTTACCTAAAATGTACAATTTTGCAAGCATTCCCTCCCCCAGAATATAATGCTCTCTCTCTCTCTCTCTTTTTTTGCATTGCTTTCACTATCAATTTTTGTGTGCACTTTCCCCTAATATTAGGTACACATTTCTTCATTTCTTTTGTTGGAGAGCTGCATTGTAAAGAAATCTGAGAAGTGTGAAGGGTACCTGTGTTTTAGTTGGTTTGAGAAGTGCAAATGGTGTAGATTCACATCAATACGTGAACCAAACAAATTCATTCCCCATTACTAATCAGGGGCTATTACAATTAATTACAAACTTAGTTACGTTAGTTTCGGTCATAGCAGATAGCAAGACAAATAAAGTAGGTTTTAGCAGAAGCCGAACTGCAGCAGAACCCAAACAGCGCTGATTGCGGCGAACACAGGACGGGATGCCTTCTCCTTACATCCTTAACTGCCATCTTGGGGAGCAAGGTGAGTTCTAACAAGCTAAGAAGAGCCTGCTGGATCAGTCGATGGCCCTTGTGGTCTCTTCCAACTCTATGATTCTATGATTCTATGATTCTATGATCCTGTTCTCACAGTGGCTGAGCAGATACCTGTGGGAAATCATTGATAGCTCTCTCCTCCTCCACGATAGGCCTTCTCTCCCATAGGAGGTGGTGTCGTCACCCAAGTCTGTTCTGGCAAATAGGCATTGGTAATCCTTGATGCTACCCTGAATGAGACAGAGGAGGACAAAGTACAAAATATGAGGTCTGATCTGTTCAATCACAGACCACCATGATACGGGGGGGGGGGGGAGTGCAAGTCCTCAAAAAACCGTGACCAGTACTCGTTTTCTCCTTCCCGTCTGCCTCTTTTGCTGAATGTATATTGCTTTGTTCCATTTTGTGTGTGGCTTATAATTTTTATGAGTTTATTTGTTCTCATTATTGTATGTCCTGCAAAGATCACCAGTGCTGAAGCAATGATTCTTCAACATCAACTTCGTTGGACTGGTCATGTTGTGTGGATGCCTGATTATCGTCTTCCAAAGCAACTATTCTATTCCAAACATAAAAATGGAAAGCATAATACTGGTGGTCAACAAAAGAGGTTTAAAGACTCTCTCAAGGCAAATCTTAAAAAATGTAGTATAAACACCAACAATTGGGAAACACTGGTCTGCGAGCACTCCAGCTGGAGAACAGCCTTTACCAAAGGTGTCATGGGCTTTGAAGACACTCAAACTCAGGACGCAAGGGAGAAACATGTTAAGAGGAAGGCATGCTTGGCAAATCCACACCGTGATCAACTCCCACCCGGAAACCAATGTCCCCACTGTGGAAGGACGTGTGGATCCAAAATTGGCCTCCACAGTCACTTACGGACTCACTGTTAAAACCGTGTTTATGGAAGACAATCTTACTCGGCTACGAGTGATCGCCAAAGAAGAAGAAGACCTCCCCCTGGACCCTCATGACGAAGAATGGGGCAAGAAATATTATTCAACAAATAAACAAATCATTTTGAAATATTGGTGGGATGGTTGCTCTGAAGGAGATTCTCCCAAGCCCCTTTGACAAAGTGACAGGTGAAAAACCCCTCAGGAGGAATCTAGAGCAATATAGAGGAAGAGTTTCCTTATATAAAGAGGCTTTAATTGTGAGAATATAACTGCTTCTTACCAGAACCTTACAAGGTGGGGAATGTCTCTCATCTCCCCCTCACCAGCAAATTGTTTCTCATCTATAAGCAGTCCTTGCAATATCAGCACTGTGGGGATCAGTTGGTTATAAGCTAGAAGCAACTCCCAGCTTTAAAAACCTGCATGATTTAGAAAAGGATTTATTATTATTTTTTTGGAAGGAACAGTGTGGTGCTAGACTTGCATTATCACCCTTGCAAAGCCACTCATTATAAATATTTGGTTGTACTCGGTAACAGTACATACGGCTTTCCTTTCAAATACTCCACCATCCCCATATTTGCAAAGTAGCAACATGGCATTAAATTTATATAGTTTTAAGTAATTCCACCCTCCTGTCTTGGAGCCTTTGGTTTAATATTGATTTTGGAAAGAGCAGTGATTCACTCTGTTTTAATTGATCTCACCCGCTGTAGATGTCTGCTGCTGGTTAATGCCCTTCACTGGGAAAGTAGAGCAAGATGATATATATTGCCTGTAACTGGTATTCTCCAGATATATTGCATTGTAGAGCTACCAGATTCTGATGTGGGGAAACTTTAAACCCTTCCAGGCTCAGGAGTTTCCCCAAATCTGGTAGCTCTACAATACTAGTGGGTTCTGGTGCAATCTTGCATGACCTTGCCAAAATCTCGTGAGATCTCGCACGCTCTGCAAGATCTGGCAAGATTTTGTCGGAAGGTGGCACTAATGTCAGCACTGCTTCTCTGCCACTGGCAAAGGTGGCAGGATACCAACAGGGGCACCGCCTTGGGGTCTTCCGCTGCTTGAGGCAGCTGCTTCACCCTGCCTCATGGGAGGGCTGGTCCTGCCTGAGACTACAGATGGATGAATCTGTCAATTTTAGTTTCTCTTATCTTCTCATTTTTCCAGTATCCAGTTTAGTTGATTTGCACATCAGCAGTCTGATTTTTTTATTATAAGGCCTTCTGGAAATTCATCAGGGTTTTAGTGCAAAATTCTACTTATATATCTAGTTCTGTATGGAATTTTGCCTAATATTCACATAATTTTGCAAAGCAATGGCTCCTTAACATAATGTATTTTTGCTTGTTATTTTCCTGAAATACAGTGGTACCTTGGGTTAATTCGTTCCGGAGGTGCGTTCTTAACCTGAAACTGTACTTAACCTGAAGCACCACTTTAGATAATGGGGCCTCCTGCTGCCGCCGCACCGCCAGAGCACGATTTCTGTTCTCATCCTGAAGCAAAGTTCTTAACCTGAAGCACTATTTCTGGGTTAGCGGAGTCTGTAACCTGAAGTGTATGCAACCTGAAGCGTATGTAACCTGAGGTATGTACATTACCCTGCTATATGCATTTTTGTACACTTAATTTTGCTGGAGAATTGCACTGGAGTGGTGCGTGAATTTCAAAGAGCGGCTGTGTTTGGGTGCACGTACTTTATCTGGAAAGCGCAAATTATGTAGCTTCATCTTTAATGTGAAATGGATCAGATTTCTCCCCTATCCCTATCCAGAAAACAAGTATCTGTCAGATTTCCTCTTCCCCAATCTAACCTGGGATTATGGGGCAGTAGATCATAGAATCATAGAATCATAGAGTTGGAAGAGACCACAAGGGCCATCGAGTCCAACCCCCTGCCAAGCAGGAAACACCATCAGAGCACTCCTGACATATGGTTGTCAAGCCTCTGCTTAAAGACCTCCAAAGAAGGAGACTCCACCACACTCCTTGGCAGCAAATTCCACTGTCAAACAGCTCTTACTGTCAGGAAGTTCTTCCTAATGTTTAGGTGGAATCTTCTTTCTTGTAGTTTGGATCCATTGCTCCGTGTCCGCTTCTCTGGAGCAGCAGAAAACAACCTTTCTCCCTCCTCTATGTGACATCCTTTTATATATTTGAACATGGCTATCATATCACCCCTTAACCTCCTCTTCCCCAGGCTAAACATGCCCAGCTCCCTTAGCCGTTCCTCATAAGGCATCGTTTCCAGGCCTTTGACCATTTTGGTTGCCCTCCTCTGGACACGTTCCAGTTTGTCAGTGTCCTTCTTGAACTGTGGTGCCCAGAACTGGACACAGTACTCCAGGTGAGGTCTGACCAGAGCAGAATACAGTGGCACTATTACTTCCCTTGATCTAGATGCTATACTCCTATTGATGCAGCCCAGAATTGCATTGGCTTTTTTAGCTGCCGCGTCACACTGTTGGCTCATGTCAAGTTTGTGGTCAACCAAGACTCCTAGATCCTTTTCACATGTACTGCTCTCAAGCCAGGTGTCACCCATCTTGTATTTGTGCCTCTCATTTTTTTTGCCCAAGTGCAATACTTTACATTTCTCCCTGTTAAAATTCATCTTGTTTGTTTTGGCCCAGTTCTCTAATCTGTCAAGGTCGTTTTGAAGTGTGATCCTGTCCTCTGGGGTGTTAGCCACCCCTCCCAGTTTGGTGTCATCTGCAAATTTGATCAGGATGCCCTTGAGTCCATCATCCAAGTCGTTGATAAAGATGTTGAATAAGACCGGGCCCAAGACAGAACCCTGTGGCACCCCACTAGTCACTCTTCTCCAGGATGAAGAGGAACCATTGATGAGCACCCTTTGGGTTCGGTCAGTCAGCCAGTTACAAATCCACTGAGTGGTAGCATGTATGGGATTGCTGCAGGGCACCTCCTGTAGTGGTGCCCTGGCTGTGGAAGGCCTGTTTATTGATCATTTGGCCTGATTTGCTTGCACAGAGCTTATGGGGAGTTTATATTAGGCCTCTTCCTTAGTGAGGCTACTGCTCATTGTCAAAGCACCTCACTGAAGTTTTGTGAATAAAAAATTACATATTATAATAATGAACATGCAACAACCTATTAAAAAAACCCCAGCAGCCTAAACAACAATAATGCCAGACCTTTGGGCACAGATGAAAATATGGACATCCTTGTGTACTTCTAACTTTCACTGCCCCCGTGCATTCTCCAAATAAAGTGTGCTCTCCTTTTGCACATTGCTGATGGCATTTATTTGCTGGCTCTGCATGAAATGGACTAGGACACACACACACACACACACACACACACTCTTCGAAGAAACATAAGACTGTCCAGTCTGTAGGGATGAATGAATCTGTCAATCTAGGTCTACTCTTCCAATCATAAGTCCTGTTCTCCACATTTCCACATCAATCTGCATTTTAAAAATAATCTTCATGACTTTTAGTGTGACGTTCTCCTGATATATAATTTTTAAACGCAATTTTCCCCAGGAGGTGCATTTTTGCAAGCACTTTCCCACTTTTGTAGGATGCTGTCCACCAACATGTGCATTTTTATGTACGTTTCCCGCAGCAAACACGTTTTTGTCTACATTACCATGGCTGGAGATACTGCACTGCAAAATTCAGAGAGGTGCAAATTTCAAAAGAGAGACATGTTTCAGACCACACATTGCTCCAGGACGTGCGAATTAAATAAAGGCCGCCTTCAAATGTGATCTGAACTGCGTTTCTTTCCCATCCTTACCACCCAGTCTCATAGTGAGGATCTGGTTGCAATGAATATCTAGAATGGCCTCTGCCACTCAAGCACATCCAGCGACATTTATCACATTGAGGGGCAGTTATGGGCGAGGGTGAAAGTTCGGAAGCAGCCCGCTGGTGTTATGTTCATGCATTCATGTGCAATCCCATGCATGCCTGCTCAGAAGTAAGTCCCACTGAGTTTAAGGAGACTTAAGGTAAAGGTAAAGGGACCCCTGACCATTAGGTCCAGTCGTGACCGACTTTGGGGTTGTGGCGCTCATCTTGCTTTATTGGCCGAGGGAGCCGGCGTACAGCTTCCGGGTCATGTGGCCAGCATGCCTAAGCTGCTTCTGACGAACCAGAGCAGCGCACGGAAACGCCGTTTACCTTCCCGCCGGAGCAGTACCTATTTATCTACTTGCACTTTGACGTGTTTTCAAACTGCTAGGTTGGCAGGAGCAGGGACCGAGCAACCCCGTCGCAGGGATTCGAACTGCTGACCTTCTGATCAGCAAGCCCTAGGCTCTGTGGTTTAACCCATAGCGCCACCCGCGTCCCTAAGGAGACTTACTCCAAGGTTAATGCAGCCTGCGTGTGGAATCAAGACGCAACCGGCTCTCCTTTTGCCAGATTTAACCAAACGGAAGACTTCTATTGCATTCTGTCAGGGCACAGTCGCAAACTTACTAAATAAATAAAAAAAATCCCTCCCCAACTCCCCCTCTCCCGAGGAATAGAAGGGAGAGTTTTTTTTACCAGCAGCACACCCTTAATAAACAAATAAATAAAATACACAGGGACCTGTCCCCGGTTAAGGACACTTGGAAAGCGTGATTCAAATGTTTCCTTTGGTAATTAGGCCTGTGTTGTCAGATAATAGATTATCCTCGCAGTGTCTACAAGGATAGACTAGTTTGGAACGAGCACAGACAAGGCTGGGCACTAGAGCAGGCAGTGACTAAGAAGCTTCTGAAATTTGTCATGTCAGGGAAGGAGGAGGGGAACTTCAACTAAGCTGTTGCTTTTGCCGGGGAAAGAAAACACCGGGCGTCTGCATGTGTGCGTGTGTGCGCGCTCACTAGCTGACAAGATACCGCTCCGTAGCGGCTGGTATTTGAGCTCACGGAGGCTGAGCGGTGTGCTGCCGGAGCCGGTCTTGGATACAGCTGTTGCTCTGGTGAGGCAAAAGGAAGCAAAAAAAGCAAACTCGGAAATGCCGGCTCGGGTTTAATGCGTTCCCAGTAATTGCAGAGTCAAGAACGATCCATTCAAAAGCACTCAGGTAGGTGCTTGTATTGAGCTGTGTGAATTTTAATACATATAGAGAGAGATTGTGTATGAGTGAGTGAATGAGAGAGAGAGAGAGAGAGAGAGAGAATATAAATGATTGCTAGGTAATGGAAAGGGGTATGGGAGAGCAATAAATGATGCTATTGTTGATTTGATTGATAATAAGAGGACAGTTAGATTTAGAAAGCTCAAAATGGCCTTTCTCAGGACCATTTCAGAATTATCCCTTTCAGATTTTTTATCTCCTAAAGTTGTCTAGAAAAAATTGCAAAAGTTTGTTACTTAAGTGATTTGTGGTTTGCTTCCATGTATGTGTGTGTGTGTGTGTGTGTCTGTTTAAATGACATTTGAAGACGAAAGACTGAGGATGGCACAAGTGTTCAAAAACTCACTTGAATACTTTAACCAAAATGATGAGGAAACTGGATATGAATGACTTAGAAGCCAAATAATTTATTTTTTCATATGCTTGGAGCGTCCTGTTTCACTGGAGTTTATTTGGGCAAAAAGAACTCAAATCCATTATAAAGATGTGGAGCAATGGTTTTTGGCTTGAGCCCAGTCTGAGCAGTGGGGGAAATTAAATATGTAATCCTATATACAAATAACTCTGGAGTACTCCTCATTGAGTTCAATGGAGATTACTTCTGAGTCAGAAGACATAGGATCACCATTGGGATGAGTTTTTTCAGCCTTTGCGTCTATGCTCCACGCTTTTTTTAAAGGAATGTTATGAAAGGTGTTAATGCAATGGCATTCCCAAATAATTAATTTCATCAATTCCTCATCCATTCTACTAATGCCTCATTAATTCCTAATTCCACCGTATGGAAGTAGCAGTAGACTGTAAACCGGTCTCTTAACTGCTGAGTAGAAAAATACTTCCCAGATCTGAGGGAAAATCACACACTGGGCACAATTTGCTCACCGTAAAATGCCTCCAAGTCCCATTGATGTCAGTAGGAAACTTAAGCTGTTGCTTAATTCACTTCCATTGAAACCAATGGGACTCCAAATCATTTAGCTCTGGCTGGATCTTGCCCAGTGTGTATGCTTCCTAAAACAGAGAGGCACAGACTTGGAAGGTCACATCCTTGAAGCCCTCACATCCCTGTTAAGAAAGTCGAAGGGTGGGGGGGCTTGTTGTGGCTACTCTGTACATGCTCAGAACAAGCCTCCTTTTAACTGTATCACATGGTTCCTCTGAGAGTCCTCCTTGCACTGGAAACCTGTCTCCAAGGCATAGTCTTATATGCATCAAATACACATCTTCTGTGGCTATTTCTTGGAGTTGTAGCCCACTCTGTGCCACAGTGATGTCAGGACAGGTGACGATTCCCTCTTACGCCACGCCAGGGGCTTTGTGCAATTGCTAGCGATGCCTCGAAAGGTTGTGTCTTTGCAGCCTGAAGTGGGGCATTGAAAGGTGAGGGTTCGAATCCTGCCCTCTTAGGGCTGGGCTTCATTACTGTTATTCATAGCCTTTCCACGAGGAGTGGGTCACAGCTCAGAGGTAAAGCCCATGCACTGTCTGCTGCAGATCTCTGGTTCAATCCCACACATCTTTACCCAAGTCCCTGGGAAGCCATATCAAACCAAAGGTTGCAGCAATATACCAAGTTAGCACAACCAATAGTTTGGCGCAGACAAAGGTGGCGCAGTCAAAGGTGTGTCCTTGAACCTCACAATTTCCTGCTTGTTTAAAGCGGTAGAGGGATTGATCCAGGTAAAGCCCTCCTCCCCCACAAAATGCACACCATCTGTACTCATTTGTTCCTCCCTGACAAAGGCTACTCAGACGATTACTCAGTCCACTTCTTTGGAGAAGCCCAGTGTGGCTAAAGGTCGAGATGCAATTTCTATGCGACGCAGAGCATTTCTATGCGACACAGAGAAGTAGAGATTGTAGGATTAAACCTCAAGGTAGCGTTTTGGGCTGACTGATCACATCAGTTAAAAGGGTCCGTGGTTCCGGATCCATGCAGCGCAGCCTATGTTTATTATATAATTTTGCAGCCGTCTCTTTTATTTTTAATACTCTGCTGAATCACAATGTGTGTGCGTTCACATTTTTGGAATGCCAATGATAAAAATGGCAAATAGTTGGGCAGAGATCCAGTCCCTGGAAAAAAGAAGAAGTTTGGATGAGCCCGAGAAATTGTGTCTCCTTGGAATATGCAGAAATGCGGGGATCCTGTTCTGGTTTGCAAGACAACCTGAGCAATGCTATGCATCTACCTAATGGCAAACCAGCTTGTTGGGACCCCTTCCTGCTTGCAGCCTTCTCGATTCGAGGAGAACAAAGCAAAAACCAGACAAGCTAGCAGTGCAGGGAGAGCAGAAACCTAGGTGGGCTTTCACAGCATGTGTTGTTGTTGTTTAGTCGTTTAGTCGTGTCCGACTCTTCGTGACCCCATGGACCAGAGCACGCCAGGCACTCCTGTCTTCCACTGCCTCCCGCAGTTTGGTCAGACTCATGCTGGTAGCTTCGAGAACACTGTCCAACCATCTCGTCCTCTGTTGTCCCCTTCTCCTTGTGCCCTCCATCTTTCCCAGCATCAGGGTCTTTTCCAGGGAGTCTTCTCTTCTCATGAGGTGGCCAAAGGATTGGAGCCTCAGCTTCAGGATCTGTCCTTCCAGTGAGCACTCAGGGCTGATTTTCTTAAGAATGGATAGGTTTGATCTTCTCACAGCATGCATCTATGCATTATTTGTTTATTTATTCAAAAAATTTCCATGCCGCCCAGAAAGTCAAAATTCCTGGGGCGTTTTGCCACGACAATACAAATAGCAAGATAAAAACAAGGAAAGGCAAGTGCCAAAATAAGGAGGAAGAGCCGTAGCTAAGTGGGAAACACCTGCCTTGGATGCAAAAGGCTCCTGTTTCCATCCCATCTCCACTTACAGCTGCCTGAGTCATTGGAGAGCTGCTGCCTGTCCGTGTTGACAGTACTGGGCTGGATGGACCAATGGTGTGGCTCAGTATGAGGCTGCTTCCTATGATCTTAATAAATCACCTCAGGTGGGAAATGGCTTAAAGAGGTTTTTTTTAAATAATATTTTGAAAATGAATTTATCTCCAGTGCCTTTTGGAAGGATCAGATTTTATCCCAACAAGACAGTATAATTCTTTTATCCTCCAGAGGCTGCTATTTTATCCACATGTATCTTTAATATTTTTAAATGTACCAAATTTTCTTAATGTTCTGTTGAAAGCCACCCAGAGTGGCTAGGGAAACCCAGCCAAATGGACGGGGTAGAAATAATAATAATAATAATAATAATAATAATAATAATAATAATAATAATAATACCTGGGAGAGAGTTAAGCTCCGTGAAAAACATGGACTTATTCCTGAGGAGGCACACGAACACAAATGCACAGTTAAGGATTGTAATTAAGACGTTTTCGAGACCTCGGGTCAATATTTTGCTCTTTCTTTTTTCAGAAAAGGAGAGAGATGCTAGACTTGGCTCTAGATGCAGTAGACTATGGACTGGCACATGCTAAAATCCGCCAGCCTCTTCAAAGTAGATTACAAGGACTCTTACCTCTCATTAGTTCTTGGCCATCAGTTAAACACATAGACGCACACACCACCACCAACAAAAACAAACAAACAAACCAACAAACCCTGCTATACATTTTGAAATGATTTGAATTTCAAATTTGAGCTTAAAGCTTGAAACAGGAATTGAGGGGATGCTCATCAAATCTGCAGATAACACCAAACCTTAACAGATTGGAAAACTGGACGCAAGCTAACAAAACGAATTTCAGTAGGGACAAATGTAAGGTTCTGCACTTAGGCAGGAAGAACCGGATGCACAAATATAGGATGGGGGACACCTGGCTTACTAGCAGTACATGTGAAAAAAGGATCTAGGGGTCTTGGAGAACCATAAGCTTAACATGAGTCAACCGTGTGATGCAGCAGCAAAACAAGCTAACGCTGTTCCAGGCTGCATTAACAGAAGTCTAGTGTCTGATCAAGAGAGGTAATAGTACTGCTCTATTCTGCCTTGGTCAGAACACACCTGAAATACTGTGTCTAGTTCTGGGTGCTTCAGTTTAAGAAGGATATGTTGACAAGCTGGAAGGTGTGCAGAGGAAGGCGACCAAGATGATCAAGGGTCTGGAAACCAAGCCTGATGAGGAACGGTTGTGGGAATTGGGTATGATTAGCCTGGAAAAGAGGAGACTGAGAGGAGATATGGTAGCCATCTTTAAATATCTAAACGGCTGTCGCAAAGAAGGTGAAGCAAGCTTGTACCTGAATTAGTGCATTTAAGTTACAAGAAAAGAGATTATGACTAAACATCAGGAAGAGCTTTCTGGCAGTCAGAACTGTTTGACAGTGGAACAGAGTCCCACAGGAGGCGATGGGCTCTCCTTCCTTGGAGGTTTCTAAGCAGAGGTTGGATGGCCATCTGCCATGGATGCTTTAGCTGAGATTCCTGCATTGCAGGGGGTTGGACTAGATGACCCCTGGGGTCTCTTCCAGCTCTAAGATTCTATGAAGGCAAAATTATGCACGATGCTTCAAAGATTTGTGTCCCATCAATGCTGGAATGGAGTGGGGTAGGTGTTTGAGGCAGCGTTGGGTTTGAATGAAGCTCCATATCCCTGCTCAGTCACAAATCTCCCACTATGGCCTTGGGCAAGTCTGAACTTACTAGGGCTCTTGCCAGGGTTCTGCTTTGCTGCTTTAAGCCAAGCAGGGAGCTATTGCGTTGCCAGCGGCGTGCAGTGAAATTTTTTCGCAGGGGAATAGTTAAGGCCAGAGGTGCCAGCATGCAAGGGCAATTGGAGGGGGGAGTGATGTGTGCGTGACATCACACATGTTAAAGATTTTCTTGTTTTACAGAAGTATGTGTAATGTCTCTCGTATTTTTTCCATGTAACATTTTTACAAATCCGTTTCATTTGTTGAGACATTAGGGGGAGAAAAAAAGGGGTGGGGGGGAAGATGGGTGGGGGTTGGGTCGGGTGGCGATGTTTCTATTTTGCTTAATGTATGTAGGGTTTGGTGTCAACGTTGCTTGTGCTGTTCACTTGTGTTCCTTTGGTGGTGAGAGAGGTTGGGGTTGGCCTAGGGTGTAGTTGTTTGTGATTGGCTGTGGTGATCTTTGTTTTTTTGTGTGAGTGGGGTGGATGAGTGTTTTGGATCAGGTTAGCCATATTGATTTGTATGCTGTTGGTGGATTATTGTCACTGTCTTGTTGGGCTGTGTATGTGATAAAGGGGAGCCATACCGGGGTAAAGGCGTCTTCTTCTGCTTGTCCCCGTTCAGTTTCAGTTTATTGGTTAATTTTTTCTAGTAGGGCTGTTTCCCATACTATTTGGTACCACTGGTCCATGCTTACTCCTGACAGGTCTCTCCAGTGTCTGATTATGGTGTTTCTGGCTGCTGAAAGTAGGTGGGTTATGAGTTCTTTGTGGTGTAAATGGGCATTGTTGTCTTGGAAGATGTTTAGTAGGGCCAATTCTGGGGTGTCTAATACTTATTTTACATATTTCTCATGTGGCTGTTGTCCAGAATAGTTGGATTTTGGGGCACTCCCACCACATGTGGAGGTATGTCCCTGTGGAGGTGCACCCTCTCCAGCATTTTGGTGAGGTTCCTGGGCGTATTTATCGCTAGTTTTCTTGGTGTTAGGTACCACCAGTAGGTGAGTTTCAGAGAGAGTTCTTTTCTTTTTGTTGATATGGATTTAAAGGGGAGTTTAGACCACATTCTGGTCCATTGAGTGGGGTTAATCTCATAGCCTATGTCATTCTCCCATTGTTTTTTGATTGCGTCTAGGGGGTTTGTGGGATTTTGGAGTAGTATTTTGTATATTGTGAATACCATCCCTTTACTGTTTCCCTTTGTTGTTAGGAGGAGGTTTTCGAAGGTTGTCAGGGGCCTAGTTGCTACTGATTTTACTGTTGGGTTTTTTAAGAGGGCAGAAGCCTCCTGAGCTTTGGGATGGATGCACCAGGCCTCTGACAGGATGCTGCGTCATACAGTCACGGAGTGAATGGGATCTCATGAGATTTCTGAACCTGGCAGGATTTGCATTTACAGTGGTACCTCGGGTTACAGATGCTTCAGGTTACATACGCTTGAGGTTACAGACTCCGCTAACCCAGAAATAGTACCTCGGGTAAAGAACTTTGCTTCAGGATGAGAACAGAAATTGTGCGGTGGCAGCAGTGGGAGGCCCCATTAGCTAAAGTGGTACCTCAGGTTAAGAACAGTTTCAGGTTAAGAACAGACCTCCAGAACGAATTAAGTTCTTACCCTTAGGTACCACTGTATCTCTTTTGGACAGAAATGCCAAGTCTTATTTTTCTCTAGCAGGTTTTTCCCCCATTTGGGTTCCTGTCAAGATTTTGAACACTTGGCCACCTATTTTCGATAAATTTTGTTTTCTTATTAAAAGACTTTAGTGCTCAGCACCCAGCATGTAAACAGCATTCTAGACCAGGGTTTCCCCAAACAATAATTTTAAAAATGCAATATTACAAGCAGTTACAAACAGGCTTCTCAGTTGTGGCTCTGTTCCTGTTTGCATGGCAGCACAGAGTTCACTGTTGGAGGGAGTGATATCAGGACACAGCTGCCCCACGGAGCTCTCCAAAGTATTGATTCTTACTGAATTCCTGAAACTAACTCTCTATTCTCAGAGAGCCTAATCCTACTGCTTTCTGCTGTTCACTCCTGACTCTCTCCCTTCCAGATCTAGAGGTTTTAGTGAAACATAAGCTTAACATGAGTCAACCGTGTGATGCGGCAGCAAAAGTAGCTAACACTGTTCCAGGCTGCATCAACAGAAGTCTAGTGTCTGATCAAGAGAGGTAATAGTACAGGTCTATTCTGCCTTGGTCAGAACACACCTGAAATATTGTGTCTAGTTCTGGGTGCCACAATTTAGGAAGGATGTTGACAAGCTGGAACATGGGCAGAGGAGGGCAACCAAAATGATCAAGGGTCTATAATTGGAAGTAAAGATAAGAAGTTTGTAATGAAAGAGGATATTGATATTACAAATATGAAATTGGGAACTGCTAAATATGTGTTATGATGAAATTCAGATTGGAAGGTGTCGAGGAAGTCTTCTAGCAATGTAAATATACCAGGGAATAAGAAGAAGAAGAAAAATCTTCTTTTATCTTTTGCATTTTTATTGTTGTTAAGTTTTTATGTTGTGTTAAATGTAATGTTTTTTTCTGTGTTTATGTTTGTGTATTATAAGAGAAAACCAATAAAAAAATTGTTTTTTGGGGGTGGAAATGATCAAGGGTCTGGAAACAAAGGCTGATGAGGGATGGTTGAGGGAATTGGGTATGTTTATCCTGGAAAAGAGGAGACTGAGAGGAGATATGGTAGCCATCTTCAAATATCTTAAGGGCTGTCACATGGAAGATGGAGCAAGTTTATTTACCCCTACTCTGGCAGGTTTGACCCGAACTAGTGGATTTAAGTCACAAGAAAGGACATTCTGGCTACACATCCGGAAGACTTTTCTGGTGGTAAGAGCTGTTCGGCAGTGGAACAGATTCCCAAGGGAGGTGGTGGACTCTCCTTCCTTGGAGATTTTCAAGCGGAGGTTGGGTGGCCATCTATCATGGATGCTGTAAGCTGAGATTCCTGCATTGCAGGGGGTTGGGCTAGATGACCCTCAGGGTCCCTTCCAACTCTACAATTCTACGATACTATGATTCCTTATAATAATAATAATAATAATAATAATAATAATAATAATAATAATATATTGGTACCCCGCCCATCTGGCTGGGTTTCCCCAGCCACTCTGGGCGGCTTCCAACAAAGACCAAAAAAACACTATAAAGTCACACATTAAAAACTTCCCTGAACAGGGCTGCCTTCAGATGTCTTCTGAATGTCAGGTAGTTGTTATCTCTTTGACATCTGATGGGAGGGCGTTCCACAGGGCAGGTGCCACTACCAAGAAGGCCCTCTGCCTGGTTCCCTGTAACTTGGCTTCTCGCAGCGAGGGAACTGCCAGAAGGCCCTCGTCGCTAGACCTCAGTGTCTGGGCAGAACAATGGGGATGGAGACACTCCTTCAGGTATACTGGACTGAGGCCGTTTAGGGCTTTAAAGGTCAACACCAACACTTTGAATTGTGCTCGTAAATAGGCAAGTTTTCCGAGGAAGCACCAGAGCTTCAAAATCAACTTCAGTTGCACCACCTGACCCTGCTGTCATGCCATTGAATCCCACGTGTACATAGTGGCAGTCTGGACTCCACCTAGAGGCAAGAAGAAAGACCAAATATAAAAATAGCAGGCACTTTGGCCCCATGTGCACATAATGGTAGAAGCCAGGGTTATTGTGATATATTGTGAAAGACAGATGTGCTGGTATGTGCCGCCTGATCATTCCCTCACTGCTCCTTCCCCAGAGGAAGTGGAAAAAACAAACCAGAAAACTATGGTTTCCTGTTATGGCTGAAAGAGGCCATGGCTTGTTGCTCCCTATTGCTAGCCAACCTTAAGCCATGGTTGTTGTTGGCTAGGGAATGTGAAGTCACTTAGAAAGTGAAAGAAAAGGCACACGCGGTGTTTATTTTTTAAATTGAAAGGATGGCTAACATCAACAAGAACCCCATGTAATACATAGTTCTTCAACTCCCTACCAGTATGGCCAATGGTCAAGGAAGATGGGAGTTATAGTCCAACAGCATCTGGAGGGCCACGAATTCCAAATCCCTGTATTAAACAAGGAATACATGAGAACTCGGGGTGCGGGTGGCGCTGTGGGCCTAGGACTTGCTGATCAGAAGGTCGGCGGTTCGAATCCCCGCGACGGGGTGAGCTCCTGTTGCTCGAACCCTGCTCCTGCCAACCTAGGGGTTTGAAAGCACGTCAAAGTGCAAGTAGATAAATAGGTACCGCTCTGGTGGGAAGGTAAACGGCGTTTCCGTGCGCTGCTCTGGTTCACCAGAATACGGCTTGGTCATGCTGGCCACATCACCCAGAAGCTGTAAGGCGGCTCCCTTGGCCAATAAAGCGAGATAAGCGCCCCAACCTCAGAGTCGGCCACGACTGGACCTAGTGGTCAGGGGTCCCTTTACCTTTACCTTTACATGAGAACTGCTAGAGCATTCAGGTAGCTCAGACTGTTCCCAGTCCACCACTGAAACATGGTTATTTTTCTGGATTTATATCTAAGTCAATTTCCATTTTTTTGCATATGACCTACCAAGAGAACTGCATTGCAAAATTCAGAGAGATGAGAAGTTTGAAAGATGTTTCAGTTCATTTATTGCATTGGAAAATGTGGATTAGGTAGGTTCAGCTTTATATATGAACTGAATCCAATTCTACCCCATCCTCATTTACATCCAGTGGGTTTCAGGCACTGCTTGTATGTTTATTCTAAAGATTTGCACTCCACCTTTCTAGGCACAAGCCAGCTCAAGGCGGCTTAGGTAAAGGTAAAGGTACCCCTGACCATTAGGTCCAGTCGCGGATGACTCTGGGGTTGTGTGCTCATCTCACTCTATAGGTCAAGGGAGCTGGCGTACAGCTTCCGGGTCATGTGGCCAGCTTGACTAAGCCGCTTCTGGCAAACCAGAGCAGCTCACAGAAATGCTGTTTACCTTCCTGCCAGAGCGGTACCTATTTATCTACTTGCACTGGTGTGCTTTCGAACTGCTAGGTTGGCAGGAGCAGGGACCTCACCCCGTCGCGGGGATTCGAATCGCCGACCTTCCGAAAGGCAAGCCCTAGGCTCTGTGTTTTAGACCACAGTTCCACCCGCGTCCCACCCAAGGCAGTTTACAACAATCTAAATATAGTGAAGGTTCGTAGGATTTCCAGCTAGTCTTCCATCTAGGCACTCAGCAGGTTAAGATCATCTGAGCTTCACCAAGCTTGCTGCATTGTCCTGGGATAGCTCAGTCAGCAGAGCACGAGACTCTTAATCTCAGGGTCAGGAGTTCGAGTTCCACATTGGGCAAAAGATTCCTGCCTTGCAGGGGGTTGGACTAGATGACCCTCGGGGTCCCTTCCAGCTCTAACAATTCTATGATTCTATGTGCCTTCCAGCCAGCCTAAGTTGGATATCTCCTCCTATGACACATCTTAAAAAAAGGAAGAAGTCAGAAATAGTATTTTAATTTATCTTCCATAGTGGAGCACTCCTAAACGTCTAGCCACTTTGTGGCTACAGCATAAAAAATGTTTTGCTCCACCCGCCAGCAGCATCCTAACTTTGCTTAAAATCCAGCCTGATTAAGAGTTCTGGGGGCTTTAGAAGCTTTCTCTCTGTTCTCTGACATTGCAGTTGGTCCTAATAAAAATATTGTGGATTGTGGGTCCCCCTGTACCTTGGAATATAAGAGGTGAGTGGGGGGGAAAGAGGGGAAAGAATAAATTATAAAGCATTTCTGATTAAAGGAGACTGTGGGAACAAATATCAGTAGCAGGAAATATTTTGTCTCCTGATGCTTAGAAGCGGCTTATCGTGGCTGATATCTTCCTGCTGGCAAGGTCTCATGCAGAGACTGCTGGCCTTGAAACCTCCAAAGCTTTGAAGATTTCCTAGCTACCCAGCATCTATGGGACATTACTGCAGCTCCTGAGAAAGGCCAATATTATAACTGATTGAAATAAACCCCTGCATAAAGATGTGCTTTTCTGAAACAAATGGCTAAATTTGTTCTTAAGCAAGGTAACACCATCCCCACAAAAAAAACCACACAATAAAACTGGTAATGTCGCGCATGGATTCCTTTATATTGACACAACTCTCGGGTTTAAAGTTGTGCAAATATGACTCACAGGCTGGATTTAATAGATTTGTCTCTTTGGAAGGAATTGAAGCCCAAAATTTGGACATCAAATATACGATAAGGATATACTTGCGCAGAAAACTGTTGGGTGTGGTTCAAATAAGCACACTGTGCAGGTCGCAGTGACCATCGCTGTTTGCAAAAGCAGGGGGCTAAAGTCTAAAACCAATTTCTCTGCAACACAGGCCAAGTTTTGAATTTTTTACCTGCATATTCTTTTTTTAGTCAGTTTAACTGACTAGGCCTTGAAAATTTACCATCTACTGTAATTAAGCAATGTCAGTATATGAAGCAACTGGGGGGTGGGGGCACAGCCCAGAAAGGCTAATAGGAATTAATTGGCTGGTAAAAGTATAACAGTGAGTGTATCATGCGAAGTGATGTTTTATCGTTTTGTGACACGGTTTGGATTCCTGGATTATTGCATGTGGGGTTTGGGTTGGTGTGCACACTGTCTGTGGTGGACATACAGATAGATTTTTGTTCTTGTATCAAGGGCTTTTGAATCAAGAAGAGATGAAGGAGGCCGAGTTCTGCTCCTTGCAACAACAACAAAACCTAGGAGATTGCTTTAGTTCCTTTGAGAGCTGAGATGTATCGCTTTGCCTTCAAGAATGAGGCTGGCGATCCTGCCAGGAAGCTGGCTTTCTTGCTTTTGTTGTTGTTTAGTCGTTTAGTCGTTTCCGACACTTTGTGACCCCACGGACCAGAGAGCACGCCAGGCACTCCTGTCTTTCACTGCTTCCCGCAGTTTGGTCAAACTCATGCTGGTAGCTTCAAGAACACTGTCCAACCATCTCGTCCTCTGTCGGCCCCTTCTCCTTGTGCCCGCCATCTTTCCTAACATCAGGGCTTTTCCAGGGGGTCTTCTCTTCTCATGAGGTGGCCAAAGTATTGGAGCCTCAGCTTCAGGATCTGTCCTTCCAGTGAGCACTCAGGGCTGATTTCCTTCAGAATGGATAGGTTTGATCTTCTTGCAGTCCATGGGACTCTCAAGAGTCTCCTCCAGCACCATAATTCAAAAGCATCAATTCTTCTGTGATCAGCCTTCTTTATGGTCCAGCTCTCACATCCATACATCACTACTGGGAAAACCATAGCTTTAACTATACGGACCTTTGTTGGCAAGGTGATGTCTCTTCTTTTTAAGATGCTGTCTAGGTTTGTCATTGCTTTTCTCCCAAGAAGCAGGCGTCTTTTAATTTCGTGGCTGCTGTCACCATCTGCAGTGATCATGGAGCCCAAGAAAGTAAAATCTCTCACTGCCTCCATTTCTTCCACTTCTATTTGCCATGAGATGATGGGACCAGTGGCCATGATCTTAGTTTTTTTTTTATGTTGAGCTTCAGACCATATTTTGCGCCCTCCTCTTTCACCCTCATTAAAAGGTTCTTTAATTCCTCCTCACTTTCTGCCATCAAGGTGGTTGTTATGTACTGAAGTTCTCACCCTGGGCCAGCAGGGGGATACTGTAGATATTTCAGGTCCACATATGCAAATCATAGAATCATAGAATCATAGAGTTGGAAGAGACCACAAGGGCCATCGAGTCCAACCCCCTGCCAAGCAGGAAACACCATCAGAGCACTCCTGACATATGGTTGTCAAGCCTCTGCTTAAAGACCTCCAAAGAAGGAGACTCCACCACACTCCTTGGCAGCAAATTCCACTGTCGAACAGCTCTTACTGTCAGGAAGTTTTTCCTAATGTTTAGGTGGAATCTTCTTTCTTGTAGTTTGGATCTATTGCTCCGTGTCCGCTTCTCTGGAGCAGCAGAAAACAACCTTTCTCCCTCCTCTATGTGACATCCTTTTATATATTTGAACATGGCTATCATATCACCCCTTAACCTCCTCTTCTCCAGGCTAAACATTCCCAGCTCCCTTAGCCGTTCCTCATAAGGCATCGTTTCCAGGCCTTTGACCATTTTGGTTGCCCTCCTCTGGACACGTTCCAGTTTGTCAGTGTCCTTCTTGAACTGTGGTGCCCAGAACTGGACACAGTACTCCAGGTGAGGTCTGACCAGAGCAGAATACAGTGGCACTATTACTTCCCTTGATCTAGATGCTATACTCCTATTGATGCAGCCCAGAATTGCATTGGCTTTTTTAGCTGCCGCGTCACACTGTTGGCTCATGTCAAGTTTGTGGTCAACCAAGACTCCTAGATCCTTTTCACATGTACTGCTCTCAAGCCAGGTGTCACCCATCTTGTATTTGTGCCTCTCATTTTTTTTGCCCAAGTGCAATACTTTACATTTCTCCCTGTTAAAATTCATCTTGTTTGTTTTGGCCCAGTTCTCTAACCTGTCAAGGTCGTTTTGAAGTGTGATCCTGTCCTCTGGGGTGTTAGCCACCCCTCCCAGTTTGGTGTCATCTGCAAATTTGATCAGGATGCCCTTGAGTCCATCATTTGGGTTCGGTCAGTCAGCCAGTTACAAATCCACTGAGTGGTAGCATAGTCAAGACCGCATTTTACCAGCTTCTTTACAAGAATATCATGGGGCACCTTGTCAAATGCCTTGCTGAAATCAAGGTAGGCTACATCCACTGCGTTCCCTTCATCTACCAGGCTTGTAATTCTGTCAAAAAGCGAGATCAGGTTAGTCTGACATGACTTATTTTTCAGAAATCCATGCTGACTATTGGTGATCACAGCATTCCTTTCTAGGTGCTCACAGACTGTTTGCTTAATGATCTGCTCCAGAATCTTCCCTGGTATCGATGTCAGACTGACTGGGCGGTAATTATTTGGGTCCTCTCTTTTCCCCTTTTTGAAAATAGGGACAACATTTGCCCTCCTCCAGTCTGCCGGGACTTCGCCTGTTCTCCAGGAATTCTCAAAGATGACTGCCAGTGGTTCTGAGATCACATCTGCCAGTTCTTTTAATACTCTTGGATGCAGTTCATCTGGCCCTGGAGACTTGAATACATCTAGAGTAGCCAAGTATTCTTGTACTATCTCCTTAGTTATTCTGGGCTGTGTTTCCTCTGCTGAATCATTTGCTCCAAATTCTTCAGGTCGGGCATTGTTTTCTTTATCAGAGAAGACTGAGGCAAAGAAGGCATTGAGGAGTTCAGCCCTTTCTGTGTCCCCTGTTTGCATTTCACCATCTTCTCCTCTGAGTGACCCCACTGTTTCTTTGTTCTTCCTTTTGCTACGAACATACCCATAAAAGCCTTTTTTGTTGCTTTTAACCTCTCTAGCAAGCCTGAGTTCATTCTGTGCTTTTGCTTTTCTGACTTTGTGTCTACACGTGCTGGCTATTTGTTTGAATTCCTCTTTGGTGGTTTCCCCCCTTTTCCATTTTTTGTACACATCCTTTTTTAATCTTAACTCAGTTAAAAGTTCTTTAGATAGCCACCCTGGCTTCTTTAGGCACCTTCCATGTTTCCGTCTCATTGGTATTGCCTGAAGTTGTGCTTTTACTATCTCCCTCTTAACAAACTCCCAGCCATCATGAACTCCCTTTCCTTTTAGTATTACTGTCCATGGGATCTCACCCAGCACTTCCCTAAGTTTTATGAAGTCGGCTTTCTTAAAGTCGAGAAATTGAGTCCTAGTATGCTTGGCTGCTCCTTTCCGCTGTATAGTAAACTTCAGAAGAGCATGATCACTCGCGCCTAATGATCCTTCCACTTCTACCCCACTAACCAGGTCATCCACATTGGTTAGGACCAGATCTAAAATGGCTGTTCCTCTTGTTGCTTCTCCCACTTTCTGGACAATGAAGTTGTCTGCAAGGCCAGTGAGGAATCTGTTTGACCTTATGCTCTTGGCTGAGTTTGACATCCAACAAATATCCGGTGTGATGGGATGTTGAGCTGCTTGTGCGTAAAGTTCCTAATCCCTCCGTGTTTGGCTAAGTCCACAAACCACTGTCTGTAACGGAGCGCCATAAGCATGGCTCCGTCAGTCGCTGGCAGAATCCGACAGTGGGCGTTTACGGAATTTCTTCCAGCATAACAGCTCCTTAACGGAAACACGTCTTCTGGACTCTCTACGTGACAATTTCCGGCGAGGAGTGGGTGTCCCTAATGGAGGTCCTGAAACCTCCTCGCTGTTCTCGCTGGAATTGTCTCTGAGCCAATCTTCTGACTCGCCTTCCCTTGGAGCTCTTTCTCGCCCCCTGCTGGTTCCCTCCTCCGCTGATAAGTCTCTCTCAACCTCTGGGAGCCCCTCCACCACCTGTTCTTCCGATGACAGTTCCCTGACATCCACCTCCCCTCCAGGGCCCCCTCCACCCCCTCCCCTCCCTTCCTCTGCTGGAGGCGAGGGAGCAAAACCCCTGAAAGAACTTCCCTCATCTTCCGAAGTCTCGAACATTTTCCTCCACCGGTTGCTGTTTTGGGTTTCTAAGTACTCATCCTCCTCGGAATCTATTCCTTCTTCCCACTCTGACCCCGTGAATCCTTCCAATTCCTCCTCCTCGTCGGTGGTGCCAAAGTACTCTCTCCGGAACCTTGCTACTGACTGAGGTTTCCTGGGGAACCTTTGATGGAACGCTTCGAGCAAGACCTCGTCATTGACTTCCTCTGCCGTCACCCAGGTGTTTTCTGACTCCGGTTCCCCTTCCCACGCTACCAAATACTCCACCCGATTACCCTTCCACCTGGAGTCGAGGATTTCCGCCACATGGTTGCTGCTTTCCCTCTCTTCTACGACAGGTCCCTGTGGGAAAACCCCTTCTTTCCCCCCCCCTATACGGTGACAGTAATGACCTGTGGAACACTGGATGCAGTTTCATGTGGTTCGGTAACCGGAGTCTGAAAGCTACGGGGTTAACCTGTTGAATGACCTCAAATGGTCCCAATCTTTTGGGTCTTAATTTCTTGCAACCCCCCTTGAACGGCAGTCCTTGGGTGGACAGCCACACCTGATCCCCCACCCTTATGGTTTCACCTTCCCTTCTGTTCTTGTCTGCCTGCTTCTTATATTGTTCTTTGGCCCTTTCTAGGTTGAGTTGGAGTTGACGATGGATCGCTTCCATTTCTTCTACAAAAAGTTCTGCGGCTGGGACGCTCCATCTCTCCCCTCCTCCCCCTGGAAATGCCCTGGGGTGGCACCCATAATTAGCCAAAAAGGGGCTCATCCCGGTGGACACATTCTCCGCATTATTGTAGGCAAATTCCGCCAGCGCCAACTTTTCCACCCAATCGTTCTCTCTGTCATTGACATAACACCTCAGATATTGTTGGAGGATACCGTTTGCTCTTTCCGCCTGCCCGTTGGTTTCTGGGTGCCGGGCAGTCGAAAAATTGACCTCCACGTGCAGTAAGCTCATGAGCTTCCTCCAGAACCTGGACGTGAATTGTTTGCCCCGGTCTGAGACCACCCTCAAGGGGGCGCCATGCAGTCTAAAAATATGTTCTACAAACAATTTAGCTGTCTCTTCCGCCGTGACTGCATGTGAGCAAGCTACAAAGTGGCCCATCTTAGTTAACAGGTCTACTACTACCAGTATGGCGGTTTTCCCCTTGGATTTCGGCAGATCAGTCATAAAATCTATCGATACCGCCTCCCATGGCCTCTCTGGTGTGGGCAACGGTTCCAACAACCCCGCCGGTGCCCGCCTTTCTCCCTTGGCTCGCTGGCATTGGTCACACCCTCTTACATACTCCCTTACATCTTCCCTCACTCTGGGCCACCAAAATTCCCTGGTAACCAACCACATGGTTTTGTGTTGCCCAAAATGCCCTGCTGTAGGGCTGTCGTGCATCTGTTTGAGTACTCTCCCTCTCAATTCCCCTTCGGGTATATATAGTGCCCCTTTGTAATACAATGCCCCGTTTCTTTCTTCAAAACCTCCGGAGTTTTCTCCCTCCCTCCTTAGACCTTGGAGCTTATTCTGGGCGTATTCATCATTCTGCGTCTCCTCTACCAGTTCCCTTTGCCCCACCAACGCCGCCCCACACACCCAGTGGTCCTCTGGGATGATATGTCTCTCTTCGGGTGCTCCCTCCCCCTCCAAATACTCTGGTTTGCGTGAGAGAGCGTCCGCCCTGACGTTTTCCGGGCCTGGCACATAGCAAATTTCAAAATAAAATTTGGAGAACTCCTGTGCCCATCTCACTTGCCGTTGGTTGAGCACTCGTGCCGTTCTCCAGTACTCTAAATTCTTGTGGTCCGTGCATACTTGCACCTTGTGTTGTGCACCAATTAGTAAGTGTCTCCATTTCCGGAACGCTTCGTGAATGGCGAGTAGTTCTCGGTCATATACCGTGTAGTTCTTCTCGGATTTGTTTAACTTCCGCGAGAAGAAGGCACACGGTCTCCACTCCGACTTATCCTTCCCCGGCTGAAGAAGCACCGCCCCCACCGCCCGGTCTGAGGCGTCAGTTTCCACTCTCATGGGTTTTTGTAAATCCACATGCAGGAGCTGTTCTTCCGAAGCGAAGGCCTTTTTCAATTCTTCGAATGCTTGCTCCGCTTCTGCCGTCCAAACAAATTTCTTCTTGCTGCTGAGACAGTCCGTGATGGGAGCCGTTAAATGGGCAAAGTTCTTGATGAACTTCCGATAAAAGTTCCCAAACCCTAAGAATCTTTGCACATCCTTTTTCGTTTTCGGTCTCTTCCATTCCAGTACTGCCTGGACCTTGCCTGGATCCATGGCTAACCCCTTGTCTGACAAGCGGTACCCCAGGAATTCCACCTCCTTGGTGTGAAACTGACACTTCTCTAATTTCACCCACAGTTGGTTTGCTTGCAGTCGGCTCAACACTTCTCTGATGTCCTTTACATGCTGCTCCTCATTCTCTGAATAGACTAATACGTCATCTAGGAAGGCCACACAATTCTTGTAGAGCAGAGGCCCCAGCACGTGGTTCATGAACGATTGAAAACATGCTGAGCCTGCTTGTAATCCAAAGGGCATAACGAGATATTCGAAAGCCCCTAGGGGGGTGAACATCGTTGTCTTCCATTCATCCCCCTCCCTTATCCGTATCAGGTTGTATGCCCCCCTTAAGTCCAGTTTAGTGAAAATTTTTCCCTTCCTCACCCGGGTCAAAATGTCATCAATCCTGGGCATGGGAAAGGCCACTGGTTCCGACACTGCATTTATGCTCCGGAAGTCCACTACAAGTCTAGGTTTATTCGTGTGTTTTTTGTCCACAAAAAACACTGGGCTGCCCCCCACCGCTCTGGACTTTCTGATGAAACCTCTCTTCAGGTTTTTGTCAATAAACTCCCTCAACTCCTGCATTTCCCTGTCTGACATGGCATACAGCTTGCCCACAGGGAGCTGGGCTCCAGGGACTAGATTGATCTGGCAGTCAAAGGGTCTATGCGGTGGTAGTTTGTCTGCTTCCCTTTCGCTGAAGACATTGCTCAGGTCAGCGTATTGTTTGGGCACCTTTCCTTTGTCCGTTACTTCTGTTCCTGCTAGAAAGGCCTTTGCCCCTTCTGCAGCCTTGCCCTCTTTGCAATGTTCTAGGCAATGTGCTGACCCAAAGGAGACCACTCTCTGATGCCAACCCACTAGCGGATCATGCAACGCTAGCCAGCTCATCCCCAAAATAATGGGAGCCCCTCCCAAGGTGGCCACATGGAACGCTATTCTTTCGGTGTGCCTGGCTACCCTCATTACCATTGGGACAGTCTGTAAGCTGACTCCTCCTCCCAACAGCTCTCTCCCATCGATCGTGGTCACTTGCAAGGGGTTGCTTAAAGGGATAGTCTGTATCTGGTGTTCTGCTGCAAACTCCTTGCTCATAAAATTACAGGAGCTGCCTGAGTCCAATAGCGCCCTTATCTTTAAGGGATGTCCGTTTGGCAGCTCTAGCAACACCTCTATCACTAGGGCTGGTCTCGGAGGTTCTGGCGTGGGCACTTTTACTGCTCCTTGGCCTGACTGCTGTGCCCTGATGGTGGCAGTCAGGCGCTGGCTTTTACTTGGTCCTGTCCTTCCTCCTCCTTCCCCCCAACAGCTCCTGCCATCCCTTGCCATTCCTTTCTTTGTGGACAGACTCTGGCAAAATGACCTGGCTGCTGGCAGAGATAACATTTCTTGGGGCTCTTCCCCTCCTTCTTCCGCCCTTCACTGGGATTTGAAACTGCCCCCGCGCGCGCTGTTCCAACTTCCATCGGCTCTGCGGGCGGGAAAGCTGGCTCCGGAATCTCTGGAATGCGGAAATCTCTCCAACGCTCCCCTTTCCCTTCCCACTTCTCCAAGGCTCTGGCCTCCTGGCGTGCTCCAATGGTCAGCGCTGATTTGGTCAGCTGGTCCATAGACTCCGCCCTGGGCGCCCGGGAAAGTTCATCTTTCACAGCCGAGGAAAGTCCCTCTTCGAAAAGCATTTGAATGGGTTCCGCTGACAGATCCCACCCCAATTTGTGTATCAACATAGTAAACTCAGTCCAGTACTCACGGACAGATCGGCTCCCCTGTTTACAAGCCATCAACTGTCTGCGCACCACTCCCTGTTCAATGTCGCTGGAAAACATCAGGTCCATGGCGCGAAAAAACTTCCGTGCGTCTTTCAAGACTTCATTATGCCCTGCCATCAGGGGTCTAACCCAGTCTTTCGCCCCTCCTTCGAGATGGCTAATCACAAACGCCACTCGCGATTCCTCATCGGGAAAGTCATCAAACTGCAGATTAAGAGCATACTGCATCTCTGTCCTAAAGGCTTGATAGTTCCTGGGATCCCCCCCAAACTTCTGCACCAATCCTGGCATCTTTCTTGCTTGTGGGGGGGCCTTTGCCTTTTCTGCATCCTGAGCCCTCCTCTCATCGAGCCTCGCCGTTTGCAGCGCTAGCTGGACCTCCAACACCCGGTACCTTTCTTCGAGGCTTGGACCGGCTCCAGCTCCTCCTGCTTCTCCGGTTCCGGCTGGGTTGCTCATGATGCCTTCTCTGCACAAGCTGCTTTCAGGGACTGTCGGATTGCTGTGATGGGATGTTGAGCTGCTTGTGCGTAAAGTTCCTAATCCCTCCGTGTTTGGCTAAGTCCACAAACCACTGTCTGTAACGGAGCGCCATAAGCATGGCTCCGTCAGTCGCTGGCAGAATCCGACAGTGGGCGTTTACGGAATTTCTTCCAGCATAACAGCTCCTTAACGGAAACACGTCTTCTGGACTCTCTACGTGACAATTTCCGGCGAGGAGTGGGTGTCCCTAATGGAGGTCCTGAAACCTCCTCGCTGTTCTCGCTGGAATTGTCTCTGAGCCAATCTTCTGACTCGCCTTCCCTTGGAGCTCTTTCTCGCCCCCTGCTGGTTCCCTCCTCCGCTGATAAGTCTCTCTCAACCTCTGGGAGCCCCTCCACCACCTGTTCTTCTGATGACAGTTCCCTGACATCCGGGTAATTGAAGTCCCCCATTACTACTATCTCCCTTCCTTTTGCATGCTTGGCCATCTGTTCCAGGAAGGCATCATCTATGTCCTCCGTTTGGCTTGGGGATCTATAGTAAACTCCCACAATGAGGTCACTGTTATTCTTCTCTCCCTTAATTTTGACCGAAATACTCTCACTTTGGCTTTGAGGTTCTAAATCTTGGATCTCTTCACAGGTATACACATCCCTGACATATAACGCCACTCCTCCTCCTTTCTTGTCTGGTCTGTTTCTCTGAAATAGATTGTATCCCTCCATTATTACATTCCAATCGTGGGACTTATCCCACCAGGTTTCAGTGATGCCTATTATGTCATATTTAGTTTGCTGTACCAAGAGCTCAAGCTCATCTTGTTTATTTCCCATGCTTTGCGCATTAGTGTACAGACATTGAAGTCCATTAATCATTCCCCCGTGTCTCTTATTTAATGATTTTTTCCTCCCACCACTAGGTTTGCGTGCTGTTTGCTCCATTTGGTCTATGACATTTGGATGATCATCTTCATCAATTGATAGACTCCTACCTTCAGGAGCACTGTCTCCCTCCCCCACATTAGTCAGTTTAAAGCCCTCCTGATGAGGTTTCTGAGATTTTTTGCAAAAACATTCCTCCCAACCGTTGTAAGGTGCAGCCCATCGCTTGCCAGAAGTCCATCTTCAAGAAACTGCAGTCCGTGATCTAAGAATCCAAACCGTTCCTGTTTACACCATTTGCGAAGCCAGTTGTTCACTTCCACTATTTTTCCCTCTCTCCCTGGGCCACGTCGTTCAACTGGGAGGACAGATGAGATGACAATTTGTGCATTTAATTGCTTTAATTTCCTGCCCAGAGCCTCGTAATCTCTTTTGATCTTCTGGAGGCTATTGCTTGCAGTGTCATTGGTTCCCACATGAACCAAGAGGAAGGGGTATTTGTCAGTGGGTTTTATGATTCCTTGCAGTCGTTCAGTTACATCTTGGATCTTAGCCCCGGGGAGACAGCAAACTTCCCGAGACATCTTGTCAGGCCCACAGATCACTGCTTCTGTTCCCCTCAGTAGGGAATCCCCTATCACCACTACACGCCTCCTCTTAGGTCTGGTCGGGGTTCTTCCGTGAGCTGTCCGTTCCAAGGTCGCCTGCACATTCCCTGAGGACTGACTTTGCTGCTCGTCTTCATATACCTGATCGACTGTAATGAGGGAGAGATCCTCAAATGGAGTCTGCTCTTCGTCTTCCATGCTAGGGGAGAGGACCTCAAAGCGATTGTGTATTTCTAAACAATCAGAGTGAACCCTGGGCCTCCTACTTCTTTGAGTCACGTTTCTCCATATATCTGGCTCCTGTGTTGGTGTACTAGCCTCCTTCTCAGGGGAGTCCCCTGTCTCCTCCTTGGTGGAGACGGTGTGCTCTGTTGCTTCCAAGAAGAGCTCCAGCTCTCTAATTCTTTGGAGCGTAGCTACATGTTCCTCCAGTTGCTGGACTTTGTCTTTTAAGAGGGCAATCAACATGCAATTGCTGCAGGTAAAGCTGCCTGCAACCTTTGGCAAGATGGCAAACATTGCGCAGGAACCGCAGGCGACTGCAGCTGTTCCCTCACCCTCCATCTTGAGAACGTGTCGTTGGGGGTGACTACAGCGGTCCTCCATCATAAAAAGCGTGAAGACAGGACAAATAAATCCCCCCCAAAAAAACCTAGGTCTCCCCCAACAAACGTTTGAGACTAGCTCCCCTAAATCTAAAAGATGGATCAAACTGCGTGTGCCGCTAGAAACACACACAAGAAAACCCTTTGTGCTCCTTCTTCAGCTGCTGCCCTGCAAGCTCTGATGAACTTCAACCTCTCTAAAGAACTTTCACAGTTCTGTGGGATCTAAAGAACGTGGCAAGTGTGAGATATACCGTATTTTTCGCTCTATAGGACGCACTTTTTCCCCTCCAAAAATGAAGGGGAAATATGTGTGCGTCCTATGGAGCGAATGCAGGCTCCCTGGCTTCAGTGATAGCAACGCCAAGCCTCAGAAGCCTGCGCTCCGGAGGCTTCGCGTTGCTTCCGCTGAAGCCAGGAGAGTCTGCTCTTTGAGGCTGGCGGTGGGGAAAGCAGCGCTTCCCCCATCGCCCGCCCCAGAGGATGGGGGGCAGCAGGAAGGCGTGCAACGCCTTCCCGCTACTCTCCAACCCGGCTTCGAGGCTGGCGGTGGGGAAAGCAGCGCTTCCCCCATCGCCAGCCCCAGAGGATGGGGGGCAGCAGGAAGGTGCGCAACGCCTTCCCGCTACTCTCCAACCCGGCTTCGAGGCTGGCGGTGGGGAAAGCAGCGCTTCCCCCATCGCCTGCCCCAGAGATTGGGGGGCAGCAGGAAGGCGCGCGACGCCTTCCCGCTACTCTCCAACCCGGGTTGGAGGCTGGCGGTGGGGAAAGCAGCGCTTCCCCCATCGCCAGCCCCAGAGGATGGGGGGGGCAGCGGGGAGGCGCGCGACGCCTTCCCGCTACTCTCCAACCCTCCTGTGGGCTTTTGCGGGAGATGGGGGAATTCCCCCACCTCCCGCAAAAGCAGGCAAAAGCCGCACGCTCTTTAAAGGGGCTCCGTGGCTTCTGCTGGCTTTTCTAGGAGGTGGGGGAATTCCCCCACCTCGCAGAAAAGCCTGCAAGAGCCGCGCAGCCTTTAAAGACGGCGCAGCTCTTGGGGGCTTTTCCCCAAGGAGGGAGAAGGGATTGACTGGCAGAGTCAGTCCCTTCTCCCTCCTGCGGGCTTTTGCGGGAGATGGGGGAATTCCCCCACCTCCCACAAAAGCAGGCAAAAGCCGTGCGCTCTTTAAAGGCTGCGCGGCTCTTCCAGGCTTTTCTGCGAGGTTGGGGAATTCCCCCACCTCCAGAAAAGCCTGCAAGAGCTGCGCAGCCTTTAAAAAGTGCGCAGCTCTTGGGGGCTTTTCCCCAAGGAGGGAGAAGGGACTGACTTGCCGAGTCAGTCCCTTCTCCCTCCTGCGGGCTTTTGCAGGAGATGGGGGAATTCCCCCACCTCCCGCAAAAGCAGGCAAAAGCTGTGCGCTCTTTAAATGGGCTGCGCGGCTTTGCTGGCTTTTCTAGGAGGTGGGGGAATTCCCCCACCTCGCAAGAAAGCCCGCAGGAGCCGCGCAGCCTTTAAAGAGTGAGCGGCTCTTGGGGGCTTTTCCCCAAGGAGGGAGAAGGGACTGACTGGCCGTTTCAGTCCCTTCTCCCTCCTGGTCGAAAAGCCCGCAGGAGTCACGCGGGGCTCCTGTGGGCTTTTGCGAGAGGTGGGGGAATTCCGCCACCTCCCGCAAAAGCAGGGAGAAGGTCTTGGAGTAGCGCACAGGCTGCGTGCAGCCTGTCCACTGCTCCCAGAGCTGCGGGGGGGGGGGAATCATATTTTTTCCTTGATTTCCCCCCCTGAAAACTAGGTGCGTCCTATGGTCCGGTGCGTCCAATCGTGCGAAAAATACGGTATATTGCTCACGTGGAAGTAATGGAAAACAATGAGTGCTGTAAGTTGTCTCAAATAACTTTAGTTACAGGTAGGTAGCCGTGTTGGTCTGCTGTAGTTGAAACAAAATAAAAAAATTCCTTCCAGTAGCACCTTAGAGACCAACCAAGTTTGTTATTGATATGAGCTTTTGTGTGCATGCACACTTCTTCAGATAAGGGATCGAAAGTGATGTTCAGTGATTGGATAGTTACAGAAAATGGTTACTGTTGTGTTGTAGTGGAGCTCTATATAAGCAGGCTGGCTGAACCCTTCAGTTCTGTTCTGGCCTGTGAATAAACAAGAGCTGTTTGAAGAATCGCTGTGTCGTCTGATATGTTCACCCATAACTTAACAGTTGTGTCATCTGCATATCTGAGGTTGTTGATATTTCTTCTGGCAATCTTAACTCCGCCTTGGGATTCATCCAGCCCAGCCTTGCTTAGGGAGTCAAATAGATGTGAATCATAGAATTGTAGAGCTGGAAGGGTCCGTGAACAGGAGTGCCAACTTGGCCCCGCAACCGTGTCTGCCCGGGGCCATGGGTGCCATGCAGCATGCATGTCCCTGACACCGAAATTTGTGGGTGCCCGGCCCCTTCGTGGGGAATTTTGTGGGTGCTCGGGCACCCAGGGCCCCAGGGAGTTGGCACCTGTGTCCATGAGAGTCATCTAGTCGAACCTCCTTCAATGCAGGAATCTTTTGCCCAAAATGGGATTTGAACCCATGACCCCGAGATTAAGAGCCTTGAAAGGGCTACAATTTCACAGACTGGAAATGGGTGTCTTCTGCAGATCAATCAGTCCCCAAATGCCTGGGAGAACAAAAAATGTATTTGCCTGGCACTGAAAAGCTATCTATATTGGTGAGCTTCCGTTAGGAGAGCATTCCACAAGCCAGGGTAAGGTTGCCATATTTCAAAAAGTGAAAATCTGGAGACAAAACTTGTTGAGTTTTTTTTTTGGGGGGGGGGGCGCACGTGAAGATTTGAAATCTGCCAGAACCTACACTTCCGACATGGGTTGCCATATGTCCAGATTTTCTGGACATTTCAGCAATTTCTGCACGGACACTGTTAATAATAATAATAATAATAGTAATAATTTTTATTTATACCCCGCCCTCCCCAGCCAAGGCTGGGTTCAGGGCGGCTAACAACCAATAATAAAAACGAGTTAAATGAATACAACTTAAAAACAAGATTAAAGTACAACATTAAAATATTAGAACAATTAAAATGCAGCCTCATCACAGGAGGAGAAAGGAAAAAGATAGAGGGGGAGGGAATCAAATTGACTCCAAGCCAAAGGCCAGGTGGAACAACTCTGTCTTACAGGCCCTGCGGAAAGAAATCAGATCCCGCAGGGCCCTGGTCTCGTGAGGCAGAGCGTTCCACCAGGCCGGGGCCAGTGTTGAAAAGGTCCTGGCTCTGGTTGAGGCTAATCTGACTTCCTTAAGGCCTGGGACCTCTAGAGTGTTGCTATTTATGGACCTTAAGGTCCTCCGTGGGGCATACCAGGAGAGGCAGTCCTGTAGGTACGAGGGTCCTAGGCCGTGAAGGGCTTTAAAGGTCAAAACCAGCACCTTAAACCTGACCCTGTACTCCACTGGGAGCCAGTGCAGCTGGAAAAGCACTGGGTGAATATGCTCCCATGGCAGAGACCCCGTGAAGGCCAAATCCTGGTTATGTCTGGGAAATTCCGGACATATGGCAGCCCTAATAGGGCTACCTCTGAAAAGGCCCGTTCTCTGCAAATCCACCCTCTGGACTTCTCTAGCAGCAGGTGCATGGAGGAAGGCCTCCGATGATGATCTCGGGGTGCAGGCAGTCTCACTGTCTGGATGCAGGATTGTGCCACTGCAGCCTGGAGGTGGTATGTGTCTGTGTGCATGTTTCTATAGGTTTGTGCTGTCCTTTTTTCCTGGGGGGGGGACACAGGGGTACGCATACCCCTAAACATTTGGTGAATCTTTGTACTTTTGTCCATTTACAGTGGTACCTCTGGTTGCAGACGGGATCTGTTCCAGAGCTCCGGTCAGATCCTGAGGTTTTCGCAACCTGTTCTGCGCATGCGCGTGGCACGGTAGAGCACTTCTGCGCATGCGTGTGGCGAAACCCGGAGAAATACTTCTGGGTTTGCCGCATGTGTATCCTGAAGGATACGTAACCAGAGGTGCGCGTAAGTAGAGGTACCACTGTACTATATTTATTTTTCCAGATTTGAACTATAAAATTGTGATTTTCTTGAGTCAAAACGGCAGTACCACTAAACATTTTTTTTAAAGAAAAAAAAAGCACTGGGTTTGTGTATTATAAAGTTATAAAGACTCCCTGTGTATATCAAAGTAGCAGAACAGGAAGAGAGATAAACAAAGCCTCTATTTTGGATGTGCAAGTTATTACATCCTGGTGTTTTTTGCTTTTTGTATGGGAGACATCAAAAAATATGGCATCTCCACACATGAATGATATGACCTTATTCTGCGTATTATGTCATACCCTGCAACATTTCTTTGTTGAAAATAGGGACATTTTTACTATTAGGGATAATTTTACTGTTTAAACTCCACACCTCTTACTGGGTTGCTCCAGCCACTCTGGGCAGCTTCCGACATACATAAAAATATATTTTTATGGACCGGCCTCGGTCCAGTATATCTGAAGGAGCGTCTCCACCCCCATTGTTCTGCCCGGACACTGAAGTCCAGCACCGAGGGCCTTCTGGCGGTTCCCTCACTGCGAGAAGCCAAGTTACAGGGAACCATGCAGAGGGCCTTCTCGGTAGTGGCACCCGCCCTGTGGAACGCCCTCCCACCAGATGTCAAAGAGAAGAACAGCTACCGGACTTTTAGAAAACATCTGAAGGCAGCCCTGTTTAGGGAAGCTTTTCATGTTTGGTGCATTACTGTATTTTAATTTTTTGTTGGAAGCTGCCCAGAGTGGCTGGAGAAGCCCAGCCAGATGGGCGGGGTATAAATAATAAATTGTTGTTGTCGTTGTTATAACATTAAACATTAAAGAAACGCTCCCCTATACAGGATTGCCTTCAGATGGCTCGGGGGTCGGATAACGCCATACCCTCCAACATTTATCCAATGAAAATAGGGACATCCTAAGGAAAAGCGGGACATTTCAGGATCAAATCAGAAACTGGGACAGCTTTTCTCAGGGCCGTCCCTGGAAAATAGGGACACTTGGAGGGACTGCTATATAGATCTGAGCTAGACTGACCCGGAGTGATCTCTCTTGCTCTCTTTCTCTTTCTCTCTCTCCAGACAGTCCTCCTGCAGTCTCAGAGCTTCAGACTGCACAGCATATTCTGTGTTTGCTCTTTGGTTTATTAACGCTAATTGAGGCTTCACAAATTTGCATGCTGAAATTATCTTGGCTTCGCTAGGTATTTGTTGAATGGATTTCAATGCAACAATCAGAGGTTTCCTTGAATAGATGTTGTTACAAGGCTCTAGCACCTATGATTGCTATGATTAAAGGAGAGTTAAGAAGAAAAAAGAGCTCATTTCTCGCTTCAGTGCTGTTGCAGTTTGTTTACTTTCTCAAGGTTTTCTGCAGCTGCTTTCTGAGCAGCTATATCTGAAGATGTATGAAATATACTCAGAGTCGCAAAGTGATTTCATGCTCTTTATTCAGCTCATAGTGGTGAGGAGGAATGAATGCAAGTCCCCTCAAAGTATCTGCTTTATATACATTATTTACACAATGGGCTGCACATGATTGGCTAATTCCGGAATTCTACTGTAAGCCAATCAGGTTGTGGATTCACTTTTATCTGGAGCATGATTGGGTGGTTCCTGCCAACCAATCATACTGCTGCATTGTTCTAGGACCAATCAGACTGCTGCATTCTGAATCCTATTGTTCTAGGACCAATCAGACTGCTGCCTTTTGGATCCTATTGTTCTAGGACCAATCAGACTGCTGCAGTTTGGATCCTATTCAACTCAGTACATAACAATGTACAATGATAAAAGTAAGCAACTATCTTCATGTATGGAGCGCCTGCACAAGCTGTTGCTGAAATATTGCCACTATAAAAGCTTTAAAATAAATAAATAAATAAATAAATAAATAAATAAATAAATAAATAGTTTATGAAAAGGGAAATGATGCTGGATCTCAGGCCTACATAGGACCCAGCATCATTTCCCATTTCGGAAGCTAAATATTGCCCCATTGTAGCGTTTCAAATAAATAACTATTTATCATTGATAGTTTGGGCATAACAGAAGGAGAACCCAGCTGGATCAAAGCTAATGGCCCATCTAGTCCAGCACCCCTTTCTTACAGTGGATATCCAGGTGCATGTGGGAAGTCTGAAAGGGGTGTTTTATTTGATTCCTTTAGACTTTTGAAGCCTTCACATATTGAGTGGGGGGCAGAATCTGCATACAGTGGTACCTTGGCTTACAGACGCTTCAGGTTACAGACTCCACTAACCCAGAAATAGTACCTCGGGTTAAGAACTTTACCTCAGGATGAGAACAGAAATTGCATGGTGGCAGCAGCGGGAGGCCCCATTAGCTAAAGTGGTACCTCAGGTTAAGAACAGTTTCAGGTTAAGAACAGACCTCCGGAACGAATTAACTTCTTAACCCGCAGTACCATTGTAGTTTTAAAGTCTTTGATCCAGGGCTGGCCCACTCAGGTGGCAAGGGAAGGAACCTGCCTCAGGCGGCAGGATGCACAGGGGCAGAAGATGCAGCCTCCAAGCAGGGCTGGATTTAGGTTTGATGAGGCCCTAAGCTATTGAAGGTAATGGGGCCCTTTATATGTTCAGCTGTCCTTTGTCAACAACAAATTGTCGCTTTTTTGTGTTGAATATATGCTATATGGTAATTTATGGACCTAATAGGTATCTAAAGCCATTTGCACATAATAAATAGGAGCCTACATAACACAAAATACTGTTGCTGTACAGTGGTACCTCAGGTTAAGTACTAATTCGTTCCGGAGGTCTGTTCTTAACCTGAAACTGTTCTTAACCTGAAGCACCACTTTAGCTAATGGGGCCTCCTGCTGCCGCCGCGCCGCCGGAGCCCAATTTCTATTCTTATCCTGAAGCAAAGTTCTTAACCTGAAGCACTATTTCTGGGTTAGCGGAGTGTGTAACCTGAAGCGTATGTAACCTGAGGTATCACTGTATGTAGGTTTTATTTTAGTTGTTTTATCTTCTATTTTGGTAATGTACATCCATTTTTTCCCCTTTTAATTATTTTGGGGGCCCCCAAGAGAGTGGGGCCCCAAGCTATAGCTTGTTTAGCTTAAATGTAAATCTGGCAATGCCTCCAAGGAATGTATCGCCTGCTGCAGCTGCAACTGCAACAGCTATGGCGTCTCCTCAGCTGCACTCCCCATTGCTTCCTCTACATCAGTCTCTTGGCAAATAGGAGGCATCGCTAATTTCCTCCCACCCTGGTTCCTGATGTATATCTTTATTCCCTCCTTGTTCCTGACGTAGATCTTCACACACCCCTTCTTCCCTGGTGGCGAGGGACGCCATTTTGACGTTTGCCTCAGGCGCCAAAATATCCTGCTTTCACCAGTCTCCTAATAAGAAACACATTTTCTGTTCCCTTGTGTTTTTGTTTTGTTTTCTCGTCGAGGCAGCTGTGGTATGTGGGCTGCTTGAGTGCGCTGCTGTACTCGGTGCACCTCCTCCCTGTTGGATCCTGAGTCGTCGGTGAGGTCTTCGTGGTGGACCCTCGGTTGGGACGGCTGGCTCAGCTGTGCCTCTTGCGTCGACCTCTCGGCAGCTTCCATTGCCAGGGCCTCCTCCAGAGCGACCTGGAACGTTAGGTTCTTCTTAGCGTAGAGGCGTCGTTGCAGCTTCTCATGCTTCAGGCCACCGACGAGGCAGTCACGAAGCATGTTCTCCAGCTCTGAGAAGTTGCAGAACCGGGCAGCTTGGCGGAGAGAGGTCACAAACCCAGTTATGGTTTCCCCAGGGGCTTGCCGCTTTGCATAGAAGGCATTTCGACGAGCCACCACTGAGGGCTGTGGCGAAAAGTGCCCCTTCAGCTGTTCCATTATTGTTTTGTATGGAACAGTAGCAACGTCTTCAGGCGCAAGGAGAGCCCGGGCGATTTCAAACGTCTCCTCTCCGCAGACGCTGAAGAATATTGCCCTCTTCTTGGCGTCTTCTTCATCGGTGACCCCTTTGGCTTCTAGGAGGAAGGTGAAACGGGAGGCGTACGCTTCCCAGTCTCCAGATGCTGGGTTGAACGGCGAGAAGCTGCTGTTGGTTGCCATTCTGAGTTCCTTGTGTCCCGGAGCTGAAGCCTGGATACACGGTGCGAGGCAGCGGTGCGGCAGGTGGTGGTACTGCGGTGCTGTGTGTGGCAGTCAGCTCAGCGGGATCCCATCCTCGTCGCCAGTGAAATATACTCAGAGTCGCAAAGTGATTTCATGCCCTTTATTCAGCTCATAGTGGTGAGGAGGAATGAATGAAAGTCCCCTCAAGGTATCTGCTTTATATACATTATTTACACAATGGGCTGCACATGAGTGGCTAATTCCGGAATTCTACTGTAAGCCAATCAGGTTGTGGATTCACTTCTATCTGGAGCATGATTGGGTGGTTCCTGCCAACCAATCATACTGCTGCATTGTTCTAGGACCAATCAGACTGCTGCATTCTGAATCCTATTGTTCTAGGACCAATCAGACTGCTGCAGTTTGGATCCTATTCAACTCAGTATATAACACTACTGATATGAAAAGCCTTAATACATCTTTTCTCCAGGATTTCCCCATAACCATCAATTTACTGTTTGTTTGTTTGTTCGTGCATTTCTCCTTCGGCTTGGTTAGTTTAATCTTTTATCTGTGTACCTATTTGACCATACATCTGAATCAGTCGTTGTACCTGATTGGAGAAATAATTGGCAAATTGTTCAGTGGGAGCGGGAACAAAATAAAGATCGTTCAAACACAGAGCAGCTCAGCAAAAGCAGCTAGAAGACTAAATTTGGACATACTGGTGGTGGGGTCATTTTTATAACTTCAGACATCCAAGCTGTACTTCGGTTGTTTTTGATTTGTGAAAGCAGAAAGGTACTCACTGAATTTTGTTATTGTTGTTGTTTAGTCGTTTAGTCGTGTCCAACTCTTTGTGACTGAATAACAGTAGTAAATAGTAAATAAATAAATAGTAGTAAACAGTAGTAAGTAGTGTGAAATATAGTTTACACTACATCACTACATTCCTACAAACGCCTGCTTTTAAGAGTTGTGTTTCCTAAGGACAAATTATTTCTAACGATGATTGGAAATATTCCTCGTCTTCTTTTAAATACACACATACACACTCCTTTAATTGTGCTGAGGGCTGCAAATATAAATTAGTTACATGTATCAGGTCAAACCTTTTGGTGGACTGAAAAGGTGTTCAGAATAATTTTTATTATTATTCCATGCAAATATTTAGAATACCTGCAGGTAGCAAGCACCTGGTACCATCATTACACGTCGTTAGGTGGTGGGCGAAAATCTTCCTTTTTACCCAGGCCTTCAGTCATTAATCTATGGCCTTTTCAAAATGGGGAAATGTTATTCTGACCAACCCCCCCCCATGGTTGCTTTAATAAATCAGCACTGGTGAAATGTTTGGTAGTTCAGATGATGAACCACCACTCTAAATCTCAGGGGCTCCCAAATAAGTTGACAGGAGCAAGTGAGAATCTGAGTAGTCACATTGCTGTCAGCCTTGCAAGATGGCTCAGTACACAACCTTGTGTTTTCAGGGACTGCTTGTGCCTTTGACAATGGTACATTCTTCGAAATCGGAACAAAATGCTCCGTGCAGGCTCTACAGGGGGGAATGCAACCTTGCCATCTCTGGCAGATGAGTGCCTAGATTAAGCTAAAACGCTTCTTAGGATAAAGTTTATCCTAATGTTTTGCCAAAATCTGCTCACCTGATATTTCCACCTGCAGGTCTGAGTCCAGCCCTCTAGAGCAGCAGAGATTATTTCCTTAGAATTCAGAAACTGGTAATCTAAGGATTTGTCTTTTGTCAAAGTCATTTGACCCAGGCAGGTCCTAAAGACTCAGGGATTGTTGATGGAGCTGGGTATGTTCTGCCAGGGGAGGAGAAGATTTAGAGGTGGTAATATAGCCAGAGGTAATACAATAGGGTCACATTATTTCAAGAAGTAAAAATCAAAATAATGGATTAAAATTTCAAGAATGGAGATTCTGACTAAATGTTAGGAAGAACGTTCTGACAGTGAGAGCTGTTCGGCAGTGGAGCAGACTTCCTTGGGAGGTTGTGGAGTCTCCTTCCTTGGAGGTTTTTAAGCAGAGGTTGGATGTTTACATGTCATGCATGCTTTAGCTGTGATTCCTGCAATGCAGGGGGTTGGACTAGATGACCCCTGGATTTCCTTCCAACTCTATAAAAATCTGTTATTCTAAATTTATCTTAGATGTTCTGGTGCATAACGTTGTTTCAAGTTGTTCCTCAATATTCTATTCTATCTGTGGACCAAGAATCATAATAGTAAAGGTTGCCGGGTCCTCTTGTACAACAAAGCTCTGGTTCTTCCTCTGGCTTAAGGACTGCGATGACTAATTTTTCTGTAATCAGTGTTTTTGAGATTCTGTGCCTGCAAAGCAATTCCTCTGGCAGTGAGGGTCAAAGTTATTATGAGAGCATTGTGAGTGCTTTCATTGGGTCAAAGAGAACAAAGTCTAAATTTAGCCCTGTGTATTTGTTGTGGGTCAGTTGAATGTGCTGTTTTGGTCTTTCCCCTAGAAATTAATGGAAAATACATGTAGGAAGAAGATAAACAGCCAAAGATATATGCAGGCTTAAAGACATTTTGTGATGTTGTATCCCCAGCAATTAAGTTTTAAAAATAAATCAAGCAAGCAGAGAACAACCCAAGGTTCAGAGCACAAGATGGGCAGTCTGTAACCCTCCAAGTTGTCATTGAACTCAAACTCCCATCATCCCCAGTCAACATGGCTAATGGTCAAGCAAAAACATCTGAAGGGTGACAGGTTCCCCATCCCTGATCTAGATAGTGGTGAATCCATCCAAGGAAAGTGGAATAATCTGTTGTTATCACACATGATCAGGTCATGTGTCTCTGTAGACATCTTGGACAGGATTCAACCAATGAGTTCCATCAGCAGAAGTTGATGCAAGGACTTCTGCTTGCACAATGGAGGTTGCCCTCCTTTCCACCTGTTTCAGCCCCACAGTCATGCAGCAAGAGAGAAGACCAAATACACATAATTCTTAATGTTTCTGTTTTCCAGATTGAATATTTGAGGATGACTGCTTGAAGAGGAGGCACTTGGCTCCAGCATGTCCCTCTGTGCATCATCTCACAAGGAGTTGCCACCAATCCAAGATCTCGTATGTACCAAAGCAGAAGTGAAAAGCTCGCTCTCCGAGCTGGTCTCTCCTGCCCCTTTCAGCTGCAGCCAGTCTGCTTTGAGCGTTGAGCACAGCCCAATTTACATCCCATCCTCTTATATGGAAAACAGGCATGAGTATCCGGCCATGACATTCTACACCCCCGCTATGATGAACTACAGCATTCCAAGCACTTTCGGCGACTCGGAAAGTGCCTCTCTCAGACAGTCAGCCAGCCCGAGCATGTTATGGTCTGGTTCTGACCACATCTCTCCTTTGACTTTACACTGCCAGTCGTCCGTTTTATTTGCAGAGCAACCAAAAAGCCCATGGTGCGAAGCAAGATCTGGGGATCATGCCCTTCCTATGCACAGGTAACAAATGCTTATCTATCTGTCTTTCATCAGTTCCAACACTGTTGTTTCTCCAAAGCATAGGCTTGGGTGGGGGGGGAGATTGCTGTAGTGTGAACAACTTTGGAACTCCCTGCTGATTGACACCAGACAGGTATTTTTCACGGTACTCTTTTTGGAGCCTGCCAAAAATGTTTTTCTTTAGGCAAGTCTACCCAGATAATTATTCATATTTGAATATTTTACACAGTTGTTTTTAACTGTTTCATTTTCTGATAATTCCATTATTTTCTTCTTTTTGTAAAGCACTGTTTGTTTGCTTTTTCTCTCCCAAAAACAGTAACAACAAACAAAGGGTATATACATTATATGTGGCTTTCTTGCTATCATGGCAAGTTGGGCTCATGACAAGAGCAGAGATTTTGGCCGAACTCCTTCCTCCCTTCTTTTCTGAGAATCGGTTTTAAAGAGTCATTCCTTGTTCTCAGATTGATCTGCCTTTGCAGACACCCCCTCTTTTGCAGTTGTGCTTCTCCTCCCGTTCGTTTTTTTGTGGCGGTGTCTTAATGGTGTGTTCATGCCATTAATTTATTGCCATGGAAACAATGATTGTGGTATTGAGCAATCGTGAATTATAACTTAAATGAAAGTTCAAAGATGGGAAGAGTATGAACTCCACAGAACCAATCCCTCCCTCTTTCCTTGATTAAATGAGCATAGGCCATTATTATTATTATTTTAATGAAAGGGTTTTGTTTTTAAATACGATGTACCAAACTTTGCTTGAGTTAGAAGGGAACCTCTTTGAAACCCAGAGGCAGTTGACACAATTCAGAGCCCCACACGTGCGGTGAAGCATGCGTGGAGCATCTATGCTTGCAGAGGCTCCCTCGTTCATTTCAGTGGAGGAGGTTCTTTCAGACAGACCTGTCTCTTTGGATTTGTTGAGCAACGCCAGCTATTGTAGGGTTGCCATATTTCAAAAAGTAAAAACCAGGACACCCTGAAAGTTGTTGAGCTTCCAGCATAACCCCTCCAATTTAATTTTTTTACAAAAACACCAAAAAAACCAACCCCCGCGATTTTTCGATTGACTTGACTAACATCCAGCACAAAGCGCCACCTTTCGGAAATTCATCCCAGATGTCAATTCCGCCTTTGAAATCCCAGTAATGTCCGGGAAAATCAGTACCCTAAGCTATTGAAGAAATGTTAGCAAGCCCCCCGCTCTTCTTCCTTCCCCTCCCCAACACAAAAATCAAACGTAAAAGTTTTTCATTGAAAACTGTCAGTCTGGCTCAGCTGAGGTAAAAAAAAGTCATTATTTTTACACATCCTCAGGTAAGCAGAAAGGGAAGTGACTAGGGCATGGGTAGGCAAATTAAGGCCCAGGGGCCGGATCTGGCCCAAAATCCGGCCCGCGGACGGTCCAGGAATCAGCATGTTTTTTACGTGAGTAGAATGTGTTCTTTTATTTAAAATGCATCTCTGGGTTATTTGCGGGGCATAGGAATTCGTTCATCCCCCCCCCCCCAAAAAAAAAATAGTCCGGCCCCCCACAAGGTCTGAGGGACAGTGGACCGGCCCCCTGCTGAAAAAGTTTGCTGACCCCTGGACTAGGGCCTTGGAATAAGGAGCAAACGGTGGGAAGTAATAGGCTATGGACTCCCCAATAGGCTATGGACTTCAAACATATTTTTTGTATGCGGTAATTTAATATAATTTTTAGGAACAACGACAATTTTATTATTTGTACCCCATCCATCTGACTCTGGGCAGCTTCCAGCATATGCCAAAATGTAACAAAACATTAAACGTTAAAAAACTTCCCTATACAAGGGGTCATTCCTGCATCATTGTAAAAAGAGCCAGATTTATGGAGGCACAAAACAAAAAACTGCCAGAGGTTTTGAGGTAAAATAAAATAAAATCACCCAGAAGTTTTGAGGACTGCCAAGTTACGAGGTAAATATGCACATGCCACTTCACTGTTTCCTAACGGCTCTTCTCCTGTTCCCCCAGAGAAACGCTGAAGAGAAAAGCCAACAGCAACGACTGTACCAGCCCCTCCACAAACAGCCCCGTCTCGAAAAGGGATGCCCATTTCTGTGCTGTGTGCAGCGATTATGCCTCAGGATATCACTATGGCGTTTGGTCATGTGAGGGCTGCAAAGCATTCTTCAAAAGAAGCATTCAAGGTAAGGGGAATGGCAGGCTTTCCTGGGAAAGGAAATTCTTCGGGGATGCAAATCTTTCTGCAAAAACGTGTGAGTGTGTTACTGCTTTCACAGATAAAAATTGCCCTGCAGATAAAAATGCTTGAATACATGGAACTTGCATATATGAAGGAAAAGATCGGAGATTGTTCAACCCAAAAGTTCAAGAGGGAATGGGGAATTTATAGACAATATTTTTAAAAGAACAGTGCCCTCATATAAAAACCTTAGAATGCTTCGAATAACTCTCGGAATTGATTAAGGTGTAAAGAATACAAACAAGATTTAATAAGGATAAGGTTTATTGGAAAATAGAGGCAAGTAATTAAGAAAACAAAGAACCCATATCAAGGAAGTCGGAAGCTGATGGAATATTCTTGTGAATGGATTGTTCTTGTGATGGATTGTTCTATTGTTTTTTTGTTTGTAAGAGATGTATTTTCTTTTTTTGTTTCGCTTTCTTTTCTTTTTTCTTTTTTCAAGCTTTTGTTGTTTGTGTATGTGTTGATTTTAAACCAATAAAGATTTTTTTTTAAAAAAATGCCCCTCTCTCCAGCTACTTTCCTACCATTGGTGGGAGTGGGGAAGATCCATAGTCCCCAGTTTGGAGGGAGGGAGAGATGGAAAGCTGAACACCACCCACAACGAACAAATATTAATTTCTTGGGAGAGAGAATGACTTTTGAACTCCAGTTCACACTGAATGCTGCTGGTCAGGCTCCGAGTGGTTTACAACAGCCCTGCAGGGTTGTCCAGCATCATTAAGCGCCTGTTGCAGGTTGAAGAGTCTGAAGAAAAGAGAGTTCAGTGACCACCCTCCCAGTGGTGTGATCCATTGCTTTTCTCTCGACCCTGGAACTTGGGCCTTGTCAGAGGAATCTATGCATAGGATTGCATCCTGTGCCCCATTCCTGCTCTTGAATTAGCTTGAAATCCATGTTTGCTCAGAAGAAAATCTCATTCTCTTTGAATGGTTAAAAGGTAAAGGTAAAGGTATCCCTGCCCGTATGGGCCAGTCGTGTCCGACTCTGGGGTTGCGCGCCCATCTCGCTTAAGAGGCCGGAGACACTTCCGGGTCACGTGGCCAGCGTGACGAAGCTGCTCTGGCGAGCCAGCACCAGTGCAGCACATGGAAATGCCGTTTACCTTCCCGCTATAAAGCGGTACCTATTTATCTACTTGCACTTAAGAGTGCTTTCGAACTGCTAGGTGGGCAGGAGCTGGGACCGAACGACGGGAGCTCACCCCGCCGCGGGGATTCGAACCGCCGACCATATGATCGGCAAGTCCTAGGCATTGAGGTTTTACCCACAGCGCCACCCACGTCCCTCTTTGAATGGTTACTCCCCAATAACTGGTCAGTTTTAGTGCAGGTCTGGTTAAAGGAGCTTAATGTTATTCAGGGAAAGCAAAACATGTGCATGTCATATGTTCTGTTCACTTCTGCTTTATAGAACAGGACAAACTAACCTTTTGAAGGCCGTGACATATGCTGAGAAAGTTGGTGGCCCAACATTTTAATCTTGCTTCCAGCGGACCTTTGACTGCAAACAACCTTCGCTGCCAACCACAGACTTCACATCTGCTCTCTGAAGGCTTATCAAAAACCACCCAGCAATCCTGCAGAACTGATTTTTCAGGTCACGTTAAACTAAATTTTCTTAGTATCTGTGACAAAGAGCAAACAAGCTCATTCACCCTGAAATATCTAAGCTGAAAAAATCATAAAGCTTTTGTGAAGGCTTATAGAAATTCAGCACAAAATGTTTGCAATAATTTTATGATCCAGGACAGCTTCCCACTTGAGGCTTATATATTTGCAAGGGACGGAGGAGAATGAAACAGAATTTGCCTTTTCTTTCCCTGAAAGCTAGCCTTGCTGATAACCCACAGACATTACTAGCCTGCAGATATTTTTATTAGCTGGGAGCAGAGATGGGGGAGCTGGCAGAGGAGTGAGTGAGATTTCTGCCCTTTCTGAAACATGCCAAAAAAACACACCAAAGTGCTGCACTAGAGAGCACAAAACAACCCCTCTGCTACACCACAAATCCAACTCAATGGTGTAACGTTGGAAAGTGTCAATCACTTCTCCTACCTGGGCAGTTACCTTTCCACAAGGGCCAACATTGATACCGAAATCCAGCATTGCCTGAGCTTGGCAAGTGCAGCTTTCTCCCGACTGAAGTGCAGAGTATTTGAGGACCAGGACATTCGCAGGGAAACCAAAATGCTTGTTTACAAAGCTATTGTAGAACCAACCTTACTGTATGCTTGTGAAACATGGACCACTTATAAACGCCATCTCCAACTCCCCGAAAGATTCCATCAATGGCGTCTCCGAAAATTTTTACATATTACTTAGGAAGACAGGCGAACAAATGCCAGTGTACTGGAAGAAGCAAAGATCACCAGTGTTAAAGCAATGATTCTTCAACATCAACTTTGTTGGACTGATCATGTTGTTCGGATGCCTGATTTTCGTCTTCCAAACAACTACTCTATTCCGAAGTTAAAAATGGAAAGCATAATGCTGGTGGTCAACAAAAGAGGTTGAAAAACTCACTCAAGGCAAATCTTTAAAAATGTAGTATAAACACTGACAATTGGAAAATACTGGCCTGCGAGCCCTCCAACTGGAGAACAGCCTTTTCCAAAGGTGTCATTGACTTTGAAGACACTCGAACTCAGGATGAAAGGGAGAAACGTGCTAAGAGGGAGGCACGCTTGGCAAATGCACACCGTGATCAACTCCTGCCCAGAAACCTTTGTCCCCACAGTAGAAGGACATGTTGATCCAGAATTGGCCTCCAAAGTCACCTGTGGATTCACTGTTAAGACTGTGTTCATGGAAGACAATCTTACTCAGCTACGATTGATCGCCAAAGAAGAGAAGAATTGCATTTCTGTGCTGGACACGGAAGAGGAGACAACCCACCTGGTTTCTATGCTGGGTGCAGTGGAAGGACTTGACTGCATGCAATTCCTTCTCACTTCTGGCTACCAGGTGCATGTTTCATGAAAGCCGACTATAAACCTACATGCATACAGCCTCTCTAAAGGTGAAGGTGAAATAAAAGGAAAGGGAGAAGCTTAGCCAGGCAGCTGGTAGGCCTTCCAAGGCTTGTGCGTGTTCCCTGTTGCTATGATGCTGTTTGTCAAATCAAGGATGCCTGACTGCTCAGGGCCACATACCAAGTGCTTAGTGCAGTGAGATCAGCATGCAGAAGCCGAGGCTTTGTTTGGCAGCCTTCCACGCGGCAGCTGTGTTGAAAGACAATCCTGGGGTCCTCCGAGGGCAAGCCAAGCTCACCACTGTCGCCCCACGATACAGGGAAACTTAGGAATTGCCAGTTCACTGTGTGAAATGCCTTGTGTCCCAAATAGGGATGGGAGGATCTGCCAGTTTTGATTCTCACATTTTCCTATCCTAAATTCAGTTCTTCACCGTCTGCATCAATTTGAGAATTTCCTTTAAAAAAGGGGAAAAAATCCTCCTCCCCCAAACCAGCATTTTAGTGCAAAGTTCTCACGATAAGCACATTTTTATACGCAATTTTGACCAATGTGCACATATCAGATACATTGCCTTTTTGTATGTTGCTATCCCTATTCTATTCATTTTGCCTGCCTCTTAGCGCAGGCATTTCGATAATAGTTGGAGAACCATATTACAAAATGTGGATAAGGGTGGATTTTGAATGATAGCCATGTTCCGGTTTGCATATTGTTTCAAAAAATGTGAATTTGATAGATTTGCTTTCATGGACTGGCTGGATGCAGAGGGAGTGGTGGAAGGCACCAGCTGGGGAACCCGCAAGAGAACCCCCAGGGGAAGAAGGCTCAGAGCCAGGGGGTTGCGGGCAGGGCAACAATAAGGTGGTCAAAGGAAGAAGAGGGAGCAGACTGGGAGGAGGAAGAAGTGTCAGAAGCTGAAGAGGCAACAAGGCTTAGTGAGCAGAGAGAGGCTGAGACAGAGGGCAGTCCAGAATCAGAGGCAGAATCAGAGGCTGGAGAGGAGGGAGGTCAGGAGACAGAGGCGAGGCAGGCTGCTGAAGAATCTGAATCCGAATTATTTTTCCTTAGCTCTAATTATTTACCTCAGATAGAGGAAGGGGGAGAGAAGCACTAATTACAGAGGAGCCTCTGCCTGGAGATGCTACTCCATTGCCATCTTAGAATCCTGATAGTTATTAAATTAGCCCCATCCTTTTCCGCTGAAGAATCCAGAGATTCTTCTCCTGCAGCTGCTGCGACCAGCTCACTTCCTCCTTGGTCGCCCAGAACCCAGAGAGGCATGAAGAGGCCAGAGCGTATCAGGCAAGACGAAGGAGCCTCAAGTTACTTGGGAAGGACCCAGGAGTGGAGGAAGCTTAGGCAACTATAGGAAGACAAAGAGCTTCTGTCTCTGCTCATAGGGGCAAGACCTACTGAAGAAGCTGCTGTGCTCACTAGGCATGAGCTGCCTTGTTTCTTTGTATAAAGGGTTAACTTCACTGACACCTTGTGAGTTATTGTTGACCTGCTCCTGACACCCGCCCTGACAATTTGGCTCTAAATGTGAACTGAATCAAATTTCTTCCCTATCCTTAGTCGCAAATCACAGAAACCTAGGAGCCTGCCTTATCCTAAGTCAGTCCATCTAGCTCAGTATATTCTACACAGACTGGCAGCAGCTCTTCACAGTTTCAGGCATGAGTTCAGTACTACTTGGAGATGTCGGGGATTTGAACCTGGAACCTATTGCATGCCAGGCAAATGCTTAACCTCTGGACCAATCGCCACAGGTGTAATCACAGTCCTCAGCAGTCCTCACCTTCTTCTTCAGATGTTCCCCCTTTTATCTCTCCTTGCAGGACACAACGATTATATTTGCCCAGCGACAAATCAGTGCACAATAGATAAAAACAGACGCAAAAGCTGCCAAGCCTGCCGACTTCGGAAATGCTACGAAGTCGGGATGATGAAATGTGGTGAGTTCTGCATTCCCTTGGGTCTGTCCTGTCGCGTTTCTCAGTTACAGATCTTTGCTCGCATTCTAGAGGAGTCGCGGGCTCTCATCCTGACCACAGCTATGCATGTGCGAATTCTATTACAGTGGTACCTTGGTTTGCAACCGTTTTGGATTACAGCCATGTCAAACCTGGAAGTGCGTGTCCCTTTTTTTGGATTACAAACCCCCCCCCCTTTTTGGGAAGGCCCCATTCGCGAAAGCACGCCTTGGGTTACAACCTGTTTTGGTTTACAACCGGATCTCCAGAACGGATTATGGTTGTAAACCAAGGTACCATGTAATGCCAAGGGTAGGTGGATCCAGAACTCCAGTTAGTCATTCGGTCTTAGCTTAATCATCCAATATTTTTGGGAACCCTTTGGAGGGAAAGGTACCAGTACTGCATACTGGTCAGTACTACCAGAAAAAAATACTACTGGTTTAAAGAACAACAAGAACAACAACAAAAATAATTCTGGAAGGTTATATGCAACTGGGATAGAACTGGTCTTTCCCATGGGGCTGATCCCTCTGTCTTAAGGCGTCTCCAAAATGCTGATGAAACTTTAAGGGTGCCATCGTTGATATTTTTCATTCTCATCGTTCAGGCAGACTGTACTGGCTTGACTTCAGTGAGTCACCACTGAACCTGTTGTACTAAAAATCCATTTTGGGAAAAGCTGACAATACCTGCTGCCTGCCTGAAGTCACATGTCCTCAGTTTGCTCCTCCCCTTCCCATTGCATTCTGCTGGATGCTCTTGACTGTGTTAGGCTGCAGGCACAGAGCCAACACGAAGCTACAGTGATGTTGCTCTGCCTTGCCTGCTGCCCTTACTAAGTCTCTGCGATGCCTGCTGTTTCATCGACTGCCTTGGTAACGCTGAACTAATACAAACTAAAGGGGAAACACGATCTGGTTGAATGTGGACTTAATAACTGTTGATAGATTACATTGCTTTTCATGTCTGGGTTATGCCCAGGTCAGGTAATCCCTTTTGCTGCACCCTAGATGCCCTATTATTTGAGATTCCTATCCAGGAGAAACATTCTAGGGGAAAACTTACAATTCATAAGGAACTGCAGTGGACACAGCAATCTAGATACACTGCCCATCTTGTATTGTGTGTTGTCCTTTGCAGGGACAAGACACTTCCAGATTGCTATTTTTGGGTGAGCTTCAGGTTATGCAATTAAAGCACACCTTCCAACATGGTGCAAAAGAAAATTGGGATGTGCATCTTTTGAGACCATGCTCCTGTGCAAGTTGCATGATTTGTGTGAGAATGCAGCTCCCCCCCAAAACACAGCCTTTTGGGACCGAGCTCTTGTGGGAGCCAAAACAAGACACCCCAGGGTCTAATCCAGTGCTATTTTTCCAGAAAAGGGGTGTCAGAGCCCACCTTGTTTTCTTAGAATGGCAATGGCACCTGAGAGGTGCGCTCTGGTGCGCTCTGGCTGAAAAAAAAGTCCTGGTCCATTCCAGAATGTTCTGCTCAAAGCAGGACATGGGGTGGGGGCATGTTAAAGTGGATTTGGAGTTATTGTGCAACAAACCCACTTCCCCCTAAAATGGACTTTTGCAAGTGATGGGGCTATGCACTGAAAAATAAGGGACACGAATGTCATGTAACCACCCCACAAGCAAATGAGAACAAGTGCTCAATACAGAGGTAGTGTGTAAGTCACCTCCCTCCCTCCCTCCTCCCCCCTTCTTCTCTCTTTCTCTTTCTTCCAAGGCCCTCAAGGCAGTTTACACTCTCCAGACACTGAAATGCAATTACAAACGAACAGGCCGCAGAAGACTTAGCACTAAAGCAGCAGACTTGTCTCTGATTTCTGATGGTCTCCATCAGAATCTGAGGGCCAGAACTTCCTAGCTAGGGTTTCTCCCTTTCCACCAGGGTGCAGAGGGTCTTTAAGTGAGGTATTTTTCGCTCCCTAAGACACACTTTTTTTCTCCTAAAAAGTAAGGGGAAATGTCTGTGCGTCTTATGAAGTGAATACTGCACGGAGGAGGGACGTGTAAGAGGCTTCTGTCCGCTTTGCTGCTTTAAAGTGAGCCACAGAGGAGGGAAGGAAGGGGAGCCACGAGGCTCCGTTTTAAAACAGCAAAGCAGAGAGGAGCTGTCCGCTTTGCTGCTTTACAGCGAGCAGCAGAGGAGGCACTGAATATTTTTTTCCGTGTTTTCCTCCTCTAAAAACTAGGTGCGTCTTATGGAGCGAAAAATACAGTAGTACGTTTTTAGCAGGCGTGGACCAGGCTTCCCCAGCTGTGCTGGCTGGGGTCATGGTGGTCTCTTCAGGAGCTGACCACATGACTTCATTGGCCTGGACTCTGCTTTTCCTTCAGCTGTCACCTGACACCGTCACAGATGGCCAGGCTCTTTAATAAAGTTGTCATCATTACCTAGCTAGAAGGATCACCAGTGCAGAGTGTACACGCCCAGGAGACATGAGGCCATTGATTGGGAATGGAGGAATGACAGCACAGTTTTGAACGATCCCCTCATGAGGTAGAATGAAAGCTGCCTTTCATCTTTCCAGAAGGCAAGTGACACTGTGGCACATTTAAATGTAAGGGACACAGGTCCCTTAGGCAGCTGCAGGAGTTGCCCCTGGGCCCCAATACAGCCTGCTAGAGCTGCCTTAGCACAATGTCCTACATTCAAGTCAGTCCCTGAAATCAACAATGCGCCTGGATAAATATTCTAAGATCCTGGGTTTGGTACTGCTGTGAAGTGGTGAGCAGGCCAGGTTGTGAACCAGGAGATCCCCTGTCCAGATCTTGCCTCTGCCATGAACCCAATTTACTACCTCTCAGCCTTAGTTCCAGATTGGCAGTAAACATCTAGGGACTGCCCCAGCCCCTGCAATAATCATCTGAGGCTTTTCTTTATGTGCCTTCCCCGCATCAGGTCTGGAGGGTGGCAACACAAGAATGGGCCTTTTCTGTGGTGGCTCCCCACTTGTGGAATGTTCTCTCCAGGTAGGCGTGCCTGGCGCCTTCACTACCTATCTTTAGGCCTCAGGCAAAAACATTCCTCTTTTCCCAAGCCTATGGCTAATTAAAAAATCTATGGCTGTGTGTTGGGGGGATATTGTTTTTGTTTGTTACTATGGTATATATATATTTTGCGATTTTATATTGCAAACTGCCCTGTGATCCTTGGAGGAAGGGAGGCATGGAAATTTAATAACAACAATAATAATTCGCAACTTATAAATGAAGGACTGTTGTAAGGATCACCAAGGGCCTAATTACATGTTAACAACAGGGTTAGCAATCACATTATAGGATTTAAAAACTGAACGCCAAGTGCAGGCTACTGTGTTTGTCAGCAGAAGTTTAGTACGTAGGTTTGTGAAGTTTAAACCTCCGCTCATTGGCTGTGATTTTGGTAAAAAGCATCCCCAATGGCAACAATTAACATTGGGGGGAGGAATTCACATTGACAGCAATTCCAGTGCTAGTTGCTTTTGTGTGTGTGTGTGTGTGTGTGTGTGTGTGAGAGAGAGAGAGAGAGAGAGAGAGAGAGAGAGAGAGAGAGAGAGAGAGAGTGCCTTACCTCAAAAAGGATATTGTAAAGTTGGGAAGGGTTCAGGGCAGCCAAAATGATTGAGGGGATGGAGCAACTTTGCTCATGAGGGAAAGCTGCAGCATTTGGGGCTTTTTCATTTAGAGAAAAGGCAAATAAGATGCAGTATGACAGAAGCTTAGAAACTTAGGCACAGTGCAGAGAAAGTGGACAGAGAAATTTTTATAGTACTGGAACTCATGGACATCCTGTGGTGCTGAATGTTTCGGGAAGTTTTTAATGTCTGATGCTGTATTGTTTTTAATATTTGGTTGGAAGCTGCCCAGAGTGGCTGGGGAAACCCAGCCAGATGGGCAGGGTATAAATAATAAACTATTGTTATTATTATTATTATTCAGGACAGATAAGAGTGTAGCTGAACTATGGAACTCACTCCAAGAGGAAGCAGTAATGGCCACCAACTTAGGTAGCTTTAAAAGGGGATTGGACAAATTCATGTTGTTGTTGTTTAGTTGTTTAGTCATGTCCGACTGTGACCCCATGGACCAGAGCACGCCAGGCACTCCTGTCTTCCACTGCCTCCCGCAGTTTGGTCAAACTCATGCTGGTAGCTTCCAGAACACTGTCCAACCATCTCGTCCTCTGTCGTCCCCTTCTCCTCGTGCCCTCCATCTTTCCCAACATCAGGGTCTTTTGTTCCTGGTACCAGCATATATCCCACTCAGGAAACGGGCTCCCACAATATTAAAATCTGTTAAAATCTGGCCTGAAGGTGCTATTCACCAGCTGCAGGACTGTTTTGAGAGAACTAATTGGGATATTTTCGATCGTTCAGACCTGGAGGAGCACACGGCGGCAGTTCTGTGCTATATCAATCACTGCACAGACACTGTCACAGTAAACAAATCCATCCGGTTTTATCCCAATCAGAAACCCTGGATGAATAGAGAGGTCCAGGGCCTGTTGCGGGAAAGGAACAGGGCTTTCAGGTCAGGCGAGGTGCAGCTTTACAGTGTGGCAAGAGCAAACTTGAAGAGGGGTATTCGACAGGCAAAACGGGATTATAGGCTGAGGATTGAGGATAATTTAAGGAGCAACAACACAAGACAGATGTGGCAGGGGATTCAGCACATTACCAACTACAAACCTAACCTTGGTGCTGTCGACGGTGACCCTTTGCTGGCGGAGGAGCTTAACCTCTTCTTTGCTCGCTTCGAGAAGGAGCCACCTGAGACGCCGGTATTACAGCCACCAGCCCTTAGGGGCCCCTCATTCACGGTAGAGGAGCATGAGGTGAGAAAGGTATTGAGGATGGTGAATCCGAGGAAGGCGGCTGGACCTGATGGCATCACTGGAAAGGTGTTGAAGGGCTGTGCGGATCAGCTGGCGAGGGTCTTTACTAAGATCTTCAACAAGTCCTTACACCAGTCTATTGTCCCACCCTGCCTGAAGTCGTCAACTATTGTCCCTCTGCCCAAAAAATCCACAATCAGTAGTTTGAATGACTACAGACCAGTTGCACTGACTCCAATCATCATGAAGTGTTTTGAGAAACTGGTGCGCCGTCATATTATTTCCTGTCTTCCATCAACTTTTGACAACTACCAGTTTGCATACAGGGCAAATAGATCCACAGAGGACGCTATCACCACCACTCTCCATGCTGCTCTGTCCCATCTGGAGCAGCCGGGGAGTTATGTGAGGCTGCTGTTTGTGGATTTTAGCTCAGCTTTTAACACTATTCTCCCCCATAGACTGGTGTCCAAGCTAGAGGCGATTGGACTCTCCAACTCCACCTGTCTCTGGGTTTTGGATTTTTTGTCAGAACGTTCTCAGAGGGTTAGAGTAGGGTCACATATGTCCACAGCCCTTAGCCTTAACACCGGCTCACCACAGGGTTGTGTGTTGAGTCCCCTGCTCTATGCTCTCTATACGTATGACTGTACAGCCATCTATTCCAGCAACAAAATCATCAAGTTTGCTGATGACACTACGGTGGTAGGGCTCATTTCAGGAGGGGATGAGTCCGCCTATCGGGACGAGGTGGAGCGGCTCTGTGTTTGGTGTGGAGAGAACAATCTGGCTCTTAATACGGCTAAGACCAAGGAATTAGTGGTGGATTACAGGAAAAAAAAAGGCGGACATTCAGCCCTTGCATATCAATGGGGAACGGGTGGAGAGGGTGGCGGAATTCAGGTTTTTGGGAGTAACTATCGATCAGGGCATGACTTGGAGCGCAAATACCACTGCTCTGGTGAAGAAGGCCCAGCAGAGAATTTATTTCCTCAGACTTTTAAAGAAGAACAATCTGAGTGAGAGACTGCTGGTGTCCTTCTACCGAGGCTCCATAGAGAGCATTCTTACATACTGTATTTGTGCTTGGTTCTCCAGTTGTACAGCTAGGGAGAGGAAGGTGCTCCAGAAGGTCATAACCACAGCACAAAGGATTATTGGTCAACCTCTCCCATCCTTGGAAGAATTGTACGGTTCCCGTTGTCTTAGGAAAGCAAACAACATCCTGCAGGATTCATCTCACCCGGGATACAGTCTGTTTGCACTACTGCCGTCTGGCAGGAGATATAGAAACATCAAGTCAAGGACAAATAGACTGAAAAACAGTTTCTACCCGAGAGCTGTGGCCCTTTTGAATGCTGTAACTCGATAGTGTGACTTGGGAGATTGATGGGTGTGGGTGTGGGTGTGGCTGGAATGTGGTTTGTGGGTTGTTGTTGTTGTTTTGCTTTTGTTGTTTTTAAGGGATGGCATCCAATTTCGTTGCACTTGTGCAATGTTGCACGTGTGTAATGACAATAAAGAATCTATCTATCTATCTATCTTTTCCAGGGAGTCTTCTCTTCTCATGAGGTGGCCAAAGTATTGGAGCCTCAGCTTCATGATCTGTCCTTCCAGTGAGCACTCAGGGCTGATTTCCTTCAAAATAGATAGATTTAATCTTCTTGCAGTCCATGGGACTCTCAAGAGTCTCCTCCAGCACCATAATTCAAAAGCATCAATTCTTTTGTGATCAGCCTTCTTTATGGTCCACCTCTCACTTCCATACATCACTACTGGGAAAACCATAGCTTTAACCATACAGACCTTTGTTGGCAAGGTGATGTCTCTGCTTTTTAAGATGCTGTCTAGGTTTGTCATTGCTTTTCTCCCAAGAAGCAAGCGCCTTAAGAGGCCATTAGCCACAATGGCGATACCATTCCTCCATGGTTGTGGGCAGCAACACTTCTGAATGCGAGTTTCTGCAAATGGTCCTGCTTGCAGGTTTCCCGTTGTGAGAACAGGATGCTGGACAGCTATTGGCCTGATCCTGCAGACTCCTCGTATGTTCTAATAATGTCTTGATTGGGTATGGGTGATTCTTGTGAAACCCTCTATCTGGAAGCAGCACTGAATTGTAAGGGCTAGATTGCTATAGATCTTGGATCAGAAAGTGTTCAGAGAAATCATTTTGTAATCTTCTAAGAATCCATGTATCCGGATTCTGCTTACATTTTTTCCCCTTTGCCATATATTATACCATTTCATTTTATTTGTATGCAATGGGGAATTATTATTTTTTTTCAAGGTGCAGGAATGCTTTCCTAAACTTCGGCGTCACTCGAGTTGAATTGCAGAGTGGATTTCAAGGAGAAAGAATATTATTGACACTTACGACTTCACGCTGAAAATGAAAAGCAGTTTTCAATCATGTGTCTCATTTCATTTGGGGACCCTGCCCAGCTCAATCATTGGCCTTTTATTCTAGGAGAGGGAAACAGATATTATATATATATACTGCAATCAAAGCCGAATTCTCTCAGGCTACCCAATCAGTTCATTTATACAACAACTGTGATAAAAGGGTGTTGTTGTCTGTCAGCCTTGGATTTTAGGCTGTTGGAATCAACAGAAGCAGAACTCGGCAGAAGAGACTGGTTACTTACTCATTCTGATCATTTAGAAGCGAAATCTCCTACCGACTTTTATATGCAAATTTTAAATAAATAGGCGTGTACTGAAGGTGCAATGAGGTAGGGGTATGGCAAATAAGTACTCCGTTCTGTCTTTGGAGCAATCATAGAAACTGCAAAAAGCACAACCCCCTGCCCCCCCCCCAAAAGCACCAGGGTTTGGGTTATTCATGGTATGATAAAAACGGCAATTTGTTTTCTGCTAGAATTGTAGAGTTGGAAGGGACCCTAGGGGCCATCTTGTCCATGCTCCAGTGAAGGAGAGTCCACCACTTCTCAAAGGAGTCCATTCCACTGTCAAACAGCTCTTGCTGCCAGAAAGTTCGTGGCTCGATTTTCTCAAACAAAGCCACGGTTTGTAAGCCAAGAAGAAACCTCCGCTACAAATTGTGGTTTGTTTGGAGTGAAATGAATGACAATTCCCAGTTCGGACATAAATCTAAGCCAGGGGTTGGGTGGCACGTTTTGTCTGCATGCTAGAGGGGAGGAACAAAGCAGCCCAAATCTAGGTATTAGTTACAAATCATTTACTATGGCCTTACAGTGAGTGTGAACTGGTGCATTCCCTGTTCAGGCATAGCAGTACGTCAGAGACCATGTCAGTGTGATGAGTGCTGGCTGATTCCTTGCGGCTAGTCAGAGATGATAGGTTGATCTTCAGCAAGGAACGAATGACGGGAAGTTTCTCTCCCCTACCTTTGGAATGGGACACCTTCAGCAAATGCCAAGGGTAGAGAAACAGTGTTGAATTAAGAGGACAAAGAATTACGGTAGACAGGGAGCTGGATTGCATGCAGCCCAGCAGGTTGCAGGGCCACCTGGATAATGACCAGCAACTTTAATGCTTGCATTAGAATCTGATGTATATTTGTAAATAAAACAAACAATTCAAAGACAAGTCTTCAGCGCAGTCTCATCCAAAGCAAAATATACCCTGTAAGGATACCTCTGGAACTTCTAATCACTTAGGGAAGTGGAGAGTGCTTAGTAAGAAAAAGCAATGGAAAATGTTGTAATAATCCGGGACCCAGCAATCAGATATCAAAACTGGGACGTGATATTTATAATTTCAGGGTGGGTGAATCAGGGCTGGTGATTGCCTCCATTGAATCTGTAAATAGACCTAACAGGCAGTGTTCTTTCCAGTGCTCAACAGTGGTGAATCTCTGACATGTGGTGTTCTGGCTAGGATGATCTCTTTGCTGTTTACAAAAGGGTAATTGGCAGTGAGGAGCTAGCTGTGGCATTAACATATGAGAGTGCTGGGGGTGAAATAGTTAAACAGGTTACCCAATCAGAACACAGGGGGGTGGAGTCAGAGGGACTATAAAACCAGCTCTGGGAGGGGCGAAGGGAGGAGTTCATTGGGTGGTTGGTTGGAGTGGGAGTGAATTGGGATAGAGTCTGTGGGCAGGTTGAGTCAGTGTAGCGAAATAAGCTGAGTCAGGAACAGTTAGGGCTAGGAAGACAAGTAAATATCTGAGAGGTGGTTTAGTGAGTGAGAGCAGGTAGCGGAAGTTATAGGTCTGGATAGGCACCCCATGATTGTAATTGACCGATACCGTTTATGAAACCACACGCTTCTTAAACTGCAATAAATAAAGAGAAGTATACGTTCCAATTTAACCCTGACTGGACTCAGTATTGTACCAGGTAGGGCCTGGGTGGTGGCAGCGTGAAATTAAGTGGTGGCACAGGGATCAATAGACGGTGTAACGTCCGGGGACCCTGTGTGATCGCCACACTAGCGTGCCCAAGCAGGGCAATGGCGATGCCAACGGAGGGTGTTTGGACTCCATATAAAAGATGACAAATAGGGGTTGGTATTTTCAAAAGGAAGATGAGAAGTTCAGGTGCTTTTCTTCAGCAAGCTTCTCTTCAGGAAATTTCCAGGAGGGTTGTGTGGCGCACTTTCTGCACCTCTTCCTCCCCGTTCTCTGAGACTCTGGCTTTTCCCTTGTAGTGTGTAGGGAGAGGAGGGAAAGCACAATGCAGAATGAAAACAAAGGAGAGGGCAGGCTCATATGATGAAGAGCGCACCAGGCTGGCATCGCTGGGATAAGATGAGCCACTTGTTTGACCACGAATATACCGTATTTTTCGCCCTATAGGACGCACTTTTCCCCCTCCAAAAATGAAGGGGAAATGTGTGTGCGTCCTATGGGGCGAATGCAGGCTTTCGCTGAAGCCTGGAGAGCGAGAGGGGTTGATGCGCACCGACCCTTCTCGCTCTCCAGGCTTCAGGAAGCTCTGCACAACCCTCGGGAGACCGGCGCGACTTCCCGCCGGGCTCCCTAGGCTTGCGGAGAGCTGCCTGTTCTGGGGGCTGGGGTTGGGGGAAGCTCGGGCTTCCCCCGCCCCAGCCCCGCGCTTGTGGGGGAAATAATTATTTTTTCTTTATTCCCCCCCCCAAAAAAAACTAGGTGCACCCTATGGGCCGTTGCGCCCTATGGGGCGAAAAATACGGTATGTGCTGCTGGTTCCACTTCCTTTTTTTGTGTGTGTGTCTTTTACAGGCTTTATTCTTGGTGCAAACTATTTACAGTGAAGAGCGTTGTAAGTCCATGTCTGTCTCTTTTTTTATATATAAATAATTTTTATTGTTTTCCAATACAAATATACAGTTCTGTCAATTTTTCACAAATTTTCACAAATTTGATTTTTTTTTAGACTTCCTTCGACTTCTCTGACAATCATCCATAATTACTTCTCAGTTTACGCATTCCTCTGTTTATATTGCCATTAAACTTCCCTCCCACTCCTATTTGTTTTTAACAATATATCTCTGCTTTCACAGTGCTTCTTGAAATCCCACCAGTGTTGTTTGCACATCACATGTTTTTTTCAGATATTCAACAAATTTCCCCCAGTCCTCGATGAACTTTTGGTCTTGAAAATACCTAATTTTCCCTGTTAATCTGTCCAATTCTGCATAGTCAGTCAGCTTCAGTCTCCATTCTTCTATTGTCGGTATTTCCTCTTGTTTCCATTTCTGGGCCAGTAGAATTCTTGCTGCTGTGGTTGCATATTGAAAAAGTTTACAGTCTTTTCTTCTAATTTCATTCCCTGTAATTCCTAAAAGAAAGGTCTCTGGTTTCTTTACAAATGTATATTTTAACATCTTTTTCATTTCGTTATAAATCATCTCCCAGAAGCCCTTCACTTTCTTACATTCCCACCACATATGATAAAACGTACCTTCTTTTTCTTTACATTTCCAACATTTGTTACACGTCTTATACATTTTTGATAATTTTACCGGTGTAATGTACCAGCTGCTGGTTCCACTTCCACTTTTCTGACTTTATTAATGGTGGTAGTAATTACAGCGAGTCAGCATGGCATTGATTTTTGGCAAAATAATGGCAAGGTTGACGCAGGGTCTCTAAGGGGTGCAAGAACAGGTGCAACATAGATACTCCTGGACAGCAGTGGCTTTTGGAAAATTCTTCTCATAATGATCAGTTTCATAAAGAAAAAAAATTATGACCAATAATGGCTGGTGCCATTTATGTGTAGACTTCTTGACTTGCAAACTTGTTACAGTCATACCTCGGAAGTCTAATGGAATCTGTTCTGGAAGTCCATTAGACTTCCAAAATATTGGGAAACCAAAGCGTGGCTTCTGATTGGCTAAAGGAAGCTCCCGGAAGCTGCCGAAGCCCCGTCGAACGTTTGGCTTCCAAATGAACGTTCAAAAACTGGAACACTCACTTCCGGTTTTCGATTGTTCGGGAGCTGGAACATTCAACTCCCAAGGCGTTTGGGAGCCGGGGTACGACTGTATATTCCAAGGAAAAATAGAAATATTTCACATTTATAAATGAGTTACCAACTTACCAAGTGATATGTCTTAAAAGGCCTGTTGTTGTTTTCAGTTATGTTGATGTTTCCAATAGAGTTTGGAAGTGATTGATGTTTGACCTGACATAAAAGAGAAAATTGAGTTGCTGACTTAATCATGGATTATTTACTTCTCATTATTGCTACTTCAAACCTTTTCTCACCACATGGAGAGGAATCGCAGTAAAATAAACATGCTACACTTAGGAATTATTATTTTTCATATAAAAAGGCTCCCTATTTAGTGCTTTAAAACAAATTCGTTCATTACATTCTTAAAGCCATAACATTATGTTAAATTAAGAAGAAAACAAAAGGGTTAACACCTACAGTATTTGAAATGGGCTGCGGGGGGGGGGGGGAGAACAGTAATTTGGAGCAGGGCTTTTAGTGTACCTGTCCCTGTTCTGTGGAATAGCATTCTTGCTGAGGTACGACAATTGAAGACATTTTTGTTCTCTCAGGCTTTAGTCTTGCTTTAAACGTATATGCTTGTTTTCCTGTTTTTAACCACTTTTAATTATCTTGTGAGTAAACAGACAGTGGTTTAGAAAGTGACTAAATTAACTGCATGCAACACTATGGCTGTGTGCTCATTATACTAAATACAGTAGTTGGGAATGAGCCCATTTCTCAGTGGCAGCAACATTGCAAACCAAACATATATATAAAATCCAGCATATTCCTTCATCACAGGGGTTTTTCCCTTCCAACTTTAGGATTATGTGAGGGTCCTGCTGCCTCATTCATTGAGTAGCAAAGCACTTCACAAAAGGTCAGATTTGCAGAAATAAAGTAATAGAACATTCCAACAGAACATTCAATGAACATTGATATCAGCTATAAACTGAAGGTCCTGGAGAACTGACATTCGTGTCTGGGGAATGCCTGAGCAAAAAGTTAAGCTTTTAATTGATGGAGAAAGCATGCAACCATCGGTGCCCACCTAATTTCCGGGTCTACAACTTGAATGCCGGATGCACTGGGGAATTTGGCAATCGGTACATTGTTCTCGTATTGGCCAGTTTTGTGTTTTAAAATATTGTTATTAGAATATTATTATTATTATTATTATTATTATTATTATTACTTCTTTATTATACCCTGCACAAGGGAAATGTGGTGACTGGGTTAATGAAAAACTTCCTTTAGTTCTGAAATATTGTGAATTTCAGGTTCAAGAAGAGAGCGCTGTGGCTATCGCATAATTCGCCGCCACCGTAACTCAGACGATCCAGTGCACTGCGTAGGCAAAGTTAAGAAGAACAATGAAGCCATAATTCAAGTAAAAGAATTGCTGGTCAATGCACTGACCCCAGAACAGTTCGTTTCCATATTACTTGAAGCCGAGCCGCCAAATGTGTTGGTGAGCCGCCCCAGCAAACCGTTTACAGAAGCCTCCATGATGATGTCGCTGACGAAGCTTGCAGACAAAGAACTGGTCCACATGATTGCCTGGGCCAAAAAGATTCCTGGTAAGAATTTTGAACATTCCAGTTTTCCCAGTGGACTTTTGTGCCATGTAACATACATTGCAGACATAGGCACTAGTGTAATTTAGATCCCAGAACAGATCCCGTATCATGATTTGGTTCTGCAACCTGGTTTGTGCCATCACTAGTAACAAGACACATGTTGAAATAGCAGTAGCAAAATCACAGCTAAGAAGCTCAAATCATATATATCACTGGCACCCTTCTTTGGAATTGGAAACCAATTCCAGACTCCAACATTCCTAAACTTTACTTGCAGAAACTTATAGATTAATTAAAACATAACATTTACAACCCCGTGCTTCTCCAAGCATGGGCTTACAGTCTCTTCTTCTAACTTCCAAACAACTGTATTTTCCTCTCTTTCCAGAGCTCAGCACTTTCAGCCTTCTGTATCTCAATTAGGCCATGCCTTGTAGCTCCTATGGGAGACCTCCACTTTCACCTTCTCCTGCAGCTTTGCTCTCTTTCTTCCAAGCAAAGAAGAAGCGCTCCCACACTCATTCAACTTAGTAGTGTTCACAGTGGATTCTAAAACACAGTCATCTTGCCGCACATAAAATTGGAGTCTTTCCTTCACTAGATACCTCCCATGCGACCAACGTTAGCCAGTCGCATGAGAATTACTAGACTCTCTAGAATTCAGTTACCAACCAATCGAATTTAAGCAACCTGGTAATGCATACAAGGGATGCGGGTGGCGCTGTGGGTTAAACCACAGAGCCTAGGACTTGCCAATCAGAAGGTCGGCGGTTCGAATCCCCGTGACGAGGTGAGCTCCCGTTGCTTGGTCCCTGCTCCTGCCAACCTAGCAGTTCAAAAGCACGTCAAAGTGCAATTAGATAAATAGGTACCGCTCTGGCGGGAAGGTAAACGGCGTTTCTGTGTGCTGCTCTGGTTCGCCAGAAGCGGCTTAGTCATGCTGGCCACATGACCTGGAAGCTGTACGCCGGCTCCCTCGGCCAATAAAGCGAGATGAGCGCCGCAACCCCAGAGTCGGTCACGACTGGACCTAATGGTCAGGGGTCCCTTTATCTTTACCTTTAATGCATACAAGCATTTTCAGTTTCAGTGAATTAAATTGCTATACTTAACAACACATGCTTTGAATGTAGAATGTTTCAGGTTCAATCCCTGATCGTTTCCCAGGAACCGCAGGAAGCTGCAACTCTCCAGACGTTGCAGGACCCAGCAAGCGTAGCCAATGATCAGGTAGCAGGTGATGGAAAAGACTTTGACCTTGGAAAGCCACTGCTACTTAGAGTAGGCAATACAGATGTTGTTGGACAGTAGGGTAGCTAGGAATAAGGAAGCACCTTATGCAATTGGTGGAATGTCTTTGCAATTCCAGGCATAACTTTGTAATCAGAACGCCCACCCAACAGCTGCAATTTCTTATCTATATGGCTACTTTTCTTTTTTCCTCGTGAGTGATTTGGGCAGAGTGAATGGAATCAATCCAAAGCCCTTTAAAAAATGAAAATAAAATAAAAAGATCAACTTACTTTTTCCCCCCCTAAAGTGCTGGAGAATCAGTCCTTCAGCCGTTTTAACAGTCTTGGCAATTTCTAATTTTTCTAAGGCGTCTAAAATGTGCACACAGCAGGGCGACTGAGAGCTGCCTGTTGCAAGTGGAAGGGAGGATCATAAATACAAGAAGAGCATTATATCTGAAAAGTCTCAAATGAAATTTAAAGTCACTGGGGTCTTGAGTGGGCGCTCCGGCGACGAGTAATTTTACTTTGATCATTGGAAAATAGCAGGCATTTGCACTCAGCTGGGGAATGAATCCATTTTCACATTTGAGTGGCTGCTTATTTTGTTACTTAAAGTGTTGGTGGTAGGAGATAGAGATAGAGAGAGATAGAGATAGAGATAGAGAGATAGAGAGATAGAGAGAAAGAGAGAAAGAGAGAGAGGGAGAGAGAGAGAGAGAGAGAGAGAGAGAGAGAGAGAGAGAGAGAGAGAGTTAGTTTGGTAGGAGTGTCTGATTTCCCAACCCCAAGGTAGTAAATGCTGCTTTTAGAGATTCTATATTCCTTTCATATAGGGTGGGGGAAACGATCTCTCTTTTCACAAGTTGATGATCCTCGGAATTATTGACCTCTTCAATTTCAGGCTGATCTGCCTTTTCTCTTTTCATTTTCATTCTTTTCATTTTTCTCTTTTCATTTTCATTCTCTTTTCATGTGAACTAAATTCAAAGCATTATTTTTCAAAAATCAAAAATCAAGTTGGCATGCTGTATTTGTGTAGCAGGGTGCATCTGTGGTGCGAACGATGGCGGGGCGGGACGGGGAGAATGAATAACAGTGCGATCATACTGTAAATTTAGTACCACAGATATTTGCACAGTTCCCTCCCCCCCCCCATTGTGCATCAGCATTCACACAGGCCAACAGAGCAGTGTTGTAACTCCCATGTTGACTCTGGAAGTAGGATACTGAGGGGAGTATCAGTGTAGTGGAGAGAAGGAGTTGGAGAACAGCACAGGGACTTTTTTCCTTTTTTCCCCCAGAGGATGGGTAATGATGTCAACTGCAAGAGCACCGGGGTAACTGATTCCCCCTCCTTGCATTGGCAAATACAAGAGGTGACAATGAGGCAGGGCTGCCTTAACCATAGGCGTTAGGGGTGTGGGGCACCCGGGCCCTGGGCTCTCAGGGGCGCCAGGCTGAGAGTCCGGGGCCCGAGTGTTGGAGTCCGGGGAAGAGTCCGCCCGTTGGCGGGGCCTTGCAGAGCCAGGCAGAGGCCCGGGCCAGGTAGATAATGTGCCCCCCCTTTTTTACCCTGGGGATAACTGAAGTCTTATGAATAAGCAAGTATATAAATAATTTTCACAAAAGTTATGCTGACAAATAATTTTATTTCAAGGCTTGAACCGTATCTGCATATAGAGACAAAATGGATATACGATTGTGAATATGCTGACCAAGGCCCCCTTTGGAATTGAAGGCCCGGGCCAAGTGGCCCATATGCCCCCCCGTCTGGGCCTGCCCGTTGGTCAGAGCACTGTGGCGGGCTCTGCTGCTACGGGTGGCTCTGCACTATGAATTTGGGGGCAACCGAGCCAGTGAGATGCTGAGGTGGCCAATTGGCTCTGCCCTCCTGCACGCCTGGGATCAGCATAGGGCCGCAGAGAGGCCTTCCCACCTGACGAGGCGTCCGGCCTCGCACTCCTCTGTGCCCTGCTCTGCCCTGCCTGCACGCCTCAACAGCCAGCCCAGAGGCCCCGCTCCAAAAGGTTGACAACTTTGGGCAACCTGCGGGGGGTTGTGTGTGCTGGTTGGATTTTTGCACCGTGGTGTCACATATGCTTAAGACAGCCCTGCAACGAGTCTTTTGAGTTTGCCATGGATTATCACAGCAGTAGTCAAAGGATGGGGGGCATCCGTAAGCAGAGGGTGGGTCCTTATTCTTTCCCTTTGATGGAGTTCCTTCTTCATTCATGACAGCAGTTTAAATGGAAGATGGTTTGCCGCCCTAAACAAAGTTTAAAAGTTTCTCTTCACCTGGCTGAAGATATTTTGTTAAAGCTCAGTGCAGTTCAGGAGTAAGCACCATTCAGTTCAAAGGAGCTTTACTCCCAGAAAACAATGCAGAGAGCTGCAGTCATAGAATCACAGAGTCGCAGTGGGGTTGGAAGGGACCCCAGGGTCATGTAGTCCAACCCCCTGTGCAGAAATCACAATGACAGACAAAGAAGCTTTGTGCCAGGCAAGCACGATTTGGACAAACTTGGGAGTGGCAAGGAACTTGATAGGACATTGAAAAGCAAAAATGACCTATTCCTAGGCCGGTGCCTCTTTATTCTCTTTACTAACCATTGGTAATGAGGTGGGAGAGAGGGGTGTTTGACCCTCTATTTCCTCTGTTCAGAACCTCTCCCTTCTGGAGTTGCTTTTTTCCAAAGAAGGGGTGGAGAACCTCACGCCCAGGAGTCGGATGTGGCCCTCCAGGCCTCTTCACTTGGCTTCTGGGACTCTCTCCAGCCATACACCCCCAATGACCCTCTTTGAGTGATTTTGCCTAGCTGGAAAAATGCCCTTGAACTCTTATGCCATTTGCTTGCCTGGTTAGATAACAGAGAGCCGTGTGTGTGTGTGAAAGTAGGTGAAATTAATATTAATTGCCCCTGCCTACTTTTTCTCTGGCCCTGCACAACACTGGCATGTGGCCCCTAGAATGTTGCCCGGAATGAAATGTGGCCCCTGAACTGAAAAAAACAACAACTGAAAACTGAACTGGAAAAAGTTCCTTTTTCAAGCAGGATGGGGGGCAGAAGCAGCAGGGCTTTGTTACATTTATATGTGAGCAAAGTGTTGGTGCCTCGGCGCTTCTCCTGCACGTATCTGTATCCTTATTCCCCCCTCCTCTTCCTCCTCCTTTGCCTTTTCTTTTTCAGTTTGCCACTTTCCCCCTCTCTACGAAGATGACACTTTCCCTTCCCATAAGGCTTTGCTTCTGGTGCCAGAGAGAACAGCAGGTTGCTACTGACTCATTCCCAAGTGGTTTCACGCTGTTCTTGCTCTTGGGATGCAGCGTGTAGGAGGGGTTGTGAGAGATCCTGCGGGGTGGATCGCCATCCGTTAATTTCCCAGCAGCCCTCATTTTAGTGAGGATACCCTCCGCGCCCTTTCTTTAGCATCCCAAATGATGGAGCAGGACATTTGAGAGAGCGCAGCACCGCGGCACTAAAACCGGGTCCATATGGCAGCTTTTTGCATTGCGTTGCCACTGCAAAGTTCTGGAAGAAGATCTCTTTCATTTCCCAACTTGTATTTGTGTGGTCTGTAATTTGCTCGCTTCTCCTGCTGCTGTTTCAGCCTGCTTTTCTTCGCTGCCTTGGGGTGGGGGTGAAATATACCGCAGTTCAAAAAGAAAAGGGAAAGGGAGGCTTTTGTTGACATTCCTGTCTAGAGACAGGCTTCATCCTGTGTGCCAACAGCACAAGTACGGGGATGAGTTTTGTTAAAAGAAGTAATCCAGAAAAGATAAGGAGTTGGTTTATGAGCAGATCAGGAACAAGCAGAAACTAGCCAAGCTTGTTGATCCTCTTGCGTTGGGGTTGTCATATTTCAGAGAGTGAAAATCCGGACACAAAAGTTGTGGAACTTTTTTTTAGTTTTGCCCAAAGTTGTTGAGCTTGCAAGATCTCAAAAAAAGAGAGAGGAAGCTATTTTACAGGGAATTCGCCAAAATCTAGACTTGCGACATGGCTTGCCATACGTCTGGATTAGACATTAGAAAGCTCCATCCCTTGCATTATACAAGGCTATTTCAGAAGGAAGGAAAGGGAAAGGAAAACTGTTTTTCCGTTTCTGACTCTCCAGAACCCCTCACAAGTATAAAATGTTCCAGTTCAGGGCTATTCCTTATACTGACTCAGCCAGTTTGTCTTAGCTCAGTATTGTTGACATCAACTGCTACCAGCTCTATCCAAGGTCTCAGGTAGAAGGTCTCTTCCATCACCTGCTACCTGATATGTTTAACACAACAGCGGAAGGCTGCAAGTGAAAATGAAGGTCTCCTTTCCCCCTTTGCTCAGATCCTTGTCAGCCTCTCCAGTACCTGCCGCCCTGGGTTTCCCGTGTGCATATCTCCTCTTCGGAAGGATGACTCACGATTCCCAAAGCCCTGTGAGATCAAGAGATTAAGTGCTGCCAGCCTGGAAAAGTTCATGGTTTCTCTGGTTTTAAAAATGACATTCAAAGATGCGAGGCATTCAAAGTTCTGATTCTGAAATGATTTGATGCTTTCGAAAGTCACACTTTTCCGTTCTAGAAAAAGTTGGGTGGTTAAGCGGATGTTTATGATGTAATGACACGCCCCCCCCTTTCCTCCCCTTAAAGGCTTTATAGAACTCAGTCTGTTTGATCAAGTAAGGCTTTTGGAAAGCTGTTGGCTCGAAGTGCTGATGGTGGGTCTGATGTGGAGATCCATCGATCACCCTGGCAAGCTCATCTTCGCACCAGATCTCGTACTCGACAGGTGAGAAAATGAAGAGTCTTTTGGGGTTAAGGGGCTCCTTTTTATTTTTGCTTGTTAGTTTGATTTGCATTTCAACCTTGTGGCACAGAAACATCGTGGGGGCTGCCAACGTGGACACTTTAATGGGAGATAAGACATTTGTGTAGGATGAAGCTATCCATGGTAGCTACCAAGCATGATGACTGTATTCCACCATCAGTATTGGGGATGACATGCCTCTGAAAACTGGCGAATATAAGTTCTGTTGTGCTCATACCTTGCTTGTGACCTTCTCAGAGCATCTTTTGGGCTGTTGTGGGAAGAGGACTAGTTGGGCCTTTGTCGTAATAATGAAAATATTTGAAGTCCTTAAAGCCATAGAATCATAGAGTTAGAAGGGACCACAAGGGTCATCTAGTCCAGGGGTTAGCAAACTTTTTCAGCAGGGGGCCTCTCCACTGTCCCTCAGACCTTGTGGGAGGCTGGACTGTCTTTTTTGGGGGGGGGGAGAACGAATTCCTATGCTCCACAAATAACCCAGAGATGCATTTTAAATAAAAGCACACATTCTAGTCATGTAAAAACACCAGGCAGGCCCCACAAATAACACAGAGATGCATTTTAAATAAAATGACACATTCTACTCATGTAAAAACGCGCTGATTCCCAGACCGTCCGGGGGCCGGATTTAGAAGGAGATTGGGCTGGATCCAGCCCCCAGGCCTTAGTTTGCCTATCCACGATCTAGTCCAACCCCCTACAATGCAGGAGTCTTACACCCAACATCGGGCTCAAATCCACGACCCTGAGATTAAAAATCTCATGTTCTACCGACCAAGCTAAAGAAACCTTTCAAGTTACAGTTCCTAACATTAGAATAACTACACTCACCACTAGAAACCTCCAGATGATTGCCAAGCAGAGCATATGGTGATAGGCTAATAATAATAATAATAATAATAATAATAATAATAATAATAGGAATAATTTTCTGGGGTGAATTTCAAGCCAGGATTGGGAATCTGTGGCCCTCCAGATGTTGCTGGATAGGAATGGATGAATCTTCAATTTCAGGTCTCTAAGTTTATTTTACCGGTCTTAAATTCAGTTAACCACAATTGGTGCAGCAACTTACGATTTTTGCAAATAAACCATTCTCATGAATATTTGCCAGCATTTTCATGTGAATTTCTCTGCAACCATTTCCTCTAATATACTGCATTTCGTATGTTATTTTCACTAATATATTATGCACATTTCCCCCTAATATATGCACTGTTGTACATATTGTTTGGTTGGAGACCAAAATTCAGTGAAGTGTGAATGTCAAAGGATAACTGTGTTTTAGTTTGTGTATGGGTGGAACAAGTACAAATTACATCGTTTCTAATTAAAATGCAAATAAAATCAAATTTCTCCCTCCTCTCAAACTCCCACCAGCTCCAGCCAGCAGAGATAGAGAGGGATGATTGGTGTTGTAGCTTAACAACTTCTGAGGGGCTGTAGTTTCTTCATTTGCATTGTAAAGGCAAGGACAAGGATTTTGTGGAAGACACTTAGAATTTCAAGGTGCTCTTTTCAAAGACAAAACAAAAACTGTGGATGTCAACAAAAAAGGCAAATACAGTGGTACCTCTGGTTAAGAACTTAATTTGTTCCGGAGGTCCGTTCTTAACCTGAAACTGTTCTTCACCTGAGGTACCACTTTAGCTAATGGGGCCTCCCGCTGTCGCCACATCGCCGGCACGCGATTTCTGTTCTCATCCTGAAGTAAAGTTATTAACCCGAGGTGCTACTTCTGGGTTAGCGGAGTCTGCAACCTGAAGCGTTTGTAACCTGAGGTACCACTGTACACACTAGAGCATACTGGAGCGTTTTGTGGTTTGTTTGTTTTTTAAAGGAAATACTGTTTTGCGTCCGCAGTAATTCTTTTATGTCTCCAAAATTAGGGATGAAGGGAAATGTGTGGAAGGAATTTTGGAAATCTTTGACATGCTCTTGGCGACGACTTCAAGGCTCCGGGAGCTGAAATTGCAGCACAAGGAATATATTTGTGTCAAGGCCATGATCCTCCTCAATTCCAGTGAGTAGACGCTTCAGTCATGTCAAGCTGTGCTTATTACCGGGGACAAAAAGTTGGGTGGTAGCAGAAGAAATACCAAAGGGCACAAGAGCCTTTAAGGCAAAGTAATAAATGCCCTAAGTGCTTTTTCCGATCTTATGCTCTAATGGTTTTATGACTGGTACACAGAAATAATACTGAGGTCACCACGTGCCGTTTCATTCTAGACACTGTGTTTTTATACTCGCCAAAGGCAAAACTTAAGGACCCTTAATGAAGCTGCATGCAACCTGGGACTTGAGCAGTTGTTCCTCAGTGTTCTTTCTCTTTCGCAAGTAAATTATCTTGACTCAGGAGAACTTTGCCAGCATCTCTGCTTAAAAGCCACCTTTTCAAACACCTTTGGCTTCATCCCTTTATCTTCATTCTTCACCCCAACCCAAATTAAATATGTGTAATTGCATTTGCTCATATTCTCTCTCTAACAATCTCACCCCTTCCATTCACTGTTCTTTCTTTTCTTGCCTCTTCTCCTGCTAACCCAGTTGTTCCGCCATCACTGCTGAAATGTCATTTGTACATTCCTCGGGGCAGGGACTTAAAAAAAAAATCCTACAAAGCCTCATACGCATTGATGGCAAGGATATTTAGTTTAACTAGCTAAGTGGCAATTAAGAACATGCTTCCCCCCTTTGAAATATTGATATTTCATATTATTTCATTGAAGATTCGCAGACAAATAGCAGCTGGATGTATCTGCCCCATTCAGAGTTGGGCAGCAGCCTGTGGTCTGATAAGAGCAGACCTAAGGGAACACAAGGGACACGGGTGGCGCTGTGGGTTAAACCACAGAAACTAGGACTTGCCGATCAGAAGGTCGGCAGTTCGAATCCCCACGACAGGGTGAGCTCCCGTTGCTCTGTCCCTGCTCCTGCCAACCTAGCAGTTTGAAAGCATGTCAAAGTGCAAGTAGATAAATAGGTACCCCTCCAGTGGGAAGGTAAACGGCATTTCCGTGCGCTGCTCTGGTTCGGCAGAAGCGGCTTTGTCATGCTGGCCACATGACCCGGAAGCTGTCTGCGGACAAATGCCGGCTCCCTCGGCCTATAGAGTGAGATGAGCGCACAACTCCAGAGTCAGTCACGACTGGACCTAATGGTCAGGGGTACCTTTACCTTTACCTTTTTAAAGGAACACAACAGCCACTTCCCAGAAAAAATGAAAGCAAGATGAGTTCTTGCTCCTGTCTCCTGCGGTATGCATGGGAAAAGCATAGGTATTTGCAAAAGGTCTCAAGTTTAAGGCAGTATCCAAATAGGGTGTTCGGCTGGCACAAGTTTTTTGCTTGCACAGTCTGCTAACCCAGGCATACATCCTAAATCTGTTCTAGGGTGATGGGAAATTAAGGTTGGATACCAGCCCTTAATCTCTACATCTCACTTAAAAGGAGCAGGGTCTGGGAATGACCTCCACCTGTCAGCCACTGCCAATCAGTGTAGACATTACTGGGCTTGATGGGTGAATAGTCTGACCTGTTTCAAGGCAGTTCCTATATGTAATTAATGGAAGCGTATTACATATGTCACCCCCATTTTCTTTCTTAAATCATAATCTCGGTGGCAAAAATGCTCTAGAGTCAACCAATTTATGGAGTTGACTTCAATTTTTCCATATAGAGGTGATGGAAAATGTAGTATTTCCAGGCACACGCATTTTGTATGGAATTGGAACCAAGTTGTTGCCTGATCCTAAACCTATTTCCTTGGGAAGTATAGCTGCAGCTCAGTGCATTGCATGCGGAAGGTTCAATCCTTGCCATTATCAGGTAGGACTAGATAAAACTCGCACCCACAACCCTGGGGAGCTGCTGCCAGTCTGTGCTGCCAGTACTGAATGAGATGGAGCAATGGTTCAATTTGGAATGGAGCAGCTTCCTGAATACCACATGTTCAACACATGTGGGTGGGTGTCTCTACAAAGTTTCAAGTAACTATGTTCTACCTCCACAGTCAGTTGCCACTGAATACCAGTTTCTGGGAACTGGAAGTAAGTGGCCACAGTTGCACTCAAGCACACTTTGGGAAGCTTCCCAGGCTGAGCTACTGTAGATGAGCCACACACACACAGCCCGACGCAGTACAGCTCTTATTTCTTAAACTCTGCTCATTTGGCATCTTTCTTGCGTAGATATGTATCCACTCTCCTCAGCTGCAGGAGAGTCCGAGAGCAACAAGAAACTGAGTCACCTGCTGAACTCTGTGACGGACGCCTTGGTGTGGGTCATTTCAAAGAGCGGGGTCCCTTTGGCCCAACAGACGACACGCTTGGCGAACTTGCTGATGCTGCTCTCACATGTCCGGCACGCAAGGTAAGGCCATTCTAGGGGGTGATCCAGATTCCCATCCTAGAGACCGTCAGCCATTTTTAAAAAATCTGTGGCAAAAATCAACAACAGGGCAGATGATTGGCCTGCTCAAGTTTTAAGTGTCCATTTCTCTTTTCCTCTTATTTTTGTTGACTCCCCACCCTTTTTTCCATGGAGTTGTAGTTTTCCCCCTTCTGCTGCATCCTATTTTCTATCTGTCAAATCATAACCACAATAATCTAATTCCTTCTGTTGCTCATAGCTCAAATCCTGCTTGCAAGTTCACCGTACTATAATATTTCTTTAAATAGTCCGAAAAAGGCATCCATTCTTCCAGGATGTTAGCTTATCCCGAATCAGTCCTCTGGTCCATGTATCACAATCTTTCTCAATGTTGCGTTTCCAGCTGTTGCTGGACTACAACTCCCATCATCCCTGGCCACTCTTACTGCTAGCTAGGGGAGGATGGGAGTTGTTGTCCAACAACAGCTGGGGACTCAAGGTTGAGAAAGGCTTCTGTAGCACATTATCCAGATTTCAGGCTTGCCAGATCTAGTTTGGTTTTTATTAGAGTCCCAAGAGCTCTTAACTAGAAGCAAGGGGGAAAGACAGTTGGAATGCAAGAACAAAGTGTCTCTGAGTGTGTTCTGAGTCAAGGAATTTGTTTTCAGTACAAGACTAAAGAGAGCTCACTGTCCTTTCCCACAAGAATCCAACCCTGGTTAGCGTTCTTCATTTTGACAACTGAATTTAGGTGGGGAAAAAGATCGCCGTTGTAAATAAGCAAGAGTCGGTATTTGAGGAGGCAGCAATTTCCATCCTGTACCGTGTTCATCACAAACAGCCTTGCTTCCATTCCTCCACACTTCAGCTTCCCCTAAAACCTACATTGTTCTCACTATCTGTTGTGGCTGAAACTAACATACATTGGCTTGCTGGTGTAGTAAGACCATGGGGTGTTGTTGTCTTGGAACAGACAAATTGGTGGTTCGCTTTGTGCTTTGTGACCAGTGTTACGAATATGGTGGTTCCGCATTTTGAGCTAATGCTTTCTTAAGTTTAGCTTGCTTTGCATTGGGATTCCCAAAACTGTGCCCTTCACTGAAAGACGTTGGCTGATGGTTTTGACTACAAAAGGGCTCCTTGTTCTCAGCGGGCAGTTGGATAGTTTAAACTGAGAAGCAAATCTTAATTGCAATGGAGCACTTGTGTTTTCCCAAGGCTTCTGATCGCAAACCATGGACGATAAGGCTATCGGTATCTACTAGACACAACGGCCATGTGTAATCTGCAGGTTCAGAGGCACAATGCTGTTGTGAATATCAGCTGCTGGTGAGCCACAACAAGAGAGAGAGCTGTTGTCCTGATGTCCTGCTTGCTAGCTAGCTTCCCAGAGGCATCTGATTAGCTGCTTGTGGGAACAGAATGCTGAATGAGATGGTCCCCTTTGTCTTATCCTGCTGGGCTCTCCTTATGTTCTCTTGCTTGGTCTCACGGTACTCACTAATCAGGCAAGACTAGGTGGCCTTGTGCTCTGATCCAGGAGGGCTGTTGGTATGATTTTGCTGGCATCGTGCTTAGTCCACTAAGCAGATCGAGGCTCTATTCAGGAGACTAGATTTACCCTCAACAGTTAACCCAAGTGCTATGAAAATACTCCATTGAGTATAACATTCAGTTGGTTAGAGCATGATGCTGAGAACGCCAAGGTTGCAGGTTCGATCCCTGCATGGGGCAGCTGCATATTCCTGCAATGCGGGGCTTTGGATTGGATGATCCTCAGGGTCCCTTCCAACTCTACAATTCCATGATGGTTCTGGTTCAGACTGCGTGGGCCATCGCATGAGGATGGTCTCATGTTACTATTTATGCCTTGGATTTGTTCCAAAGAAACAACTCACCCTAGGGTCAGACTTTCCCCAGACTGCATCATTTCAGCTGGGAGATGGCATATTCAAATGCTCCACACAAACCAAATGATGTTGGAGAAAAGGCTTGCCGAAGTCTCTTCTTCCTGGCAGCTGGTTTTCTATGTGCAACAAATTCTGTATACGGGACAGCATTCAGCCACGATAGCTATGTACATTCAATTGCAATCAGGTCCTGCTTGGAGACTTCCCATAGGCATCTGTTTGGCTGATGTGGGAACAGGATGCTAGCCTAGATGGGCCATTGGCTTGATCCAGTAGGCTCTGCTGATGTTCTTAATTTTCCACCCATAGCCTGCAGCCATAAAGCCCAGGCACAGTTTTGCTGCTTGGTGAGTGCTGGGTATAGACTGGACCCTCCCTGTGGGCATATCTAATAAGAATGGTAACTTCTTTACATTTTCCTCGCAGAACTAAGACACGTTATATTTTTTCCACAAGGCAAAAAAGGCTATTCAGCAGCTGCATTGCTCACAAAATTATATCATAGGGTGGTAGAGTTGGAAGGGATCCTTAGGGTCATCTAGTCCAACCCCTTGCAATACAGGAATCTTCACTAAAGCATTCATGACAGGTGGCCATGCAACCTCTGATCAAAAACCTCCAAGGAAGGAGAGTCCACAACCTTCCATGGTCAAATAGCTCTTACCGTCAGGAAGTTCTTCCTGATGTTCAGTCAGAATCTCCTTTCTTGTAACTTGGAGCCATTGGTTCGTGTCCTACCCTCCAGAGCAGGAGAAAACAAGCTTTCACCCTCTTCCAAGAGGGATATTAGAAGATGGCTGTCATATCTCCTCTCAGCCTCCTCTTTTCCAGTTTCATTCATTCTGAAAATTTCCACTGCTGTTATAAATGCGTTCTGGGTCTTCATTTCAAAGGAATTCTGTGACTCACAAAAGGCAACAGCCTCTGTGGTTTTTCTGATGAGATAGCTGCTATCTCTGTCTGACGCATTCAGAACTTTAGGTTAGAGAAGTCAAGGCCTAAGTTTAAGTTGCTCTCATGTCATCAAACCCCGGAGTCAGCAACTAACTGTGTTCAACACTCACGTCAGGAAAATAATATCTAGCTGTTCTCATACAAATATCCTATTGTTTTTTGTTTTTAAAATAAGATCTTTGTACACTGCCTTGAACAGAAAGATTTTGGATTTCAACTGGTATGTTATTTTGCAAGTACATGCAGTATTGCAGTGGCTGTGTTTGGGTGGTAAAGGTAAAGGGACCCCTGACCATTAGGTCCAGTCGTGACCGACTCTGGGGTTGCGATGTTCATCTCGCTTTATTGGCCGAGGGAGCCGGCGTACAGCTTCCGGGTCATGTGGCCAGCATGACTAAGCCGCTTCTGGTAAACCAGAGCAGCGCACGGAAATGCCGTTTACCTTCCCGCCGGAGTGGTACCTATTTATCTACTTGCACTTTGATGTGCTAGGTTGGCAGGAGCAGGGAGCGAGCAATGGGAGCTCACCCCGTCATGGGGAATCGAACCGCCGACCTTCTGATTGGCAACTCCTAGGCTCTGTGGTTTAACCCACAGCACCACCCGCCTCCCTTGTGTTTGGATGATGTAATGCTAAACTTTTTTTGGTGTACATGAACAAGACTAGCTTCCCTCCAGAGTCACATGCTGCAGCTACAACTGGGAGATTTGAAGCTTCTGTTTCCATTTTAGATTCATCACAATTTAGCATGTTGTCCAGATTCTAAACTGTGGTTAATCTTAACTATGGTTAGTGGGAAACAAAGCAGTTTCATAAACCATGGGTCGAAGCTGGCTTGTTCCCATGATTGTACTTAAGGTTAAGCAAAGTTTGTCCAGGTTTGGATGACATGGTATCAGCTGCCCTCCAAGATCCCTTAGGGGGGATCCCCTGTGGACTGGAGCAGGGTGTTCCTGCCCCTCCCATCTAATGATCCAGCCCAACGCCTCTTCTGCTGAAGGAAAGTTGTGACAATAGCAATGAAGTAACCTGAAAAGAAATGCCAGAATTTCAGTAGTTAACATTATAGGGTGGGAGGATGGGAAGCTCACTTGAAGGCTGAGGTGGAGGCATCAAGCATGTAGCCCCTTTTATGCTCCTGGGGGGCACCAGTCCTCCACAGTCTCTCTCTGGTCCACCCACCCCAGAAGCCTCAGCACCTGGGAGACCAGCAACAAAGCTGATTGGCTTGCAGTCCATACCCTCTGCCCAGTTGTGAGGCATGCACGATTCATTCTTCACACTCCCCCAATCTCTTTCTGTCTCTGTTTTAAATGGAGGCCGGCTCTAAATATCTGTTCATTTCATCACCTTTCTTTCAAGAAGAACAGAAATTGGACAAGAGTTTCCATTAATATTGCTGGATTGTATTTCTTCCCAGCAGAAGAGTAGATGAGTTTTGGCTGAATAAATGATTAGCATGGATTCTTTTCTCTTTTTTTGCTCTGCCCACCCCTGGCAATTATTTATTCTTTGATAGTGTTAGAAGTCCACTCAGTAATTATGTTAAAATGTTCGTTCATCACAGGAAAACGTATCTGTTCCTTTTCTCCCCCTTTTTTAAAAAATGACACATTAAAATGATTTGAATCAAATTATTTTAGTTGTATGTAGGAATGACCTCAGGAATATTGGGCTGCTGTTTTTCCAGCAGTGAAGATAAGGAGTGGAGCAACTTGGTTTATGGCTTATTTTTGCATTTATGTGTGTGTGCATGCATTTCCATTAACCCAATTATTGACTGCATGAATGCAAAGCAAAACAGTATGTTAAACAATGGACTGAATAGCAGTATTGCAAAAATACTGTGGCACGAATGGGGAACCAGTAGCCATCTGGTTGTTGTCGGACTACAACTCTCATCATCCATGTCCATTGGGCACAATGGCTAGGAATGATGGGAGTTGGAGTCCAGCAACATTTGCTGAGCCACAGGTTACCCAGCCCTGTGCTGGGCAGCCAGTGTGATATCTTCCAACTGTTGTTGGACTACAGCTCCCATCAGCCCCAGCCAGCATGGCCAACAGTTAAGGATAATGGGAGTTGTAGTCCTAACAGCACATGTAGGGCACCACATGTAGGGCACATGATCTTACTCAAGTCACATTTTTCTTGCGAATGTAAACAGTCCAAAACAATCCACTGTGGAGCAGAGCGCTCATTGGCATCACAAAGTTTCCTCTTCTACTTTCTTTCCTGTTTGGCTAACATAAGTAGCTTGTAAGGTAAAGGGACCCCTGACCATTAGGTCCAGTCGTGGCCGACTCTGGGGTTGCGGTGCTCATCTCGCTTTATTGGCTGAGGGAGCCGGTGTACAGCTTCTGGGTCATGTGGCCAGCATGACTAAGCCGCTTCTGGCAAACCAGAGCAGCGCATGGAAATGCCGTTTACCTTCCCGCCGGAGTGGTACCTATTTATTTACTTGCACTTTGACATGCTTTCGAACTGCTCGGTTGGCAGGAGCAGGGACCGAGCAATGGGAGCTCACCCCGTCACGGGGATTCGAACCGCCGACCTTCTGATCAGCAAGTCCTAGGCTCTGTAGTTTAACCCACAGCGCCACCCGTGTCCCTAAGTAGCTTGAGAAAGGCTCAAAAGCAATTTTTAAGCCTCCTGTGTGAAAATGCACTTAGGTACTCAGCTGGTTTGCCATGGCAGAGACTACATTCGCAACCTCCAATGAGGTGGCCAAGTTCGGAGAAGATGGAACAGACTGTACCACTTCAGCTGTGTGTGAATGGGAGGGGAGGCAAGATACGAGAAAATAATTCTTGTAGGCAGAAAATTACTCCATCAGGGAGAGCAAGTCTAGGTCAGGACTCTCATTCTGTGCTAATGTTCTGCCTCCAGGGTGTTTAGAAGCATTTAGAAATGTCATACACAAACATCTTCGCCTGAAGTGGTACAGACCAGTTTACCACCTCATTCTGAATTACGTCTGCTGCAGATATCTGCTATCTGGCTCTAATGCTTAATAGCAAGAACCATGCACACAACTCTTATTTGCCCCCAGTTCATAGAATTTTAGAGATGGAAGGGACCCCAAGGGTCATCTAGTCCAACCCCCTTGCAAAGCAGGAATCTCAACTAAAGCATCCATGACAGATGACCATCCAACCTCTGCTTAGAAACCTCCAGTGAAGGAGAGTCCCACTGTTGAGCAGCTCTTACCCCAATAAAGTTTTTCCTGGTGTTTAGTTTGGAATCTCCTTTCTTGTAATTTGAATCCATTGCTTTGGGTCCAGAGCAGGAGAAAACAAAATTGCTCCACCCTCCATGCGACAGTCCTTGAGATACCTGAAGATGGCTAGCGTATCTCCTCTCAGCCTCCTCTTTTCCAGGCTAAACATACCCAGCTCTTTCAACCGTTCCTTATAAGGCTTGGTTTCCAGACCCTGGATCATCTTGGTTGCCCTCCTCTGCACATGTTGACAACTTCATGGCATGGAGGAAATTAAACGTTCATTGAGAGGGATGGATTGACCGTTAGTTTAAATAGAGCAGGGGTCCCCAAACCAAGGCCCGCGGGCCAGATAAGGCCCGAGGGACTCGTTTATCCGGCCTGCAGCAACCCTGCTGCCCGCTGCCACTGCCCACTCTTTTTTTTTTTAAAGATATTTATTGGAGTTTTACAAAAACATAAATTTAGATTTAAAAGATCATATAAAAAGAAAGAAATACAATAAAAGAAACATAGAAAAATACATAAAATAAGAAAAAGAAGAGTAAAAACAAATCCATTTTTGTAACCCTAACTCATTATCTTATTTCCTTGGCCTCCTCACACCTCCCCTTTTTGTATCCCCATTTAAATAATCAAATCAGCAAATCCTTACCCTCTTTCGTTTATCTTAACTCTATATCTTAACATATTATAACTCTATATTTTCATCCATTTTCAGTTCAATTTGCATACTCTTGTTAACTTTGTTGCTAATGCCACTTATTTTCAATCCAACATCATTTTTAACATTCATTAATTTTACAGTGTTTCTGAAGATAATCTTTAAATTTCTTCCAGTCTTCTTCCACCAACTCTTCTCCCAGGTCTCGGATTCTGCCAGTCATTTCCGCTAATTCCATATAGTCCAAACCACTGCCCACTCTTACCGGTGCGGCGCTGCGCTGCACGGCTGCCCACTTCCAGGTCGGAGGAGCACCGGAAATAGCTTGTGCACATGCCCAAGCAATATTTGCGCATGCGCAAGCATTATTTCCTGTGCACATCCTTGTCGGAGGAGACCCGTGCACATGCGCACAAGCTATTTCCGGTGCTTCTCCGACCTGGAAGTGAACCGGAAATAGCGTGTGTGCACGCGTATGGGCACGCGCTCCCCTGCCCTCCGGCCCGCCGTGTGATCGGTGCTGGAGACACCGGCCCGAGGCGCGGTAAGTTTGCGGACCCCTGAACTAGAGCATCAGATGCATAGCAGGGGAGAGGAGGATGTCCAGAGGTTGACAATGCTTTTATTGCTTTGAGACAGAAATTCCACAGGTGCATCTCTTCTCAATAAAAAATTAATGGCAAGTCACAATGCATAAAATGCCACAAAACATACAAAACCATGTTGTTGTTTTTTAATTGATACACCAAAAAAGGAGAAAACAAGACGAAAATACAAACAAAACAGTGATAAAGACAATATTAATTACAAATCAATAAAGCAAAAAGCGGTCCTTGGACTATAGACCTGACCTCCCGTCCATTCCTTGTTTCAATTATCTGTTATTTGTTGCCAATATCTTAAATTAACTAGTTATTGATTTATCCTAGGTTTCATATCTTTCTTAAATCTACTACTAAAGTTATTCAAATGCTGTGACAGAGTTTAAACTACTGTAATTGTTTTTCAAGTAAACTTTGAAGACTTCCCATTTCGAGATGAATTCCTGTTTTGGTTTGTTCTTTGTTTTTTCTGATAAACTATCTAACTCCACATAATCTCTTAGCTTTTGGATCCATTCATGGTTAGAGGGGATTTCATCAATCTTCCACTTTGTAGCGATAAGAACTCTTGGAAGCTGCCCAGAGTGACTGGGGAAACCCAGCCAGGTGGGCGGGGTATAACTAAATTATTATTATTATCATCATCATCATCATCATCATCATCATCTTGCTGCCACTGTGGCGTATAAAAATATACTCTTCATTTTTTGCGGGATATCCAAATCTGTGATTCCCCAGGAGATAAGCTTCTGGTTTTCTCTTAAAGGAAATCTTTATTATTTTTTGTATTTCTAAGTAGATACTCTCCCAAAATGCCTGGATTTTTTTTTGCATAGCCACCACATATGATAGAAAGTGCCTGCTTTATCGCCACACCTCCAGCAATTACTTGGGACACTTTTGTACATCTTTGACAGTTTCCAAGGTGTTAGATACCATCAGTGTTGCATTTTTAGGAAATTTTCTCTTAAGACGTAACAGTTTGTGAATTTCCAATTATTCTTCCACAAATTTTCCCACTGTGGCATAGTTACTGAATACCCAAAGTCTTGTGACCACTTTACCATGTCCGCTGTGACCTCCTCCTCCTTGACTTCCCAGTCAAAAAATTAATGGCAAGTCACAATGCATAAAATGCCACAAAACATACAAAACCATGTAAAAGGGTCAAACTGAGAAACAAGGACACACAACCTATAAAATTATTGACGAATGGACTATTAAAACGTGTGGGGCAAATGGTGGAAGTCTTTTAAAAAACATTTTATTTAAGGTAGATAAGGGCAAGATGAAACTACATAATCAAATATAAATATAGATGGGAAATGTCTGTGTATAGTGAATACTTATCTACTTTTAAAATTTTCACTTTTGATCTTTTTTTCTACTCCTTTATTTTCTCTTTGTTCTTTTTTTGTGATATCTTACCTTTCGTTTCTCCTCTTTGTTGTGAATAGCATTTTATAGAGGTATAAATAACTGTAAATATGAAAAGAGACAAAATGTTTTCTAATTTTTTCCTTGGTTACATGTATTTCCTTTTTCCTTTGTATTTTCTTTTTTTGTATATATGTATGTTTTGCTGATTTGTACTCAATAAAATAAAATTTAATTAAAAAAAATATTATTTTAAAAATATCCCCGACCTCTTCCCTCTTCCCAGCTACGGTACTTCTGCTGTCATGGTCTGGGAAAGGCTTCTAGAGGGTGGGGCAAGGCAGGTGGGAAAAGCTGTTGCCTGACAGACAGCAGAAAGTCTCTCTCCCCACAGTGCATTTTAAACCTCAGTGCCTTGCTGTGACTTCTTTGCTTTCTTCACAGTAACAAAGGGATGGAGCACCTTCTCAGCATGAAATGCAAGAATGTCGTTCCCGTCTATGACCTACTTTTGGAGATGCTAAATGCTCACACCCTCCGAAACAAAGGGAAAACCTCTGCCTCTAATATCCAGGTCACCCCATCGGAACAAACTAAGAGCGCAGATGGACCTCAGCAGTGATTTTGTACCGGAACGGGAGCCCAGGGAAGCACCAAGAAAACAGTCCCAAGATTCAAAATGTGGGTGTTTGCTTTAAAAGAAAGAAGGCACAAATTTTGATCTCTCTCTCGCCTGGAGTTTTTTAATGGGATTGTACTCTAACCTTTTTACACTGGATGCAGTATGTCTTGGAAAAGCCTCGTGGGGTTGGAATGGAAGAATCTGCCGGTGAATGTAGCTTTATCATCAACTCTGCACTTCTGGAGTGCCTTTTAGAGGAGACTGTTGAAGTGCCATATGCGCCTTAAGCTTCATGGTTATCCTAGTTGGGTGGCAGAGCATATTTTTTTTTGTAGAAAGAAGGAGGTTGGGTGATGCACAGACCAAGGGTTCCACTGCAAAAAAATAGGAGCAGCCTCTTCTAACCGAAGTAACCTATGAAATGCGCTGTACATTACAGCAGACAGGAGGGATCCTATCCACCTTAAGAAATATGTGCTGTTCCAACGCGCAAAAGACATGGATAAGTTTGCCTTTGCGCAAATGCGCCTTTGATCAGTAGTGGGAGAAGGAGGTCCAACTATTTAAAGGAAAGCACTTGGAGAGTTTGTATCCTGACCCACTTTGACAATGTGGACCAGAAGCTTATTTTTTATTATTACAAAGCTCCCGTTTGTATTGACTGTTATCTAAGCATTTGCCGTGTTTGATTTCTGTGCTCAAGCACTTGAGCGGGTGCAAGGCTTGGCCTTTTCGTTTCCTGCTGCAGACTCGTTCAACGTATTGCCATGTGTGGAGGAATTATTGCTATGAATAGTCAGAATTCGTGAGTAATTATTTCATGCTTAGCTACACAGGATCGATATGATTGTGGCTATAATTGTAGAAGCAGGTTTTGGTGTCCATAAATGTATTCATCCTATGGGGGGGGGGGGAGCCCAGAATAAGGTGCCTTCTGGTGGACCAATTAGAGTATGTCCCAACAGGAGCAAATGAAACTGCTATGTGCCATATCAGTGCAAGAATTCCAATGCACATGCACAAACAGTTCTCCCAGTAGCAAGCGCTTTCCCAGTTACTTCAGTGGAGGAGGCATCTCTGCACACAAAAGAGAACATGCACAGGTTAATGTGAAAGTGTGATTACTCCCCATGCAAATGTGCCAGCATTTCCTGTGTGCATTAGCTAATGCACCTTGGATAGAAAAGGGAGCCTGGAGCATGTCTGTCTTCAGGCTTCATTGGAAAGCCATGGGAAAACTCTTGGATAGCTCAGTTGGTTAGAGCATAGTGCTGATAATTCCAAGGTTGCAGGTTTGATCCCCAAATGGGACAGCTGCATAGTCCTGCATTGCAGGCAGTTGGACTAGACCAGGCATAGGCAAACTCAGCCCTCCAGATGTTTTGAGACTACACTTCCCATCATCCCCGACCACTGGTCCTGTTAGCTAGGGATCATGGGAGTTCTAGTCCCAAAACATCTGGAGGGCTGAGTTTGCCTATGCCTGGACTAGAAAATCCTCAGGGATCCTTCCAACTCTATAATTCTATGATTCTTACCTGGTCCTATTATTCTTACCTGATACTTAACGTGGGAAATGTCCAGTGGGAGGCAGCTTACCCTAGACACCCTCCCATGAACTAGGAGAATCCAGTGACAACCACAGTTGCCTCTTTAGACCAGCACTGGCTGACACACACACACTCTCCCAAATTCCCCCAAGGGAATACGAAGCCCTGAAACTATATTAGTTTCCATGAAGTTAGAGCAATCCGGCAGTGTGCTTCCCTGCCCCATGGGCTGCTGAGCCATTATTTGTATCTCGACTGCCAACTTATGCACTCTCAATTTATGGCACGAAAGCTAGAACAAGGGCAGAACACTTGTGACTGCCCAGTTGGCAGCATTTCCAATGGACATGGATGGTGGAAGTTGGCATCCAAAAACATCTGCAGAGCCACAGAACACGTCCCCCCAGCCCTGAGCCAGTGGCATGGTTTATTTTGGGCTGCAACTCCCAAACTTATGATCTTTGTGACACCCCTTTTTTCTGAATTAAAACTGAATTTTTCTGAATTAAAACTGGAGGCACCTTTCGCTCCTCTGGCACACAAACAGTTTGCAATGTAAAAGCTGATGCCAAAATAATCTGTTGTAATGAAAACAACGTTAGAGTCTTGCAGCCCCTCAAAGACTCCCATGGCTACCCCTCTGCACATAGAAACAGCTCAGTCCTTCACAAGTGTGACACTTTTTGTCCTGGCTCACCTGTCTCCCCATCTCTGCCTATCACTCCCCCTTCAAATCTCACCTGGAAACCCTAACCTTGTGCACTTTTTAACTGTGGTTGCTCAGTGCTTGCTCCTATTCCAGTGCTCATAGCTTCTGCCTGTTTGCTGTGGAAGCATTGTCAGATTATGTGTCATGTTGCCAGCATGCAGCCTCCTGACCAACCCTAGTAGGGCCTCAGCAGGAGATGTGCCACCAACATGGCACCTAATTGTGCAGTCAGTGGAATGGGCGCAATCCCAGAGACGGCGACAGCCACACGTTCAACATCACCCAGGCCTTTTGCAACTTATCCCTCACTTTCACTGTGCCTTCATCTCCTTGATGATTATATTTCACTGTTGCTTGTTTTGCCTCTTCTCTTTTGCTTTGTTCATTCTATGTCAGTTGTAATCAGGGGTCGTTTTACATCAGTGTGATGCCAGGAACGCAGCCCATAGGCACCAAATAAACATTGTGCAAACAAGCACTGTGAGACTTTTCTCCGTAATTGGACAATGTTGCAGGTGCATGGCCCTGTTTCGTATGTGCATGATGTACATAAATTGATGTCTCTGTATACATGATGAATTACGGCTAATTGTTAGAACTGACTCGTTTTAGGAGATTGTGTCTGAAGGGAAGATGGGGGGGTATATGAAAGGGCCGTTGGCTCTTCCATACACACAGCTGGCCAGCTGATTTTGCAAACACCCCCTGATGAATCTCTGTGTGAACCAGCCCAATGAAAGTTTGACACGATGCTGTGAAGAAATGCTGGAGATTTATTCTGTTTGCTGAGCTAAAATGGACTTTGGATGCAAATATCAAATATCAAAAGGCATCACATTTTAACAAGAGGTAGGAATAAATATCCACTGGAAAAATGCAGAGATGCTGCCAGGCATTTTTGTCTCTCTCTTACCAGTGGGCCTTCTGACTCTTTATAAAGCACAGAGTTGGGGGGGACGGGACAAGACAGGTTACTTGTTATCTGGGCTATGAATAAATGGTGACTCTGGGGGGTGGGGTACAGAAACAGTATGGAATTCATCTTCCTCAGAATTTTAGCTTTCATTTAACCCCCCCCCCCAAAGTTTCTAGTTTTTAGGGGTGTAAAGTTTTCCTTGAAACGCCTCCAGGGTGCATCTGAATGGTTCAGTGCCCTGAGTAGCCCATTGCCCAGGCTCACATAGAGCAAAACCTGAGCAAATTATGCAAAACAAGAGAACACATGCAAATTTACTTAATTTAAATTAGTTGCGGTTGTTTTAAATTATCTGAATTCGATCCACCCCGTACACAACCCTGGCAAGAATGTTAGAAGAGATGGAAATGCAGTTGGAAAGCTCACTATCGATGTGTGTGGAGACACAGATTTCCTAGTGTCATGAAGGGGATGGTCTAATCCAGAGGAAGAATAGGAGGAGCTCAAGGAGATGGATCTGGGCAATCCTGGAGAGTGTCCTAGTAGATGAGGGAGGTGGAACCAGGAACCGGAGAAGTGTCTGAGTCTGGGGAGGAGGCCAGTAGTCTGGGGATGAAGAGAGGAGGAGGTGGACCAAGGAGGCTGGCAGAGGCGTGTTCTGCCCCTTGACACTGGGCATTCCTCATCAGATACCTCCTGCTGGGGAGCTGCCACCCCACCTCAGTATCTTCACCTACCAAATGAGACTAAATTGGATGCTGAGGTGGCGCTGACCCCCATCTCCATCTGCAAGGGCACAAGAGATGCCAATGCGAACCTCACAAACCCAGCCCACTCAAAGGAGTGCCAGTTCTGCAGAGTCCTGGGGCTCTGACTGCTTGCTGCGCTGTGTGCTCTGCCCAAAAGAAAGGTGCAGGGGGCACATCGCTTATTGGGTGAACGTCTTGCGCTTAGCTATGTATTTATACCTCCGATGTACCTGCTGTACCTGCTGTACCTTGTGCCTTGCTTATGTACCAATCTGACTTATGCATTAAAGCCTTTGCCAGAAACTGAGCTGGGAGTTCCAAGTTCTTCCTCTGACCGGCAGCGAAGGCCAGGGTCTAACGGTCTGCAATTTCAGTGAAAAGCAATTTCTGCAAATTATTACTATTATTATCATGCTGTGGGGGTTTTTTTGCAGGGTGTATGCTGCATGCCCGAGTTCCTTCTAATTCCTGGATCCAGAGGGCACTCAACAGGTTCTGGATAAAGCCTTTTATTAATCTGCATTGGCATTGTTTGCAAAGTCATACTCAGGGGCCTTTTCAGATTGAGTTTCAAAATATGGCTCCTGGCTACAGGGCCGGATTTAGGTTTGATGAGGCCCTAAGCTACTGAAGGTAATAAGGCCCTTAATATGTCCAGCTGTCCTTTGTCAACAACAAATTGTCGCTGTTTTTGGTGTTGAATATATGCTATATGGTAATTTATGGACCTAAAGCCTCTAGTGCAATCTTCTGCAATACAGGAATCTCAGTTGCATGGCCATCCAACCTCTGCTTGAAAACCTCCAAGGAAGGAGAGTCCACAACCTCTCATGGGAGTCTGTTCCACTGCCGAATGGCTCTGTCAGAAAGTTTTCCCGAATGTTAGTCGGAATCTCCTTTCTTGCAACTTGAAGCCATCGGTTCGAGTCCTCCAGAGCAGGAGAAAACAAGCAGCAACTAGGGTGAATTGCAAAAGGGAACTCAGTGCATGGCAGCCAAACTTGGACTTTGTTGTTACTGGGTGACAAGGATGCATAACTTTGGAGACAATTGCAACAAAAGATGGAGTGCAACTCTTTCCAACGCACAAATGTGTGTGACATGCTGGGTTCAAACAACTCCCCCGCCCCCTGCACTTTCTGCTTCCACCATTTGGTGGGGCATATTCTTTTCTCTACAGCTTTACACCAGCTGTTGCAGAAAATTTTGGGGTTGACTTTTGCAGCCCAACTCCTCAAAGGACTCTGAGTCCCTTAAGTCCATGATCAGTCAGAGAAGAATGGTTGAAGGCAGGAACCAGTAGAAGGAAAGCAAGGAAGATCTTTATTTTCCTGTTGCAACAGAGTCCTCCCATTTGCAAGGGACCCAGAACAAAGATGTGCAGGAACTTAAAAAAAACTTTATGAACCCCTAGGTTTGCCAGAGACCACCCAAAAGCATCATACATGTGTCACAGAAAGACAACAGACATTTGAGACTCCTGTCTGTTGAGATAATGCTTGCTGAAGGAACCTGGCCAGTTCCTTGGAGTCAGTGAATTTCTTAATTCTTGAATCCAGGTCACACACCTGCCCTATTCATATACAAAATATGCCCTTAAGACAGGATTTGAAGGATTTGTAAATGAAAGAACTACAGAGAAAGGTTTCTCTAAGATATTCCTTCTGCAGAGGAAATATTTTGAGTCATTAGGAGAGCCAAGGTGGTATTTGGGATTCAGTTAAGTATAACTTTCTCAGGGAATGTTTCCTTAATTCTGAAGGATTGGGTTGTTTTTTTTTTGTGGTGTGTGTGTGTCTGCTGTATGGGTGCACCATAACATTTTATAACACAGTACCTAAAAAATGGAATGAGAAGCAGAGATTATCACATACACAGGGGCCAGCAACCTTTTTCAGCCGTGGGTTGGTCCACTGTCCCTCAGACCATGTGGTGGGCCAGACTATATTTTTGGGGGGGAAATGAACGAATTCCTATGCCCCACAAATAACCCAGAGATGCATTTTAAATAAAAGCACACATTCTACTCCTGTAAAAGCACCAGGCAGGCCCCACAAATAACCCAGAGATGCATTTTAAATAAAAGGACACATTCTACTCATGTAAAAACACACTGATTCCCGGACCCTCTGAGGGCTGGCTTTAGAAGGCAATTGGGCCACATCCGGCTCCCGGGCCTTAGGTTGCCTACCCCTGGCATACAGGGAACACCTTCTTGTTTTGTTGGCTTAGCTGCCCTGGATGCTTGAAACTCCCTGCCAGTTCCTTTCATGACAAGCAATTTAGCACCTCCATTCATGATGACTGCTTTGGCTGTATATCTTTACTTAGAGCCTGCATTGTTTTCCTGAATTGCTAAGTGCAAGTATTTGGAAATAAGTGCCTCTGAAATTAGCAGGGCTTGTTTCCACAGAAGGGAGTTTGTTGAGGCTAGAACATTCTCTAGCTCCTGCCACACATACTGACTTCATTCCTTGCCTGCAGTGTTTTGCAAAACACAAGATAATTATGAATGTGCACCTTTGCTGTTATCACCTTTGAACTCAAAGCGTTCTTGGGATTGTGTTTTGGTGCCTTTCAAAGTATGGTGTGAGCAGGAGCCAAGTTGGGTAAGGGAACTCTAACCCATTCCGAGCTCTTTCTACTAATGTAGAGTTTGTTTTTAGTTACAGGTAGGTAGCCATGTTGGTCTGCCATAGTCGAAACAAAATAAAGAAATTCCTTCCAGTAGCACCTTAGAGACCAACAAAGTTTGTTACTGGTATGAGCTTTCGTGTGCATGCACACTTCTTCAGATACACTGAAACAGAAGTCACCAGACCCCTATGTATAGTGAGAGGGTGGGGGGGGGTATTACTCAGAAGGGTGGTGGGAGATGGGTGACTGGCTGATAGGTGTGGTAAACCTGTTGACGACTGTTAACGACTGCAATAGGTCTCACAGGAAAAAGCAAGGGGTGAGATGGCTAAAAATAGCTTTATCATGTATAATGAGATAAGAATCCAATGTCTCTATTCAGACCAGGTCTCTCCATGGTTTTAAGTTAAGTAATAAGTTGCAATTCAGCAACTTCTCTTTCCAGTCTATTTCTGAAATTCTTTTGTAATAAGACTTTGAGATCTTGTACAGAATGTCCTGGGAGACTGAAGTGTTCTCCTACTAGTTTCTCTGTCTTGTGATTCCTGAGATCAGATTTATGCCCATTTATCCTTTGTCGTAGGGTTTGGCCTGTTTGTCCAATATAGAGAACTGAAGGGCACTGTTGCCATTTGATGGCATACACAATGTTAGAAGATGAGAAATTAAATAGTCCTGAGATGGTATGTTTGATGTTGTTGGGGTCAGTAATGGTGTTGTCCAGGTGTATGTGGCAGCAAAGTGGCTGGGGAAACTCAGCCAGATGGGCAGGGTATAAATAAATTATTATTATTATTATTATTATTATATTTGTTTTTCATTTTTACGATTGTAGGCTGCAGCTGATGGATAGCATGCAAACGGTGGCTTAAATCTTGCCTCTCAATTTCATCCCTAGCATCAAGAGACACTGGGTGCTTGGTGAGGGATCTCTGAAGTGGAGCAGCTAAGAGGTGTTGACAGCCAGGAACCAGACACATGAAAGCCACATCCACAACATACATGCAAAGAGATCTGCCCTCTTGCCCTCTGTAAAGCAACAGACATAGCTTCAACTCTGTGGATTCAAGTTGGGTTGCCAAGCAGATCTACCCAGAACTGTGAAATTTTCTGAGCTTACTGTTCTTTCCACTTGGGCCAATACTAAAATAGTACGCTAATTTAATGTCACTCCTCTGCACACAAACCCACAATTGTAAGAACTGTTAGCTATCCTGATGTTGTTAGTCTCAGCAGCTGGTACTGTTGACTCACGTTTGTAGCAGAGATTGTGTTGGCAGAAAATATAAAAGGGGATGAGCAAGATGTTTCTACTAATAAGCTGTCATGGAATGGCTGGATACAGAGGAGGGCGGGGGAGGCACCAGGTAAGGAACCCCCCCTTGGGAAAGAACCGGGGGGGGGGGTTGATCTCTTTGAAGAAAGCATTAACTTCACTGACACCAAGATTTTTTATTGCTGACCTATTCCTGATTCTGGCTGGTGACATGAGCCAAAATTGACATGGATCTGCTGCTAGGTTCTGTCCGTCTATTGAAAACCTGGGATGCTGAGTTGGCTCTTAGCCAGATGGGAGAGAGCTTAGCTCTGGCCAAGGACAATGGTCCACAAGTGAGCTTCTTTTCTTCTTAAAGCTATGGGTGATCAGCATTTATGTGCCATGTCTTTCTCTAGCTGGGATGGGGGACTTGTGGCCCTACAGGTGCACCAGTGAAACTCCCATAATCCTTAATAATAATAATAATAATAATAATAATAATAATAATCATTTATTTATCCCCGCCCATCTGGCTGAGTTTCCCCAGCCACTCTGGGCGGCTCCCAATCGAGTGTTAAAAACAATACAGCATTAAATATTCAAAACTTCCCTAAACAGGGCTGCCTTCAGATGTCTTTTAAAAATAGGATAGCTGTTTTTCCGTTGACATCTGATCGGAGGGCGTTCCACAGGGCAGGCACCACTACCGAGAAGGCCCTCTGTCTGGTTCCCTGTAACCTCACTTCTTGCAATGAGGGAACCGCCAGAAAGCCCTCAGCATTGGACTGCAGTGTCCGGGCAGAATGATGGGGGTGGAGATGCTCCTTCAGGTATACAGGACCGAGGCTGTTTAGGGCTTTAAAGGTCAGCACCAACACTTTGAATTGTGCTCGGAAACGTACTAGGAGTCAGTGTAGGTCTTTCAGGACCAGTGTTATATGGTCTCAGCGGCCGCTCCCAGTCACCAATCTAGCGGCCACATTCTGGACTAATTGCAGTTTCCAGGCCACCTTCAAAGGTAGCCCCACATAGAGCGCATTGCAGTAGTCCAAGCGAGAGATAACCAGAGCATGCACCACTCTGGCAAGACAGTCCGCGGGCAGGTAGGGTCTCAGCCTGCATATCAGATGGTGCTGGTAGAGAGCCGCCCTGGACACAGAATTGTCCTGCGCCTCCATGGACAGCTGTGAGTTCATTCTTAATGGATAGGGGTGTTTTCCTTCTCCTCTTCTCATTCTGCTGAGTGTGCTCATCTTTTCTGGTGGGCGCTGCCTGATCTTTTGTGAATGAACCCAAGGTGGCAGCTACCCAAGGAACCCAAGGTGGCAGCTACCCAAGGAACTACCCGATCTTCCCCCATATGGACTGGCCATTGGATCATCTTAGGCAGGAAGGAGCATCAATGGGCTGCCTCTTCCAGTTTAGCTTCTAGTGTGTCCCTATGGCCTTTGGCTATTCTTGCATCCTGCCTTGCTCCTCAGTCCCGACTAATGGCTTGCCCCAATGGCTCTTGGGTTCTGCCTTGAACCAGACGGCTGTCTACCATGCCCCGCCATCTCCCAATCCTAGCAGGAAACTAGATTTATAAAACATCAAGACAAACAAACTCAGGACTGCTGCACACAGCCGCAGAATTTTAATGAGGGGGTTGGGGAAAAAGAAAGATGGACTTTGTATACACAGCCAATATATTTTGGATCCAGGTAAAACCGTTTCTGATCTCTCACCACCAACTTCACCTTAAATGTGACAAATCTTGTGAAGTTAGGGCATGAGCTCAATGGGCGCAAGATGAGCCCTGGATTCATCAGGCATAGCAACCAGTTTGTAAGCAATGGCTTAATCAAATGGCCCCAGGAAACATGAAGGAAACAGTCCATTCCTCACCACCACAGCAACTGTTATCCAGTGATATACTGCCGTGGAATATGGAGGCTCAATGTATCGATGATGGCTTATGTACCATTAAAGCTGTGCATGCACAGAGGGTTCACCATAATGGCCAATGCTTGGTTCCCCTTTCCCTCTCTAGTTCTCCCTCTCCTATCCAGAAACCAGCATGGAATTTGCATCACCTTCAAGTGAATTTAATTCCCAGCTGAAGCAGCTTTGCAATGCAGTGTGCACGCTCTGGCAACCAGCATGGCCCTATGGTGTTGTCTCTGCGCATGCATTTTGCTGCACAGGAATAGGGATTGATTGTGCCCTTCGATTATTAAAAATTGTTTTTTTAAAACATCCACGTATCTTTCTTTTGGCTTACTGTAAATTATTCAAAAAAGATTAACACATAAACATCTTTTGATTAAAAAGCCGCAAGTTTACACCATTGATTCATATACAAGTGAGATAATCAACACTAATTATGGTCAGCACTTTTTAAATATAAAACTATGAACAATATAAGCCACCTACATGCAGCATTTTCATTTCTTTTTATTTAAAATAAAAGTACAAAAGAAGACATGAGACAAATCTGCAGTTCTAAGTACACACAGTGGTACCTCGGTTTAAGAACAGTCCTGTTTAAGAACAACTTGATTTACGAACTCCGCAAAACTGGAAATAGTGTCCCGGTTTGTGAACGGACTTCCGGAATTGATTAATTTCATAAACCGAGGTACCACTGTACTAAAATCTTTGTCATGGAAACTTATATACAGTGGTACCTCGGTTTACAAACTTAATCCGTTCCGGAAGTCTGTTCTTAAACCGAAACCGTTCTTAAACCGAGGTGTGCTTTCCCTAATGAGGCCTCCCGCCGCCAGTGCCCTTCCGCCTTTCAGATTCCATTCTTAGACCGAGGTAAAGTATGCAATCCAAGACACTATTTCCGGTTTTGCGGAGTTTGTAAACCAAATTGTTCTTAAACCAGACTGTTCTTAAACCGAAGTACCACTGTATCTATCAATCTGTCTATGTATCTATATGTATTTGTTGACTGGAGAGAGAGGGTTGCTAAAATACTAAGTATAACAAGTATTTTGTATATATTTATATAAAATCAAATTTCTTTTCACTACAATATCGAAGTACGGAAATAGATTTCTTTGCATGCAAAGCACCAGCTGAAAAATGGGTTCTCTCCGCCACACTAAAAGCTATTCTCTACAGCATTCGTCGTTAGCTAAAAATCACATTATTTCAATGCAAACATGAGATCATCTTGAAAATTCGTCTTCGGAAGTCATTCTGGCATGGAGGCCATCAGCCGATTGATTGATCACACATTATGCAAAAGTATACAGTATGTTGCTTACAGTTCAAAAATATATAGAAAAAAGTATTTTCCTGTACAAAACCGGGTTAACACCTGTCTCTCCCCCCCCCCCGCTTCCCAACCTATCGCAAATATTGAAATTGCTCGAGGATCTACTTCTTCAGTTGTGAAATCTGACGCATTCACTGTGTGAAGTCCTCAGAATGGCAATAGCAGCATGAGAAGAAGAGCCTGCTGAGGAGGTTCATTTTGGTTGAGGTGCAAAAAAGCCCTTGGGATGCTTCAGAAGGGAGGAGGCCCATTGACAAATCGCAGCATGGGGTGGAAAGACCGGGCAAAGTTGTTGCGGTGTGCACAGCTGTAATCTTCCTCCGAGAAAGGGGGCAGGGTAGCCAAAAGCAGGAGGAGAAGGAAGAGCAGCTGAAGAGGGAACGCCATTCGCAGCACACGGGACAGGAAGCCACGGGTCTTGGGAGCAGCTGGGCTGGCACTCTCCTCGTCATCCCCTCTGCAAATATGGAAGAGAATTTATACATGAAGCTGCATTCAGACTTCATCTCCCATCATCCACGAAGACTGGTCCTGCTAGCTATGCACGATGGGAGTTGTAGTCCAACAACAGCCAGTTTGGGAAACGCTAATCTAGGGCGTCACGATCAGCAGCTACTCAGGACGGCTTGCAACATATATAAAGTCACGACACATTGAAAGGCTTCCCTATATTCTCTACTCAGACTGGCAGCAGCTTTCTGTAGAGCTGGTTTGAGGGCCACAAACCTTGTCCCTCCGTTTTGTGCCCTCCACCCGGAGACACCAGGAGGAATTTGATGTTGTGCTATTCCAATCATTCTGTCATTGCAAGCATTTCACCTTGGCAGATGGAATGATTCCATGCTCTCTTCTCTCTGTGTGTCGTTCTGGGGGTTCTCCTGACGCCCCATATGGCTTTTCTTTGGGGGGGGGGGCGAATCCATTGCACAAGTGAAAGTTGTTGTGCAGAGTTTCTGCTGATGGGTCTCAGCTGAATCCCAGCCACTGTTGTGCACCTAGCTGTATCTGGCAGACCCCTGGGTTCTAACAGATCTCACAAGCCAAATGTTTGCCCACCTCTGAGTTAGGTAAAGGTAAAGGGACCCCTGACCATTAATCCAGTTGTGACCAACTCTGGGTTTGTGGCGCTCATCTCGCTTTATTGGCCGAGGGAGCCGGCGTACAGCTTCCAGGTCATGTGGCCAGCATGACTAAGCCGCTTCTAGCGAACCAGAGCAGTGCACGGAAACGCCGTTTACCTTCCCGCCGGAGCGGTACCTATTTATCTACTTGCACTTTGAGGTGCTTTCAAACTGCTAGGTGGGCAGGAGCAGGGACCAAGCAACGGGAGCTCACCCCGTCACAGGGATTCGAACCGCCAACCTTCTGATCGGCAAGTCCTAGGCTCTGTGGTTTAACCCACAGCGCCACAAATTATGGACCTTCAAGTGCTGGTTGTGTGAATGCAATTAATGCACCTGTTTTTGTTTTCAAAAAGTGTGGGCAAAAATCTCCCATTCAGAGGTGTTTGCATTTCCAGGAGAGTTGTCGGTAGTGGCAATGCATACAGCACCTTTGATGAACCGTTTTTGTGTGTCTCTGCTCGGACTTTGGCAAAGAGGAAAAAGCGCTAAACTCCCCCTTCCTCCTTTCCATGGCCTTGATCCTGCTCAGATTTCCCTGTGGCTGCTATTTACATAATAAACAATGTGTGTGTTAATTAACATGTGATTATGAGCGCATCTAGCTTGGACCTGCGACAGCCTTCAAAATGCAACCTCCATTTTTAAATTAAAGAAAACGTTTTCCAAAACATCCTACCTAATATCAGCGCTGCTCTCAGTCTCCAAGGTGTTCCTTCCACCAGCCTGCTGAAAATGGAGATATTACTGTGTTATTTAGTCATACTTTCCCCAAGAAACGCAAGCGCAAAGAAGCAAATCCCAAGTGACCCGGTTACAGAGCTCAAAATGCTTCTGTGCCGCGGGAACGTCACAGGAAACGTGGGTTTGACGAGTGGACGCTGCTCCATTAGGATGAATGGGGTAGCACCCCACTAAATGCAGTCTTCTCTCAGACATCCCCCCTCTAGCTGCCTACTTAACAACCAGTCCAGGGGGTGGCAGTGCCTGTTATCTTCCTCCTCCTTAGGGTTAGCGCCCCTCTTGTAGAACTCAGTCTGGAGAAGGATGGGGACAAAACCAAACAGGACCGCAGCCACTGTAAAGCTGTGCCCCAAAGCTCATTTGCCAAGAGTCCGTTCAGGAGGATCACATGGTCAATGCTATCAAAACCTTCAAGTCAGCACTGCAGGGTCATACACCTTTGCATCCCTCCAGTAGTCAGGGTGACGAGGGCGGATTCAGTCCCATAGCTATGCCTGAACCCCCACTGGAATGGGTTAAGGCACAGTTGTACCTTGGCTTTCGAACAGCGTAGTTCTCGAACATTTTGGCTTCCGAACGACGCAAACCCAGAAGTGACTGTTCCGGTTTGTGAACTATTTTTGGAAGCCGAATGTCCGACGGGGCTTCCGCAGCTTCCGATTGGCTACAGGAGCTTCCTGCAGCCAATCGGAAACCGCGCTTTGGTTTCCAAACGTTTTGGAAGTCGAACCGACTTCCGGAATGGATTCCGTTCGACTTCCAAGCATAGCTGTCAACTTACAGATTTGAAAATAAGGGACCAGCAGCCTCAAAAATAAGGGACCAGCAGCCTCAAAAATAAGGGATCAGAGGCCAAAGTAAGGGATTTTCCAAGCACAGGTATGTTCAACTTCTGAGCCCCTCCGAGCCAAAGGCAGAAAGCCCAGCCAGCAGCCAAACAAAGCCTCAAGCCTCAAGGAAAACCACCGCCACCTTTCCGCCGGGAAGCGCTGAGCAAAGGCGAGTCCCCAGATCAGAACAAGGCATGCAAGCTCCACCCCCAGTCGTTCTTAGACTCCTTATTGGGTGAGCAACGCAGCCAAGCAACACAGTTGGAGCCTCCCTCCTCCCTGGCCGGCAGGGAGGGAGGGAGAGGAGCTGCTTCCTTTGAAACCCGGGAAATTTAAGGGACATCATCAATAAGGGACAGCAGGGGGACACGGCGCTGGGATAAGGGACTTTCCCACCAAATAAGGGACGCTTGACAGCTATGCTTCCAAGTTACGACTGTATAGGCATGTGACAAGGGAAGAGCTTGTAGCCTGGCCTTAAAGAACCATTCCAAACCAGGCTTCCACAACCTAGTGTCCTCTTGACCTACTGGACTACAACTCCCATCACCCCCAGCCGGCATGGTCAGGGAGGAGGGGAACTGCAGTCCAAAATGTTCTGGAGGGAATCAGGTTGGGGAAAGGTACTGAACAGAAACCATGTATCCTTTAACATGGCCACGAATTACAGTTGAGTTGCTGGACTATCCTGACCAAACCGGGCAAGTCAGCTATTCGTGTTAACTTGCAATAAAGCATTTCCGGATGGAAACAAGGCGAGGAGAAGGTACTAACAGATTGGAGAAAAACCAGAGGTTTGGAAAAGAATTGCCAAGCAGCTTGCCTTGTTTTTATATGTGCAAGGTTTCTCCGGTCGCTGAGGACAGCCTCCCGAGTCCAGTTCATCCACATCCTGCAGAAATGCACTTGTGTCCTAGAAGGAAGAAAACGGAAGATAACTTTACGTTCTGCAGAGTAAGGAAAGCTTTATCTCCCAGGAGTTATGCACCCCCCCCTTGGGAGATACAGAACTGCATCACCCTGGATTCAAGCGCATGCATCTCAGCCTCACCGGCTTTCCATGCGAGACCTTTAAATCACTTGAGACTCTTTCCAGAAGCTGCTTCAGTTTCTTCCCAATAACGTGGACCTTCTCGTGAGCTTCAACATAATCTCCTCCACCAGATTTGACGAGCAAGTGAGTGGAAATCTCCTGCAGAGTGTTGACTTGCGGCTGCCGTTCCAGAAGCTCTTTCTCCAGTTGCTTCGACAGGGAAATGGAAGGAAATATTGACGCATGTATGACTCTGCTCTACACAGAATCAAGCTGACCACTTGACCTGTCCAGCTCAGTGTTGCCTACTCTGATTGGGCAGCGGAGCTCCAAAATCACTGTCTGATAGCCCTGAGATCCTTCAAAATGGAAATGGCAGCAACTTTCCCTGGGAGCTTCTGTATATCAAGTGCATGCTCTGCTACTGAATTGTTGGGCAACAGCTAATATGTAAGTTTGTTTCCAGGCGCAATTCACTGGGCTCATATCAGTGCCTAAAGCCCCAAAACAACTTAGGTCCCCAAATATTTGAAAGACTGCCTCCCTCCCTCAAGACCCTCTAGGGCAGCCTTTCTCAACCTGTGGGTCCCCAGATGTTGTTGGACTACAACTCCCATCACCCCTAGCTAGCAAGGCCAGAGCTCAGGGATCATGGGAGTTGTAGTCCAACAACATCTGGGGACCCACAGGTTGAGAACTGCTGCTCTAGGGTGTTAAGAGAGGGTCAACACTCTCAAAAGTTTGATCCCTGGGGCCCCAGGAGAGGGCATTCTCTATGGCAGCCCTTAAGTTATAGAATCAAACAATCACAGAGTTCCCTCCACACATGTGCATTTCACACCCTCACTACACAGTTTCCTTAGCGTGCTGAAAACATATGAGTGCCAGATATTTTAGGACCCAACCTATTCTCTTCCTGACTTTTGTCATATTTTAAATTGATTCTAGTACTGTCTCCACCCCCATCATTCTGCCTGGACACTGAGGTCCAGCTCCGAGGTCCTTCTGGCGGTTCCCTCATTGCGAGAAGTGAGGTTACAGGGAACCAGACAGAGGGCCTTCTCGGTAGTGGCGCCCGCCCTGTGGAACACCCTCCCTTCAGATGTCAAGGAAATAAACAACTATCTGATTTTTAGAAGACATCTGAAGGCAGCCCTGATTGGGGGGGAAGTTTTTAATGTCTGATGTTTTATTGTCCCTTTAGGTCCCGGGGCAGGGATTCGGAAAAAGGGGTTCCCGGAAGGAGGAAGACGACTGCTGTATGCGCTGCCGCGCACCGCAAAAGGCGGCTTTATGCTCCGAGAAAGAAAATGGGGGGGGGGGGAGCAAAGAAAACCCAAAATTGAACAAATAAGCAAAATCGGAAGCAGTAAAACGCAGCAACGGACAAGCAGAGATAAACCGCAAACCGCAGCTGCTGAAAGAAAAGAAAGGGGCGAGCATGGGCTGCCCCGACCTTAAATGCCCCTTACAAGTCCCGCCCCCGCTGCCAGCCGATTGGCTGGCACGGTGAATGATGAATACTAATGACCCCGGGATTCCCTAGGTCCCGTGGGGCTGCAGCCAGCCCCGCGAGGGTGTGAATGGGGCGTGATCCCGCAACCCCCCCCTCCGGATGTCGGGAATGGCATTGTCCCTTTAATTCAGTTGGGAGCCATCCAGATGGGTGGGCTATGTATGTATGTACGTATAATTAATTAAATAATAATAATAATAATAATAATAATAATAATAATAATAATAATAATAATTGCTGTAAGCTGCCCTGGAATCTTATGTTGGAGGGTGAGTAATAAATCAAAATACCACTCCTACAACGACTATCACTAACCACGACAAGACGGGGCACAGGAAGGATCTGAAAAGCAGATTATTGGCATCCCACCATCAAACCAAGCGCAGCGAAGTAAGATTGTACCTAATGGGAGCAAGTCAACTGGCGGGTCAATCATTTCTGTATGGATGCACCAAAAAGTGTTGTTGTTTTTTAAACCTACCATTAATTCTCTTCGGCTCTCCTGAATTGCGTGAGGGTCAGCATTCAGATCCTTGATCTGTGCTTGATGCCTCCGAACCTCAGCAACTGCCAACCACAGCAGCAGGTTATGGTTTTGCTTATGGAAATCCTGCAGAGAAAAAACATCCATTATTAGGAGAGGCAGCCTCGTCAGATCACGTCTGCTGACAAAGGCCGGTTTCAGACTATTTTGCAGGCAGGATTCGACTGCATGCCAGCAAACTCAGGTTGCGTACTTTGAGAGGGTTTGATGATCTTGTGAAACAGCAATCTTTTGCGATAAGGAAAGGAAATGGACCAGAAAGCATAGGATAAGAATTGCTTGAATGAACGCTCCACAGCCCAGGTCTATCTCTTTGGAAACTTTGCACAAACAAATCAGGCTGAATGCTCAGTAAGTAGGCGGTGCAGAAGGGACCCAAATAATACAGGGCCTTTCCAACTTGGGTGTTGAAAGGTAGCAATAATATGCAGCACTTACATTGTGCTTTCTTGAATGCTCAGCGTTCCCTGCATACAGTCTCTCATGAATACTTAAAGGCAGGGCAGTATTATCAGTTCCATATTGACTAACCATAGGTGGAGGGCTGAGGTAGACAGATCGTGGCTTGGCTAAGGCCACCTGTTCATGGCAGAAGAATATTTCCTGGTTTGCAATTTAGACTATTAGCCACAATGCTTCACAATCTGTTCCAGGCAAAGGAGGCCAGAAGTGCAGGGAGGTGGGCTCGCATCCTTCAGCTATGTTCCGAAAGGAAAATCACAAAACTCGAAGATCTTGCCATGCTTACGTAAGAATGCTGTGCAACTACGGAGTGTTCTGCAAATGGCATTTTAAATCTGCCCAGGTTGGCTTAAAAACATAAAAACATCCTGTATACCTGAAGTAGCATCTCCACCCCCATCATTCAGCCTGGACACTGAGATCCAGTGCCAAGGGTCTTCTGGCGGTTCCCTCATTGTGAGAAGTGAGGTTACAGGGAACCAGGCAGAGGGCCTTCTTGGTAGTGGCACCCGCCCTGTGGAACGTCCTCCCTTCAGATGTGAAGGAAATAAGCACCTATCCTATTTTTAAAAGACATCTGAAGGCAGCCCTGTTTAGGGAAGTTTTTAATATTTAACGCTGTATTGTTTTTAATACTTGATTGGGAGCCGCCCAGAGTGGCTGGGGAAATTCAGCTAGATGGGCGGGGTATAAATAATAAATTATTATTATTATTATTATTATTATTATTATTATTATTATTATTATTATTATTATTATTATTATATTATTATTATTATTATTATTATTATTATTATTATTATTATTATTATAAAAAAGGCTGCTGGATCAGGTCAGCGTCTAGCCCAGATTCCTGTTCTCACAGTGGCCAAGCAAATACCTATAGGAAGCCACCAAACAGAAACTGAGAGCAACGCCAACCTCCCTGCCTGGGATTCCCAGAAACTGGGACTCAGAGATGTACAGCCTCACAACAGTGGCAGCAGAACAGGGACACCAAGATTAGTAGCCATGGATGAAGTACCTTCCATTGCCCATCCAGAATCTTCTAACGTTCATTTTCATTGGTTATCCCTGAGTTCCAGTGTTTTGAGAGATGGAGGAAAACCTTCTCCCTATCCATTTCTTATAAATAAGAAAGCAATGGGCTTCACTGACCTGGCAGCCCACCAGGGCTTCCTGCAAACTCTTCCTCCACTCTCCCATCAAATGAATGGCCTCCTCCCAGCGCATATTGACTTGCCGAAGCCTGTTCTGGAGCTCTTTGGATCCAGCGCTGTCTCCTTGCCTGAAGTCCTTGCTGGTCAGGTTGGCAGAAAGCACAAGTGCCTTGTAGTTATCAAAGGCTTTGAGCATATCCTGGCGGGCAAGAAGCAGGTTAGGATTCTGCGTTTCAAAATAACTACACTTTGGAACTCCCTGCCTGTTGACAAAATTTTTTTGTTTAGGCAAGCCAATCCAGACATGTGAAAACGCTGACTTTTTCCCACCTGCTCTTTAGCTTATTGTTGACTGCAATTATTTTGGAAGGCTTGTTTTTAACTGTTGCCTACTGACAATTTTTCATAGCTTTATTTTTTTGTGTAAACCTCTTTGAGCCCCCGCCCCCAAGGGTTTCAGTCTGTGCTTTTCCATTTTTATCTGTAAGCTGCCTTGAGTCCTGGTCCGGGGTGGAATAGAAATAAATATAAATATAAAAAATTACAAAACAAACAAACAAACAAACAAACAAACAAACAAACAAGGCTGTTCAAAACCTTCACTTGGGGGATAATCCTATGAAGGCTCTATGAGTGCATTCCAACAATTAGTTCATGACCACAAGTCCATGGCTGATGTGAATTACAACCTCCTGAACTTTGTAACTAAGAAGTAGTAGTAGCTGATTGTGCTGTGTTTTATACTTAATGGTAAAGGTAAAGGTAAAGGGACTCCTGACCATTCAGTCCAGTCGTGACTGACTCTGGGGTTGCGGCGCTCATCTCGCTTTATTGGCCAAGGGAGCCGGCGTACAACTTCCGGGTCATGTGGCCAGCATGACTAAGCCGCTTCTGGCGAACCAGAGCAGCACACGGAAACGCCCTTTACCTTCCCGCCAGAGCGGTACCTATTTATCTACTTGCACTTTGATGTGCTTTTGAACTGCTAGGTTAGCAGGAGCAGGGACCAAGCAACGGGAGCTCACCCCGTCATGGGGATTCGAACCGCCGACCTTCTGATCGGCAAGCCCAAGGCTCTGTGGTTTAACCCACAGCGCCACCCACGTCCCATGTGTTTTATACTTAGTGTTGTGTATATATATATATATATATATATATATATATATATATATATATATATCTCACATTTGGGGGGGGATGTTCTATTGAGACTCAGGTGTAAGAAGGCAACAAATAAATTGAATTAAGAGTAGAAGTAGCAGTTATCATGATGATGGGCCGAGGCTAGCAGGCCTGGCCCCACTTATCTTGGCAAAGAACACCTGCATAGAACTAGAATTAAGCAAACTTCAAGGTCTATCACCGGCCATTAGACACGGGAGCCAAATGGCAGAAGCTCTAGGTGTAACTGCCTTCTGCAGATCAGATTCTGGCTGCTTTACCTGTGTGGTCTTTGTAAGAGATTGTCCCTTGCCATAAAGAGAGTCCAGCCCTGGAAGACCTTGCCTTGATCCAGCAAGGCACTTCTTAGTTTGGCTACAGGGATTATTTACCAGGACGAATGGTGAACTCACTTTCTGCTTCTTGACTCTTTGATGGATGGCTGTGATGCTGGTGGGCGGTTCTGCCTCTTGCAACATTTCAAGCTCCTTCTCTGTTTTATCCAGCCAAGCGTTGATATTCGTGAGGTCAGAATTCAGCTGCTCCCGCTGCTGCCGATTCTGCTTCATTCTCAGCTTGTTGCTCAAGTCTTGGGCTTGAATCAGCTCCCATCTCTCGAGGCCTCCTGCGGTTTGTTGCAAAATTATTCATGTTTTTTTATTTTATTAAAAAAGCTTTGAAGCTTGACTCAGAGGAGTATTATTTCAGGCACTCGCTGTGTCCCCCGAGGAAACAGATCTTCTACCCCAGCCTAGCTACAAGATCCAACATTAAGCCTATGCAAATTTTTGTGTAGCCTTTTAGGGCTTCTATCCCTTTACAATAGCATAGCATTGATGTCTTTTAAAGACACAATCGATAGCAGCCTTCATCAACCTCCAGATATTTTGGACTACCACCCCATGTAGTATTTTCTGCCATTTCTCTTTTTTAATGATTCCATCTGCTGCTTCTGCCGTTTACTTTCATTTGGCTGTTTGTTGTTGTTGTTGTTTTACTATTTTTCATTTTTACATTAGCTGCCTTTGGGCGTTTTGCCTTTAAATGCAAAGGGGGAACATAAATACTTCAACAGATAAAATAACTGCACCTGCTCACATTCATTTATTTTTATCTTTGACTCCCTCTCCGCTTCCTCCATTTAGAAATTTTAAGTTTGTTGGAGCAGGGATCTCTTGTTTATTGGCTTTCATTCCTCTGTAGGGTACAATCTACACTGATGTTATAAATACATAGGGAAAAATGAAATCCTATTTCTCACACGCTCTGCAAAGAAGCCTCTCCATCAGGTTTCTTCAACCTCGGCCCTCCAGATGTTTTGAGACTACAATTCCCATCACCCCTGACCACTGGTCCTGCTGGCTAGGGATCAGGGGAGTTGTAGGCCAAAAACATCTGGAGGGCCGAGTTTGAGGAAGCCTGCTCTACATAAAGAGAGTTTATTACACACATACACACGTGCATATCTGTATCCATTTTGATACAGATCTATCTCAAAAAATATTACAGCTAAAGTACCTGGTTGTTTTTCTATGGCTGCAACGCCATCAAGGCTCTGGCTAGTTTGGGGTTCCTCGCTAGGCAACATCCCAGAGATCTCCTGCATGCTGTCCAGACTCCTGCTGCTCCGTTGTTTCACCTGGAATATAACAACATAGAAAGCAGGGAATGACACATGACACTGGCCAGTGTACACTGTGCCCAACCCAGCAATGTCCTCAGCACACTGCTCAAAAGGTACATTGCTGCCAGAGGTAACCATGAGACAATCCATTATCCTGGTCTTGTAAATCTTTGGAAATACAGTGGTGCCCCGCAAGACGAATGCCTCGCTAAACGAAAAACCCACAAGACGAAAGGGTTTTCGGATTTTTTGCGGCTTCGCAAGACGAATTTCCCTATGGGCTTGCTTCGCAAGACGAAAGCCCATAGGGAAATCTCCGGGGACAGCGGGGAAGCGCAGCGCGCCTTCTCCTCTGTTCCCGGACCTGTCCTGAAGGCTTGCGGTGGGAGGAAGGTTTTCCTCCCCACCGCCAACATTCAGAAGGCTGTTCTGAAGGCTGGCGGTGAGAAGAAAAGCCCTTCTCCCCCGCCAGCCTTCAGAAGAGTTCCCGCAGGGCTGCCTAGGCTGCGGATAGCAGCCTGCTGCCCCGCGTGAGGGGCGCTCTGCTTCACAGCGCCCCTCACGCCGGGCAGACTTCCGCAGCTTGGGGAGCCCTGCAGGAGTTCCCCGCAGGGCTCTCCAAGCTGCAGATAGCAGCCTGCTGCCCCTATCCGCAGTTTGCGGATAGCAGCCTGCTACCCCTATCCGCATCTTGGAGAGCCCTGCGGGGAAGTCCTGCAGGGCTCCCCAAGCTGCAGATGTCTGCCCCGCACGAGGGGCACTCTGCTTCAGAGCGCCCCTCGCGCCGGGCAGCAGGCTGCTTTCCGCAGCCTAGGCAGCCCTGCGGGAACTCTTCCGAAGGCTGGCGGCGGGAGAAGGGCTTTTCTTCCCACCGCCAGCCTTCAGAAGGCTGTTCTGAAGGCTGGCGGTGGGGAGAAAAGTCCTTCTCCCCCCGCCAGCCTTCAGAAGAGGTCCGGGGACAGACTGTCCCCGGCCCTGGTCTGAAGGCGGTCTCCATAGGAACGCATTAATTGATTTTCAATGCATTCCTATGGGAAACCGTGCTTCGCAAGACGAAAAACTCGCAAGAAGAAAAAACTTGCGGACCGAATTAATTTCGTCTTGCGAGGCACCACTGTTCTTCTGTCGCACTATGCAGTACCGAAATGACCTTTGCTACTTCATCTATCAGAGACTTTAGCACTCCTTCATTCGCCTCCCATTATCACACCGTAATATTTTTTACCCTTGCTCAGAACTACGCCACCAACGTGCAATTAGCAATATCTGCAAATCCAGCTGATTTTTAAAAATGCTTAATGGATCTTTGTGGGGTAGAAGTTCAAGAACTCAGAGAAGCGAGGAATAAGGAATCAGAAAGTATCGTACAGTCTAAACAATGGAAAATTGCTTTTATATAGAATCTTTCCTTAAGATTTGAAATTGAGAGTGATCCAGCAAAAATTAACATTTTGAGTATATTAGACCCTGCAATGCATGAATAGGAAGGCACTGCATAATGCCTTAGAGGTTAGAGGTGTAATGCTGAGGACACCACATTGAGGCATATGATGTGGGCTTCTCCACTGACACAGTATTTTTGGTCTGAAGTTGTTATCCACATCAATTTTGTATTGCCCAAATCCAGATGTTCATATCATTTTAAATAATATTCCTGTAGTATGGGGATTAATGGCAAGACAACAAAAGTGGAATTTGCATGTCCTTATGTTTGCTAAGAGCCTGAAAGGATAAATACTCAACATCCATTAAGAACTGAAGATCTACTGTCCCTGGAAACATTTGAAGATATTTCATATAGGCATCCATTTTGTGTTCATACCTTTTTGGACACATGGAAGGCTTATATTAACATATATGTTTAAGATGCATATAGAGATAGCAAATGCTTATATAATGTGAAGTGATTGGGGTGTTTTTTTTTGTTATTATTAGTGTTATTTGTATAGTACCGTATTTTTCGCCCTATAGGGCGCACTTATTTTTTTTGAGCTTCCCCCGACCCCAGCCCCCAGAACAGGCTATTGCCCGCAAGGCTTGCAAGCCCGGAGGGAACTCCCGCCGGGCTCCCAAGGCTTGCGGATAGCTTCTTGAAGCCTGGAGAGAGGGAGGGGTCGGTGCGCACTGACGCCTCTCGCTCTCCAGGCTTCAGCGAAAGCCTGCATTCGCCCCATAGGACGCACACACATTTCCCCTTCATTTTTGGAGGGGAAAAAGTGCGTCCTATAGGGCGAAAAATATGGTAGTTCCTTTTATTTATTTTATTGCATTTGATTTTTTTCCTTCCTCTTTCCTTTGCTAAATTTGCAAATAAAAATATGTTGTTATTTTTTAAAAAAGTAAAATCATGCACCTCTTTCATCGCTTAAGCCATACAATGTCTTTCCCCTCTGTCCAGTGCAAATTCCTCATTTTTTATTTCTAACAGTGACCAGTTCCAGCATGGCTTTTGGTCAGGGATGACGGTGGTCAAAGAACATATGGCTTAACCTAATGTCCAATCCAGCCCTTTTATGATTGTAATGTACCTGCATCCAGTAGGACTTACATAGCCTGGTTTGTAGGGAGTGCTTGTCTCTGGGCTGTTCAAAAGGACACTTGGAACCATCTCTTCCTGGCTGTATGGATGGTTTCGGCAAGCAGGGCTTTCCGGAGAGTGCCACGTGTGGGTCTCAGAAGCAGATTTTTCTGTAGTACGACATTGAAAAAGAAATCCGCAGGAAGTTAGATGCCCAAGTTTGGGGTGAGGGGTTGGGGTGGGGGATATGAATGAATTAAAAGCATTCTGCAGAATAGGGGGAACCAAGTTATGATGCGGGGGGAAATATATATGAAAGTTTTACCGTTCTTCCTTGCAAAGCATGCTTGTTTGCAAATGTATGTCGGCTGTGTTTCAGGGGCAATGAAATGAGGAGCCATGCAGTTATGGGTGGGCACGTCCCCTCAACCCACCTTCCTGAAAAGGCCTACAGACAGTTAACAACACCACCGAAAAGTGCAGGCGGGAAAGATGACTCTGGGAGGGAGAGCTGGTCCTACATGGGAGAAGGATGGCGTGGCCCTTCTCAGGCAGCAAACTTTAGGGATGCTATTAAAGGTAAAGGTAAAGGGACCCCTGACCATTAGGTCCAGCTGTGGCCGACTCTGGGGTTGCAGCGCTCATCTCACTTTATTGGCCGAAGGAGTCAGCGTACAGCTTCCGGGTCATGTGGCCAGCGTGACTAAGCCGCTTCTGGTGAACCAGAGCAGCGCACGGAAACGCCGTTTACCTTCCCGCCAGAGCAGTACCTATTTATCTACTTGCACTTTGACGTGCTTTCGAACTGCTAGGTTGGCAGGAGCAGGGACCGAGCAACGGGAGCTCACCCCGTCGCGGGGAATCGAACCACCGACCTTCTGATCGGCAAGTCCTAGGCTCTGTGGTTTAACCAACAGCACCACCTGCGTCCCACAGGGATGCTATAACAAGGCAGCAAATGGTGGGTCACTTAGGCTGCGTACGCACTGTCCCATTCGTAGCACACAAAAAACTGCAGGTTTCCTTCAATCTGGAATTGTGCCTGTTCATCCTCAAAACTGCTTCTTATAATCTAGATCCTGCTTGTCCGCAAGGGTGGGTGTGGCTACTCGATATGCATTTGGAAAACCTCCTCTTGAGGTTATCCATGCCTTTCCCTCCCTGCACATGAATGAATGAGGAAGCGGTGATTGCATTCCTAGCACATGCCCACCTACAATGTCATTGGGCAGGTGTGGATAAAGCCCCGCCTACACCTGCTTTCGAATGGACATGGAATCCATCTGCCATGAGCTTTTGTTTTCAGAATGAAATCCAGTTTCTCAATAAGAGCTTTTCAGCTAGCACGGCTAGATGGTGTGTGGACTATATAGAAAAGGGCTCAGTTCCTCTTGATTTTAAAATAAAAAAGGTGTGCATGCAGCCTGCATCTATTGTGTTTCTGACCACTAAAGCAAGAACTTTGAACCTTCCACTCTCAAGCATCAAAATGACTTTGACCATCTCTGCTGGAAAACAGGACTCCTTGGTGACGCATCTATGTCTGCAACACACAACGTGATAGTGCAGATGAAACTAAAATTTTACTCTCGGTTTAAAGACTGTCTCAAGGCAATTCTAAAAAAATGTAGTATAAACACTGACAACTGGGAAACACTGGCCTGCGAGCGCTCTAGTTGGAGAACAGCCTTTACCAAAGACACTCAAACTCAGGACCAAAGGGAGAAACGTGCTAAGAGGAAGGCACGCTTGGCAAATCCACACCGTGATCAACTCCCGCCTGGAAACCAATGTCCCAACTGTGGAAGGACGTGTGGATCCAAAATTGGCCTCCACAGTCACTTACGGAGTCATTGTTAAAACCGTGTTTATGGAAGACAATCTTACTCAGCTACGAGTGATTGCCAAAGAAGCAGCAGATGAAACTAACATGGATTTTGGAGAGAATACCAAGTGCTCATTTTCAAAGCAAGCCGATCGCCCTGTTCAGCCCAATGCTGAATGGCAGAGCAGGCCTTAAAGCTAAGCTATGATGTCCAGGACCAGAAAGATTTTCTGTTGGGTTGTTTTTTTAACCTAGACTGCACCTGAAGGCTTATAGTCTCCAATGCAAATCAAAACACAAATTTAACCATCTTTGTGCTGGAGTGGAGAACTAAGGGGGGAGGGGAAAGCACAATCTTGACCGTTCACTAATGATGACGCATGTGCAAATGGTGCAGCATTAAACAAAAACGGGGAGAAAAAGAGAGAGAATCCACCATGAACCAACTGGAGCATGGTGTTGACACAAGCCAGGGAGCCAGACACTTGCATATGAGAGAGGTGTAAGGAGCATAGCGTGCGCCACAGGGAGACTGTCATGTTGAGACACATGCAGCAGCAGTGCCTACCAGAAACTGCTTTCAATGATTTTGTGGTCATTTTAAGAAAGGCCTCGGCATTTTCAGGGATTTCTACATCTGAAAAAAGAACAACATCACCAATTGCCTCGCTGGACAAAAGAGGCTGTGAGCGCACCCCCCCACAACTACCCACCCCACAGGACAGAAACATAAGAGCAGCCCCCGATAGATCCAGTCAAAAGTTTGCATAGCCTGGCATTGAATTTGCAACAGCTGGAAAGACTCTGGCAAACTCATAAGGAGAGTACAGTGGTACCTCAGGATGCGAACGGGATCCGTTCCGGAGCCCCATTCGCATCCTGAACGGAACGCAACACACGACGGCGCGTCTGCAATTGTCGCGTTTTGCCACTTCCGCACATGCTCGTGACGTCATTTTGAGCGTCTGCGCATGCGCGAGCAGCGAAACCAGGAAGTAACGTGCTCCGTTACTTCCGGGTTGCTGCGGAGCGCAACTCGAATGCGCTCAACCCGAAGCACGTTCAACTTGAGGTATGACTGTATTAAGGCAACAGCCCCCACCTGCTGCTAAGCTCTACCCCCCACCAAAGTACCTGATATTTAGTGGTATACTGTTTTTTAATATTGAGATTTTCCTGTAGTTATTGTGGCTCAGCAGATCTCCCTATATCATTCTGCTTAGCAGCTGACTTTCCCTAGCAGCTGGGATGGGGCAGAGCAGGGAAAACCAGCCAGTAAGAAGAGAGATGATGAGAGATAGGTGGGAACAGCCAGCCATCGGCTCCTCCTTCACTGTGCAGGTGATTTGTGTCCCTCTCGAACTTCTGCTGCCATTACACAGGGGCGGGGGGGGGGCGGTCTTCAGAAAACTAGGCTATGTTGGGAGACAGCCACAACGCTGCCCTGATCCTCCAGAGGTCCAGCTCCAGAACTGTGGGGCAGAGCTCACATGGTGATATATGTACAAAGCTATTCAGAGTACAGTTACAGACACTTCAGGTTGCGTTTTTTCAGGTTACGGATGCTCCGAAACCCGGAAGTACCAGAACTGGCTACTTCTGGGGAGGTCGTGCATGCGCAGAAGTGCTAAGTTGCACTTGGAGCATGCGCAGAAGTGCCGAATCGCAACCTGTGCGTGCGCAGACGCGCCACTGCGGGTTGCAAACACTACGAGTTGAGAACGTGGATCCTGCACGGATCACGTCCGCAACCCGAGAGTCCACTGTATATGGTGTGGGTCTTTTTGCCACAGCTTCCTGCATTCCTAGCTGCATGCAAAGAGCCCTGCTGTAAGTAGCACAGAACATTAGGTTCTGCACCATGTTAGCCTGCTGGAATAGCTCAGTTGGTAAAAGAAGAGACTCAGGGTTGCGGGTTTGAGCCCCATGCTGGGTGAAAGATTCCTGCATTGTAGGGGGTTGGACTAGATGACCCTTGTGGTCCCTTCCAATTCTACAATTCTATAATATGAGGATGGGGTCTTGCTTCTGAATGCTCCCTTCCTGCATAACAAGCTCCCTGCATTAGGTCAGCCAGGACATCAAAGAGGGTAATGTTAAGCCTTTTGCTCCAATGTACTAGTTTTCTACTTGGTTTTTAGCAAAATAGCTCAGACTATTTCTCCATGTAGTCCAGAATGGTCTACTCTGACTGGCAGTGACTCTCGGGGTCTCAAGGAACAAGCCTTTTAACTGGCGGCTCAATCTGGGACCCTCACCAAGCAAAGTATGTGATGTACAGCTGAACTATGGCTACTCTATAAATATATACACCGTATTGGCCTGAATATAAGTCTCACTTTCCCCCCCAAATTCTGACCGTGAAAAGTTAAAGTGCAGCTTAAATTCGCAACCTTACAAAAATTGGCTTTTACGATATCGCTGCTGAAACAGACATATGGTAAAATGGAACGGGTGTGAGTGCCTGTGGAATTTTAAGGGAGCTGCTTATATTCGGGTATTGTCTTTTTTCCTCCCTCCCCCCTTGAATTTTAAAGGTGAGGCTTATATTTGGGTGCAGCTTATATTCGGGCCAATACGGTATTACTCATCCTGCACCTACCCTAGAGTGAAGGGACACAGCCCAGAATTCTCCCACCTGTACACAAAGGGCATCAATGAATCTTGCAAGAGATGGGAAAAGCTCTTGTGCAGACATGCCTTTGAATGGTTGCATTGCTCGCAGTTCAATATTTAAAAAGCTGGGCCACGGGGTTTTTGCATGGGTGCCAAGGTTACATTTCCTTGCTGAAATGGGAAGAATTGCTAGGATGGACTCACCTGACAGATCACTGTAATACTGTTCTTCTTCCTCGTCTTGGGGACCGGAGTCTCCGACGTCCCCCGTGTGATCCCACTCCAACGGAATGGAGTCCACGCTGACGGGCGTCTCGCAGCCCGACCTCTCGTGACCCACTGCAGGGGGCACGAGGTGGCAGAGGGACTGCTGGGGCGGCAGCACTTCCTGCATGCCCTTTCGGCACCAGGGGTCGCTCTGCATCCCCCTTGCATCTTCCATGTCGGCCTCACTTTCAGAGGTCTCCTTTTCATCTTCCAGTCCCTAAAATGGAAGAGCTATCACTGAGCAAAATTATTGACATGACTTCTGACTAATACCAGCGTATCCTGCCCCAAATACACTTGCCTTACTTAGAAGAACATTGGAATTTGCCTTATACCAAGCCAGACCTTTGCTCTACCTAGCTCAGTATTGTCAGGCCTTTGGTCTATCTAGCTCAGTTTTGTCTACACGGGCTGGCAGCAGCTCTCCAGGGTTTCAGGCAGGGGCATCTGTTGGGAATCTGAATACGTGCAGCTACTCACACAGAGGCAATTAAGGTTTGGCAGACAACCAAAAGGTCATGTGAAGGAGTAAGTCTGCCTGGTAATAACAGAGACATGGAGATAGCTCCCTGATTGGTCAAGCTCTCTCAAGGGAGTGATAATTAATGGGCTACTAACTGGAATGTGTTAGTTCAGAGTTCAGTGGTTCAGTGTAGGAGTTGAGAGTTGTATGAGAGAGCTAGCTAAAGATCCGTGTTCTGTTCCTGTAAATAGTCCACTGTATATAATAAACACCTAACTACAAGTTCCTGGTTCCTGCTTCGTCTATTCTGTCTGCAGCCAAGTCGCCAATTGCTTCCGTGGATTCTGCGTTTACTCTGCTAGGTCTGGCTAAGGTCCTGCCAACTGGTCAGAAAGTTGAGAAACACCAATAGGTTTTGCCAATAGCATCTGCCTGCAGATGCTGGGGACCAAACCTGGAACCTTCTGCATTCAAAGCAGATGCTCTACCACTGAGCTTTGCCCCCCCCCCACTTTATTAAACTGAAGATTTTAAAAAAATCTTCTTTCTGAACTGGAGGTGCTGGGGATTGAACCTAGGACCTCCTGAGGTATGGGTCCGTCCCCCCGCAATCTATAGCATGATTCATCACTCTGGCCTTCTTTGTGCCAGGTCATCTTCTTATACCTCTGCCTCAGGTGTGCTTGGAGCGTCCAGTCACTCAGAATCTGGAGCAGAAATTATTCAAAGTGGGAAGGACCAGAACATAGAGTCTCATGCAGGCACACAAGGAAGATGCGTGGTGCGACGAATCAAAGAATTATAGAATCACAGAACTGTAGAGTTGGAAAGGACCCTGAGGGTCATCTAGTGATCCATGCGACGGTCACCTCCAGGCTTGACTACTGTAATTCGCTCTTCGTGGGGCTGCCCTTGAAGCTGTCCCAGAAACTCCAGCGGGTGCAAAATGCAGCAGCGAGGCTCCTCACAGGGTCTCTGCCATGGGAGCATATTCACCTAGTGCTTTTCCAGCTGCACTGGCTCCCGGTGGAGTACAGGATCAGGTTTAAGGTGCTGGTTTTGACCTTTAAAGCCCTTCACGGCCTAGGACCCTTGTACCTACGGGACCGCCTCTCCCGGTATGCCCCACGGAGAGCCTCAAGGTCCATAAATAACAACACCCTAGTGGTCCCGGGCCCTAAGGAAGTTAGATTGGCTTCAACCAGAGCCAGGGCCTTTTCAACTCTGGCTCCGGCCTGGTGGAACGCTCTGCCTCATGAGACCAGGGCCCTGCGGGATCCAATTTCTTTCTGCAGGGCCTCCAAGCCTTTGGCTTGGAGCCAATTTGATTCCCTCCCCCTCTTTCTTTTTCCTTTCTCCTCCTGTGATGAGGCTGCATATTAATATTTTAATGTTTCAATATTTTAATGTTGTATTTTAATCTTGTTTTTAAGTTGTATTCATTCAACTTGTTTTTATTATTGCTTGTTAGCCGCCCTGAGCCCGGCCTTGGCTGGGGAGCGCGGTATAAATAATAATAATAATAATAATAATAATAATAATAATAATAATAATTATCATCATCATCATCATCATCATCATCATCATCATCATCATCATCATAGTCCAAGGACCCTTACATTCTGCACACAAGTATTATTAGTTTATGTTATGCAATGCATTTATTTTAGGGGAAGAAGGCTGGAGCTCAGTGGTAGAGCAACTCCTTTGCAATGTAACAGGTCCCAGCTTCCATCTCCAGCACTCTCAGCTAAGGCTGGGAATCTCTCCTGTATGAAACCCTGGAAAGCCAGGCTAGGTAGAACTGGCCTAGATGGAACAATGTCCTGACTTGGCAGTTTCCTATGTGCTTCTTCCATCATGGATGTCAAGACAGTCTAGATGGAGCTTCCAGCTGGTCTTGTATCAAGGCAGAGACTTTAGCAGGACCTGCTTAGCTTCAGCAAGGTGGCTGTACCATGTCCCCGCAGACTATGGCCTGGGAGCACGGTTAACGCTTTTTGGTATATGAGTGAGTATGCCTTTCTTTGTAACGCAGAAAAAAAAAAGTGCTTCCTTAAAGCCTTTTACTCTTGGGACCCCCGAGGCATTTGGCAGTACACTGGTACCTCTGGTTACTTACTTAATTCATTCCAGAGGTCCGTTCTTAACCTGAAACTGTTCTAAACCTGAAGCACCACTTTAGCTAATGGGGCCTCCCGATGCCACCGCACGATTTCTGTTCTCATCCTGAAGCAAAGTTCTTAACCTGAGGTACTATTTCTGGGTTAGCGGGGTCTGTAACCTGAAGCCTATGTAACCCGAGGTACCACTGTAGGTCTATTCCACCTCTTACATGCAAGTAAATGGAAAGGGAAAGGGACCCCTGACTATTAGGTCCAGTCGTGGCTGACTATGGGGTTGTGGCGCTCATCTCGCTTTATTGGCCGAGGGAGCCGGCGTACAGCTTCCGGGTCATGTGGCCAGCATGACTAAGCCGCTTTCTGGTGAACCAGAGCAGCGCACAGAAACGACGTTTACCTTCCCGCCAGAGCAGTACCTATTTATCTGCTTGGACTTTGAAGTGCTTTTGAACTGCTAGGTTGGCAGGAGCAGGGACTGTTGGGATTCACAGGATGCTGTGTAAGTAAGTCTGCAGGCTTCAGTTTGCAACAGGCTGATGCAATACTCTCTGTGGAATGACTCAGCAGTAATGTGATTGGCTGTCACCCGTTTAAAGGTAGAGCCTGTTCAACAATAATTGTGGCTGTGGTGGAGTGGTGTAGATGAGTGTGGAGTCTTCTTTTGCCTCAAGGTGCAGGTACTCTGTCTGAACTGCTTCTGTAAATATTTGTATATATATTTAGCTCACATTAAACAATACTGCACTAAAGAACCTGGGACTCTGAGCATTTTGATAAAAGCGCCACGAAGAATTCGCGACAGGGACCGAGCAAGGGGAGCTCACCCCATCGCGGGGATTCGAACCGCCGACCTTCTGATCAGGAAGTCCTAGGCTCTGTGGTTTAACCCACAGCGCCACCCAATGCAATCTTGATAGCTCTTACCGGGGGCCAGGATGCCAGTCTATGTTGGAATCGGGAGACACGGCCAAACACGTCCTGGTAGTATCTGTGGACTTCTTGCAGCTCCTCTTCAATCACAACAGCATCCAAAGGCTCGCTTTTCTGAATTAGGTGCTTCCCGGACATAGTAAGCTCGTGGATCTTGTCGGTGTTTAGCAATATTTCCTGCTGGAAACACTGTTTGGAAGACAGGCAAGGATGCTTCCTAAATACAGCATTCCTCATCAGGTTAATTCCCCTTTTGGATAGGGAATGTTTCACCCCTCTCCCTGAGGCCTGGATTCCTAAGCCAATTCCTCATATATACAGTCAGTGTGTTTTGGGGGGCACGGGAATGGGGTGCTGTGCTGCTAGTCCTATCTTGATAATAGTCTTGTGGGTGCCAACACAACCAAAAAAAGGGGGGAGGGGAGAGATAGTACATTTTGCCAGTGAGAACCATCACACACCCAAAAAACCACTGTATACAGTGGTTGCTGGAACCTCCTACAAGTTGGGACTGAGAAGAATGGTTGGTCCCCATTGGAGATGAGAGACATCCAAGTTCAGAGGATAAATACTCCAATAAATAAATAAACCAAGGTAGCTTTGCTTCCACTCCTTCTTTTGGGATGGCAGGAAGCTTAAAGGGCTTGCAGCAAATTTCCCAGGGATATACTGTATTTTTCGCCCTATAGGGTGCACCGGCCCATAGGGTGCACCTAGTTTTCAGGGGGGGAAATCAAGGGGGGGGGGGAATGATTCCCCCCCCACAGCTCTGGGAGCAGCGGACAGGCTACTCCAAGACCTTCTCCCTGCTTTTGCGGGAGGTGCGCGCGCGACTCCTGCAGGCTTTTCGACCAGGAGGGAGAAGGGACTGAAATGGCCAGTCAGTCCCTTCTCCCTCCTTGGGGAAAAGCCCCCAAGAGCCCCAAGGATTCCCCCACCTCATAGAAAAGCCCGCAGAAGCCGCGCACCCTTTAAAGAGTGCGCGGCTCTTGCGGGCTTTTCGACCCAGCTTGTGGGGCTGGTGGTGGGGGGAAGCTCTGCTTTTCCCCACCGCCAGCCTCAAAGCGGGGTCGGAGAGTAGCGGGAAGGCGTTGCGCGCCTTCCCGCTGCCCCCCGATCCTCTGGAGCTGGCGATGGGGGGAAGCACTGCTTTCCCCCCCTGCCAGCCTCCAAACCAGGTCGGAGAGTAGCGGGAAGGCGTCGTGCGCCTTCCCGCTGCCCCCCCACCAGCTTGTGGGGCTGCCGGTGGGGGGGGAGTGCTGCTTTCCCCCACCGCCAGCCTCAAAGAGCAGACTCTCCTGGCTTCAGCGAAAGCAACGCGAAGCCTCCGGAGCACAGGCTTCGCACATTTCCCCTTCATTTTTGGAGGGGAAAAAGTGCGTCCTATAGAGCGAAAAATACGGTACTGTATATCCAAACAGGAGACAGGCAGATGTTATAGGACTGACGGGCGGTGTGGAACTCAGCTCATTTCTCATGATGCTTTTTTTTTAAAAAAAGAAAAGCAATACCCACATTTAGCTGCCGCATTTTCTCGTCCAGGTTGCTCTCTGAGAAGTGTTCCACATTAGTCAGCTGCAGGTCTATTTCGGTAAGCCACACCAGGATGCTGTCCTTGGTCCCCACAAACTCCTCCCATTGATTGGTAAAGTGCTAAAGGAAATCAGGGAAAGCAAATACGTCGACGCGACAGTTGGCACATAGCAAAACTGCTGCTTGTTTGCTGGAAGGAGGCGTACAAGGCGCCACCCAACCGCCTTAGGAACTCCACTCCAGATTTGTGTAGGGCTTACTTCCTTTAGCCATTTCTTCTCCTAAATATGACCTGCAAGGCAGCGGGTGTGGACTGCTCCTCAGGGTTTACTCCCAAAGCCTTTCTGAGTATAGCCGAAAGACAGAGGAGATTTAAGACAGAGTTTTCCTTCTCTTAGATGGGACACCCTTCCCAGGTTGAGAAGTCCCACCTGCCCCTCACTGCCCTCTACAGCACGTGCAGAAACTGCTTTCGTAACTGTTGGACCCACTAATGGTCTCATCCACTCAACCCACATCGAGGGTTTGAGACCCACCGGCTACCCTCACCTGAAACCTGACAGCCGTGGCACAGCCGGCCTGTGGTTACCTTGAGTCTCCTGAGAATTGCTGTGACGCGTTTCTGGAGGTTATCCCATTCTTGGTTGCCCTTGTGGACCATCTGCTTCAGCTTGCTGGCTGAATCAGTGCGATTCTCCCGGGCCAAACGCCGGTACTGTTTATTGATCAGCTCCAACTGTGTCAGTCGCTCGTGGATTTGTCGCTGAAATGCCTGAGGTGGAAAAAGCAGCCCTTTGTTTTCTTACGAGCAGCCTCATACCTGGCATCGCTCAGGAAGAAACGAATTCTAGGGGGAAAACAACAACAGAAAGCAGGATGTTTACCTCAAATTTCTTCAAGTCCTCCTTGGCATTGGTGTATGAAACCTCCGAAGAGTTTGGATACGCCGCTGTCCTCTCGGCTGTCTTCAGCCAGTCCTCAAAGCGAGAGTAGTCCTCCAAGAACTTTTGCCAAAGTTGCCATGTTTCCTCAATCCTAAAGGGGAAACAAGCAGCAACAGCAGCATTTTCCCCCAGTGTACTTCATGTGGAAAAACCACCAGCCTTCTGGAACCTTGAAGACTTAACAAAGCCTGCCCAATTCCCCTTCCCTCACAGCTCACCCAAACCACCTGCCTCTGGTAACTGATGAGGTGGCATGGGTGAAACAGGCCACCGTCACTTAGCAAGAGGGAGAGGGGTGAGAAACAGGGAGTGTGGTGCATAGAGTCATTTCACCATTCTAGCTGCCAGCCAAGCTCCCTGTGCTTCACCCCCGCAGTAAATGCCAGCGACCCACATCACTGGGAAGTGATTTCTCCCCTTTGCTCTGCCCCCCACTGATGAGAGAAGGAAGATTGCATTTTGAAATGCAGGCTTTCCCCCTCTCACCTCCCACAGCAGCAGCAGTTGGGGAGGGGGTGGTAGCTGTGCAAACTACATCAATTACAGCGCGACAACATCATTGCAATTTTATTATATGGTTAAGATATACGCAGTCCATATATTTTCAAGCATGTTGTTGCCACACAGATAGCTTTAAAAGAGTATTGGACGTAATCACAGAGGATAAGCTATCGATGGCTACAAGCTGGGCATGTTCTACAATATGTTTCTGAATGGCAGTTGCTGGGAATCACAAACAGGGAGAGTGTTGTCACAATCGGGTCCTGCTTGTGGGCTTCCTGTTGGATCCTCTGGTGGACCACTGTGGGAACAGGCTGCTAGTCTACATGGGCGATTGGCCTGATCAAGCAGGACTCTTTGCACACATGCCTTTAAAAGAAAGGAAAGCTACGATTCTGAATTCTGGCCCTGAGACGACATCCTGCGCTTCTTCTGTGTTCTCATAGCACCAAACCACACACAGAGTCCTGATTGTGGAATATAGGAAGCTGTCTCATACAAGGTCAGACAGTTTGCCCATCTAATCCAATACTGTCAAAGGGCAAGGGCTCTTCAGGGTGACAGTCAGTGGTCTTCCCCATAATTTGCTTCTGAGATTCTTTAGCTGGAGATGCCAGGAATTTAGTTGGGGACCTTCCATGTTTAGCTCAGGGGCAGAGAGCATCTTTTACAGACCCCTCCCCTTGTTTATCCACCTGGGCCATATTGCTTGCTCTGACCCAGTAGCAGGGTCTCGTGCTGAAAGAGACCACTTCCATCACCTGCCATGTCAGGGACGGGGAACCTGCAGCCTTTAGGTAAATTTTTATTGATTTTTCAACATATATTAAAACACAATACAACTAACAACACATAAACAAACAAACATATAAACACGTATAATTTCATAACCTCTTTTTCTTAGACCTTATTTCAACGACTTCCCCATACCTCCCTTTTCTGCATCCCTGTTTTAAACTTTTCCAGCAACCCCTAATTTCAATCCTTTAGGAATCCCATCACCCCCCCAAGCCAGCACAGCCAACTGTATGAGGTATGAAGTTCAGCAACATCTGTAGGGCCACATGTTCCCCATCTCTGGCAATACTTGATCCTGTTAGCTAGACCCTTCTACTACTGATCTCCTCTCATGCAGCCACATCCTTTTTAGGAATGATTCCTTGGGCCTTTTGATAACGGTGAACGTTAAACCAGAAAACCAAATAAAATATTAATTTAAAAGAGGGGTCAGCAAACTTTTTTAGGAGGGGGCCAGTCCACTGTCCCTCAAACCTTGTGGGGGGGGGGCAGACTATACTTTGAAAAAAAATATGAATGAATTCCTATGCCCCACAAATAACCTGGAGATGCATTTTAAATAAAAGGACACATTCTGCTCATGTAAAAACACGCTGATTCCCGGACCGTGTGCGGGCCGAACTGAGAAGGCGATTGGGCCGGATCTGGCCCCTGGGCCTTAGTTTGCCTACCCATGATTTAAAACAACAGACATCACCGCCCGCCCCCCCCCCCCGGGAAAAGAGCGGGAGAAATGCCTCTCACTTCATCCGCCTCTCCATAGACATGGCACAGATGTTTCTCCACCGGCGATCCAAACTTCTTGTGGTCTGCTGGATGGAGTCGCATTCAGTCTGGTTGGCACAGGCATCAGAATCATTCAGCAAGACCTCGCAGATGCAGAAGACAGAATCGACATCAGGGCTGTGCTGGTCAATGTCCCGCTGCAGATCCTATAACCACAAACAAAAACCCCCCAAGATCTTTGGTTATATGTAATAGTGTCCTCTTCAAACAATTCCAGCTTTAACACTATGACGTCACGCCATTTGACCAGTGGGTGGTTCCCACATCGTATTATACACTGCTTAGATAAATGTTAAGCAGTCAAGATTTTTCAACTAAAATAGAATAAATGAACACAGAAATAAACGAACAAAGCCTCAAGACAGTCCTTTGCCCATCTCTTTCATGTTCTCTGTTTTGCTCCATCTTACCTGCTGCTCTGCAAGTCTCTTCTTTATCTCCTGATCATCGCAGGTGTCATAAACAACAGGCTTCGAAAGCTCGGATTCAATGCGTGCCAGCCAGGTGCGGAGATTACTCATGTTTTTGTTGAGCAGCTGTATGAAAGAAAAGGTCTCCTTCAGCTTCTTCACCCTGCGATTGGGGAGACAAAGGGCAGAAAGAATGTGAGAAGGTTGTAAAACAAGGCCAACTGATGATACGCATGCACCTTCCATCACATACTGGCAAAACCAGGTTGCACAGTTAAAGAGTACTTGCCAATCTTGAACAGCAACCCCCTTCCCCATCAGACCTTTTTGCAATAAGGAAACTAACAAGAAAATGAACTGGAAAGCGTAAGGTAACATTTCCTTAAGCAATGCTGTATAACCTCCTCACATACAAAACAGAATGCATGCTCAACGAATTGTGGGTGCTTAACAACAACAACAACAACAACAACAACAACACAACAACAACAACAATTTTATTATTTATGTGCCACACATCTGACTGGGTTGCCCAAACAAAATCTTAAAAACACAGTAAAACATGGACCATTAACAAAAATTTTGAACAGGGCTGCCTTCAGATTTCTTCTAAAAGTCAAATAGTTGTTTATCTGTTTGACCTCTGATGAAAGGGTATTCTACAGGGCAGGCACCACTACCGAGAAGGCCTTCTGCCTGGTTCCCTGTAGCTTCACATCTCGCAGTGAGGGAACTGCCAGAAGGCCCTCAGAGCTGGACCTCTAACCTCCCTGTACTCTTTGTGCAAATGAATCATGGTGAGTGCTGAGTAAATGGAATGTCTGGAAGCAAACTGAGATACTCTGGATGCATAAAGGCCACCAGGAAGAATGATTACTGTTCACATGGCGCCAATAATGCTCATGGCATTCTGCAGTTTCAACGTAACTTAGTGGAAGTGCTGTAGCTCGTTGCTAAAGCATCGCATGCAGATGGTCCCTAGTTCAAACCACGACATATTTGGGTAGGGTCAGGAATGTCCCTCATCCAAAACTCTTAGAGAGCAACTGCTATTGCTGAGATTAGATGGACCCATGGTCTGACTCGGTATAAGGGAACTTCTGATGCAGTTACATTCTTAAAGACATGTCTCATTCCTAAGAAGCTTACAACCTAAATTCTGATAGAGGGGTCACAGCAAAGTGATGGAAGGGGAGAGAGGAAAAGGAGACATGAAAGGGTGACCACAAAAAATATTCATATACTATACGGCCTCAGTCCAGTATACCTGAAGGAGCATCTCCACCCCCATCATTCTGCCCGGACACTGAGGTCCAGCACCGAGGGCCTTCTAGCGGTTCCCTCACTGCGAGAAGCCAATTTACAGGGAACCAGGCAGAGGGCCTTCTTGGTAGCGGCACCCGTCCTGTGTAACGCCCTCCCACCAGATGTCAAAGAGAAGAACAACTACCAAGCTTTTAGAAGACATCTGAAGGCAGCCCTGTTTAAGGAAGCTTTTAATGTTTAATAGACTATTGTATTTTAATATTTTGTTGGAAGCTGCTCAGAGTGGCTGGGGAAACCAAGCCAGATGGGCAGGGTATAAATAATAACTTCTTCTTCTTCTTCTTCTTCTTCTTCTTCTTCTTATTCTTATTCTTATTCTTATTATTATTATTATTATACCATGTATATACTGCAATATCAGAGAGGCGACAGAACATAAAACATAACTGGAAACAATCCCAAACTATCATTACAATGATTGGCCAGTCAAAAAAAAAGAAAGGAAAAAAGCTTAAAACAGTGGTATAGGCCTGTTGGCATAAAAAAAAAATATTCAAGAGATATGTGGAAGTAAAAAGTGAGGGAGCCGGCTGAATCTCTGCTGGAAGAGTGTTGGAATGGTGCCACTATATATGCCTGATTTCTAGAAGAGGCCAATCCAGTCTATGCAATGCAGGGGGCAATGAATAGCGCTCAGGCAGTCCTTGTTGTATCCTGCCCCCAAAGTTGTTCAGGGGTTTGTGTATCAACACAAGAACCTTGAAGGCAAATGTTTGCAGGTAGGACTCGAACCGCTGACTTCAATTTACAAGAGAGGAGATTCCAACTAAACATCAGGAAGAGATCTCTTGACAGTAAGAGATGTTCAACAGTGGAACGGTCTACTTGGGAGGTTGTGGAATCTCCTTCCTTGGAAGTTTTTAAGCAGAGATTGGATGGCCCTCTGTCCCGGATGCTTTAGTTGACATTCCTGCATTGCAGGGGGTTGGACTAGATGATTCTTGGGATCCCTTCCAGCATATGATTCTACGAAGCCATATTTTCAACATAATCCTATGCATGTTTATGCAAGCTGGACCTTAAAGAAGGCTGATCGCTGAATAATGGATGCTTTTGAATTATGGTGCTGGAGGAGACTCTTGAGAGTCCCATGGACTGCAAGAAGATCAAACCTATCCATTCTGAAGGAAATCAGCCCTGAGGGCTCACTGGAAGGACAGATCCTGAAGCTGAGGCTCCAATACTTTGGCTACCTCATGAGCAGAGAAGACTCCCTGGAAAAGACCCTGATGTTGGGGAAAATGGAGGGCACAAGGAGAAGGGGATGGCAGAGGACGAGATGGTTGGACAGTATTCTTGAAGCTACCAGCATGAGTTTGACCAAACTGCGGGAGGCAGTGGAAGACAGGAGTGCCTGGTGTGCTCTGGTCCATGGGGTCACGAAGAGTCGGACACGACTAAACGACTAAGTGTGCATCGGAATGCAGCCTAGGGTTGCAGATACAGCAGCTATGGGTAGGAACACCTAGCTTTCTGAACACCTAGTGGGGACCTCCCCCCTTGCTCCACTGGCATGGATTACAAAGGAGCAGATGCAAGCCAGACCTTAGGATGCAGACTTTGCAATAAATGCTGGAGAGTCCAAATACCACCATGTAGGAGTTTGTTGCAGATGAAATTGCTTCATTAGCTCCAAAGGAGCCCCCAAAAGCGAGAACCAGCATGGTGTCTACAGCTTTACTCCCCGCCCCCGCCCCCCACTTACTTTTGTAATGCTAAATACCTTTGCAGCCAAGTCGGCCTAATTAACTAATTTGTCACAATATGCCATTTGTGGTTCCATCAGGCCAGCCGTCCCTTCTCTAACCGTAAAATGTAAAAACGGAAGAAAAACAAACATGGCATGCTGGAGGACCAGTTTCAGAAAGGCAAGAGCATTGAAGCGCAATGTTTCTCAGCGACCGGCTGTACGGTCCCTAAAGCATCCTCTTCCAGCCAGACACAGGGAACAAGCCTAAGACAAATACAGTACAGGTTCCAAAATCTAACTAGCAAGCATCTGGCTCAGGTCCCCTTAAACTGGTCCTTTATGGGGGGTAGTAGACCCCCTTTGTGTGGGAAAGGCACAACGGAGGGATATAAGGACCCCGGTGTTTGGCCCCTGCTGGTTGGGGTCTCTTCAGTGCCAGTACAACATTTTAAGCCCTGGTTATTTTTTGCAACCACTTCTAGCAATAGGCCTGTCATAGCCGCTGGAGAGAGAGGTCTGAATGACTACCTTGCAAATCAGATTGGAGCTGACATGGTAGCAGAATGTCAAACAACGAAGACTGCACTGTGCCTTTTTGAATTGTGCATTTTTTAAAAAAAATCCTAGCTGTCAGTGCTGATGCTAAAACGTAAAAACCCCCCAAATATCTGCATTTTTCTTTTAATAGGACAATAGAATAAAAATTAAGTGAAAGGAAATGCATGTTTATTTCAGTGTAAACATCATCCTATGCAGGTGGTTGATATACCATTTAGGTTTGATAAATAGGGGGTGAAATTAAAACACCAATGTTAATCACCAGAACAGAGAATAATTGCGTCTCCGATCTTGAAAAGATACGACTGGCGAATTGGATCCGAAGACTATACAGACAGGTTTAGAAGGTACAGATCGCTAGAAAGCAGGCCCTATTTTTATTTTTTTAATTAAGAGGTAAGGTTAATGTGTTTCCGCAGTGCCTACATGGCCGACGTCCCTCTCCTGCCTTTGTGCGGATGGACCCCACATTAATTACGAAATGCAACGAAAAGCAGAGCTTTAGGTATAAAGCAGAAAATTACCAGAAGCATCGCACACACGTTCCATTCATTTACCCCCCATGGCGCACTAATCTCCTCCTCCAAATGGCCGGGTGCGGAGAGCAAACGGTTAATTTTAACAAAGGGGGCGGGTGAGGGATGCCCCTGAATGCCATTTATCCTCCTTGCTAACTGCCTCCACAATCCCCCTCCTCAGTCCTTTCTGTCAAAGGCAAAGTGCACACACACATCTCCCATCCATCCTGGGAAGGACAGAGTCCCTCCCACCCCCCTTCGCAGGCAGCGACCGCACACCAGAGACACGCGTCTCTTGTTCTCTTCCAAGTACCAAAAATGCACTTACTGTTTATAAGGGAAAACCATTCCTCAGCTTATCAGTCCAAAGCTGCAGGGATAGCATCCGACTGAGCTGAGCACTCGGGGAAGAGGAAACCCCTCCCTCTCTTCCACGATTGCCCTATTTAACATCGATGCCTTAATATCTCCCATCAAGAGAAAGAGAGACGAGAGCGAGAGAGAGAAAGAGAACACAGACCTTTCCCTTCCTCTTCCTCCTCCTCCTCCTCCTCCAAGCCCCCGGGGCAGAGCGCTGGAGCCTGTGCACACTCGCACATGCACGCTGTATCACGCTGCTGAAGGGTGAATATCACCCTGGATCCTCGTTTGGACCTCACGAAGCCACCATGCCACTCCTTTCAAAAGTTTGCTACCCACATACGGAAAACCCCTTCGAAAACAGGTGGAGGTCTTTCAGGATTTGATGAGGCCAAGCGATTGAGATGTAATATCTCTTAGAGAAATGAGACACACGCAGACACACACACACCACGGGTTTTGAAAACTGGCCAACGAAAACCAAGGAAATAATCAAACTGCGTAATGATCTGCTGAAGACATGGGAGACCACCAATGAAGATCGATATTTCTTTGTCGCTTCTCACCATGTCCATCTATTCTGCACACACACACACACAATATCTAAATTTGTGAGTCTGAGATAAGGACATGTCAACCACTTGATGGAGAGTTGCGATTCACATAGACTTGCAAACAGCTGATCATAGAATTGCAGAACTGGAAGGGACTCCGAGGATCATCTAGTCCAACCCCCTGCAATGCGGGAATCTTTTGCCCAACAAGAGGCTCGAACCCAGAACCCTCAGATTAAGAGTCTCAGGTGGAATCTACAAATGTATGAAAAATGTTCTGAAAATGCTTTTTTAAAAAATACGTTTTTTAAAAATACATTGAATTTTCCATAAGGCTCCCCATCCCCATCTAAGGTCACATTGCATACTGCACTTAAAACACACTAAAACGTTTTATTTGCAGCTGTATAGCTGAGTCCTCATGCTCTTCCGACTGAGCTATCCTCTTGTGCTGGGAGATATTAAAACAGCACCATGCTACTATTACACTATCTCTCATTTGATCAAATGGCAGGATCTGGTTGCCATCCATACAGACTGCAAACCAGTCCGTTCCAGCTTGGTGCAGTTTAATGAACTCGCTTAAAATGCCATTTTTATTAAATTGAGCACCCAACAAGGCAGGGAGGCAAAAACTGGAATCTTCGGGAACATAAGTATTTCTTTAAAAATCACCCCATACTTTCCGTAGGATACAGCAAGAACAATAGTTCCTTTAACTGTCCATCCACAGAGTAGCATTCAAAGAAAGTTCTAAAAATCCTTGCTGCATATCATTTAAGTAACCTTCTCCCACTTAAGAACAACAACAATCTTCTGACCAAACTGCTGTTGGGCCATGCAGTGTGCAGTTGCTACAGACAGCCAAGTGTGTGGCTATTTACAAGCTTAGCATGCCAAGACAGAGCTCCCCCCCCACTCCCCCTTGCCCCAGACACCACCTGTTGAATCAGGCACCACCTGTTTTGGCACAGATTTTGTCTAGGTCACTATTGTTCCAGTTCAGGTGAACTACTACAGAAAATCTAACACAGAGACGGCCCTAAAATGCAAAGGTGCTGCACCATTCTGTTAAAGCTGTCCCTTTCATCATAACTTCCATGTCTCGTTTTGTGTCTGTCTTTTGGGGAAGACCCCAGAGTCGGCCACGACTGGACCTAATGGTCAGGGTCCCTTTAAGCGATGCGGGTGGCGCTGTGGGTTAAACCACAGAGCCTAGGACTTGCCTATCAGAAAGTCGGCGGTTCGAATCCCCGCCACGGGGTGAGCTCCCGTTGCTCGGTCCCTGCTCCTGCCAACCTAGCAGTTCGAAAGCACGTCAGAGTGCAAGTAGATAAATAGGTACCACTCCGGCAGGAAGGTAAACGGCATTTCCGTGCGCTGCTCTGGTTCTCCAGAAGCAGCTTAGTCATGCTGGCCACATGACCCGGAAGCTGTATGCCGGCTCCCTTGGCCAATAAAGGGAAATGAGCGCCGCAACCCCAGAGTCGGCCAGGACTGGACCTAATGGTCAGGGGTCCCTTTACCTTTGGGGAACAGCCCCTTTGGGTCAGACCATCTGGTCCAGTATCTGTTCTCGCTTTGGCCAACCAGATGCCCATGGGAAGCTCAAAAGCAGGACATGAGCACCTCATCATTCTTCCCACTTGTGAATACCAGCCTCCTTCCTTGGAGGTTGTTAGCAGAGGTTGGATGCTCATTTGTCATGGATGCCAAGCCAGAATTCCCAGAGTAGTTTAACCATCAACCCTTCCCGTGAAACCTTTGGGAATTGTAAATCCACAAGGGGGATAAGGGTCTCCAAACAGCTCTCTGTGCCTTTAACAAACTACACTTCCCAGGGTTCCTTAGGGGGAGGAGCCATTGCTGTTTAAAGTGGTATCACACTTTGCTAAAGGCATTGCAAAGATCGAGCATTAGATCTAGTTCCTGCCTTCCTGGTTCAGTGCTAACGTGCTGCGTAATGCAAGAGGGCAGAATTATAGCATGCAGGCAAGGCTCAAGAAATTAATGCAAATCCAAAGGAGGCTGGAACAGTTGGTTATAGTCCCTTTTAATCTGGTATGCCATCCCCAGACAGCCCTTCCCCCACGACCCGCGGAAGAATCCCAAACATTGCTGTGTGAAGCAGTCTTTCGGAAGCACCCCAGAAATTCATTTGCATTTATCACAATTAAATGTGAGCAGATGTCTGCATGTTATTCTGTTGCTGCTGCTGCTGCTGTTTTGTTCCCCAGATGCACTGAGTGCCCAGAGCTCTTCCTGGTTAGACGCCCAGCCTACTCCAGCTGCTTCCATGCACAGACAAAGCCTCTGAGAGCGGCACAAGCCAAGCGACTAGAGGCACAATGGAAGCGCGAAAAGGCCCCTTGCAACTGGTGCCATATGGCAAAGCCGAGCTTGTCTCCATGAACTATGAGAAGCATGTCAAAGGGCTAAATGGAGAGCTCACCTAATTTGCCCATCTGTCTCAGCCCGCTTATTGGTTTAAGGTGAAGCAAGTTGTTTACTACAGCGCTGTTTTGACAACAGTTTTTGAACTGGTTTTGCTGCCACCGAAATGCATCCACAAGACGTCTGCTCCTATCATTGTGCCATATCATTACGCCTAAATGATATAATTTAGTTTGGTTAACTATAACATTTCGTTATGGAAAAACACATGGAACCCAACCAATCAGCTGGCATTAGTAGACAATCCTGCTAATATTAAATTGTCTGAAATCTGACAAGCAGGTTAGTGTTGACATGTGAGTTCCAACAATCCAAAATCTGTCGAACTTCCAAAAACTCAGACATACGCATAACTGTGGACATGCATGATCACCTAAATGTTAAGGGTGAGTATTCACTTGTGTACCTCCAAAAGGTGGAGAAAGAGATAATATATATTCATGCAGTTTGTCAGTAAATACACATGCCAAGATTCATAGTATTTTGGACATTTACTATAACCAAGAATAGCTTAGGCTGGAATCCTGAACTCAATGGGGCTTTCTCCTGAATAAGCATACCTAGGATTGCACCATGAATGGAAGGAGAAAACGTATTAATGAATTCTTGCACAACTTCTAATATCAACAACCTCAGATATGCAGATGACACAACCTTGATGGCAGAAAGTGAGGAGGAATTAAAGAATTAAAGAACCTTTTAATGAGGGTGAAAGAGGAGAGCGCAAAATATGGTCTGAAGCTCAATATCAAAAAAACAAAGATCATGGCCACTGGTCCCATCACCTCCTGGCAAATAGAAGGGGAAGAAATGGAGGCAGTGAGAGATTTTACTTTCTTGGGCTCCATGATCACTGCAGATGGTGACAGCAGTCACAAAATTAAAAGACGCCTGCTCCTTGGGAGAAAGGCAATGGCAAACCTAGACAGCATCTTAAAAAGCAGAGATATCACCTTGCCAACAAAGGTCCGTATAGTTAAAGCCAACGTTTTCCCCAGTAGTGATGTATGGAAGTGAGAGCTGGACCATAAAGAAGGCTGATCGCCGAAGAATTGATGCTTTTGAATTATGGTGCTGGAGGAGACTCTTGAGAGTCCCATGGACTGCAAGAAGATCCAACCTATCCATTCTTAAGGAAATCAGCCCTGAGTGCTCACTGGAAGGACAGATCCTGAAGCTGAGGCTCCAATACTTTGGCCACCTTATGAGAAGAGAAGACTCCCTGGAAAAGACTCTGATGTTGGGAAAGATGGAGGGCACAAGGAGAAGGGGACAACAGAGTACGAGATGGTTGGACAGTGTTCTCGAAGCTACAAACATGAGTCTGACCAAACTGCGGGAGGCAGTGGAAGACAGGAGTGCCTGGCATGCTCTGGTCCATGGGGTCACGAAGAGTCGGACACGACTAAACGACTAAACAACAACAGCACAACTGCTAGCAGAGGACTTCTCGTGATGCATCACCATGATACATTGGGAATTGTGTTAAAGCATGTGAATCACATTCAAATGAAGAAGAAGAGACAGGCTTCGGCAGGGAAACTCTAATGAGCCATGAAAAGAATACCACAAAAAAATAAAGCTTGTGGAAAGTCAAGTGCAAATGGAAGAACCTCTCTGCACGAAATGATGGCAAAGGCAAACACATCTCACTCCACTTTAATATACAGATAATTTCAGGGCTTCTGCTCCAAATCCAAATACCTGAATCCTGCTTCAGAAACTGAGGACTAGTCTACCCATGATGCAGAGGCAAATCCAGCTTCAGGTAAGTCTGGGAATGACCATCCCCTGAAACCCCGTGGAGCCACTGCCAATCACAATAGGAATGAGATGGGCAAATTGTTTCACTTGGTAAAAGGCAGCATCCTATATTCATGAGTTCACAGTGGACTATATGCTTAACAGAGAGCTGCTGTCCAGAAACCAATCACACCTCTCTGATGAGGGCACCTGTATGCAATGCATGCATTTGCTGCATCCACACTTCACATTTTATCTACATTTTATCTAAACATCTAACAAATGCAGTGCATGCAGCATCCTGAGAACTTTGTTGCTGTCTCTGCACGAGTCTTTTGTGAAAATCACCGCCACATTCTGCTTCCAATCCCAACCGAACTCACAAAGAGAACTTACCGTCCTCCAATCACATCAAAGAGATGCTTCCAGCGATCATTAATCTTGTTGAGTTTCTCATCTATTTCAGCGGCTTTGCTCTCGTTGCTGGCCTTGATCAGCTGCTCACCCATTTGCTTCAGATGAACTAGATTGTTTTCACTAAACAGGCTGATTTCCTCCATGCAGTCCTAACAAATAGTAACAATAACAATTGCAAATGTTATTACACACAAAAAGGGAGATTTCTCCATGGAACAAAACAGTAATGGGCAGTGTGATGGGGCACCACCATTCACCAGACTTTTGTTGGGTGGCTGCTGGATACTGAGAGAGAGGTGGCAGAGAGGTTGATGCAATGCAGGGGGGCAGGATTGGCCCTTCCAATGCGTTCGCATGCCAGCCTCACTCTTTGCCTCCTAGTATGCAGCAGGGACATGATCAACTAGACGTCAGGTGAGCATAACACCATTCACTTTTGGACAAAAGCCACTGGAGTATTGGCTAATGTTAGGAAAAGGAAGCTGGACTTGATAGGGATGTTTGCACTGTGCAAAGATAAACTATGGGATCCACGCCCACCAGGCTTTCTAGAAATTCCCTAGAATTGCCTGGAGGCAATTCATCGAAGAAGACTAGAGAACAGCACATTATGGAAAAAGCAGGTGTGATGTATAGATGGTATATTACACGTGTTAAGTTAGCGAAAATGTATAAAGTCAGCAATAAATGTTGGAAATGTAAAGAAAAAGAGGGAATATTTTATCACATGTGGTGGGAATGTAAAAAGGTGAAATGCTTCTGGGAGATGATATATAACGAGATGAAAAAAATGTTGAAATATACATTTATAAAGAAACCAGAAGCATTCTTATTGGGCATTGTTGGGAGTGATATAAATAGAAAGGAATATAAGCTCTTTTTATATGCAATAACAGCAGCAAGAATATTATTGGCCCAAAAATGTAAGCGAGAAGAATTACCGATGATTGAAGAATGGAGGATGAAGTTAATGGACTATGCAGAACTAGATAAACTAACAGGAAGGATTCGAAACTGGCGGGAACAGGAATTCACGGAAGACTGGAGTGAATTTACAGACTATTTGAAAAGTATTTGTGAAGATCAGATGACGTTTGTAGGTTTGCAAGAAGTTTTGTGAGGAGTATTATTGGAAGTATTGCAAAAATGGAGAAGGGGGAGGATGATTTGTTAAGAGATGTAAAGGCAATATAAAGTTAAGAAATGCATAAGAAGTGGTTAAAACGGTGGATCATCAGAGGTGCTGATGGAAGCCTAAAAAGATTGTATAAGTGATAAGTTTTGTGGTACATTTTCTAATTTATATGCTAAAATCAATAAAAATTATTTTTTTAACAAAGGAAAAAGCAGACAGCTCAAATCAGCATGCTTGAAGCCCACAGCTGTGGATCAGAATCTTGGGAGTGTTCCCCCCACCCCGGGAACACCCAGTTAAGCATAAAACATGATAAGCCTGCTCTCCTTTTATCTAAAGCACTTGCTAGACTGTTGCTGGGAGTTTGCAAAAAGCCTGCCCACCTTCTCCAACTTGTCTATCATATCTTCAATGCTGACATCGGCTGACTGGAGCACCTTGCTTTCCATCTGCACCAGCCAAGTGCAGAGCTCTTTATTCTTTTCGTTGAACACAATCCAGGCATTGAGTCGGTCCTCAATCTCTTGCTTGCGCAAAGAAACCTATGGAAGAGGATACACACGACAGCTGTCTTTGTTATATCTCGGGAGGCAGCCAAAACTCAAGACTGAATATACACATCTGTTTCTTTCCCACAATAAAGGATGTCAACAGGCTTGGCTGGAAAAGGTAGACTTCTCAAGCAATCTATTCCTCCACTGTGCGGGAAAATTTTATCTTCCCCATGAATAAAAGGCAACCCAGATTGTTGACAACAATGGGATGTAAAGGTGGTCCAGAAAACACCAGATTTCCTCACACAGAGACACCAGTCCTTTTAGTTGCCAAAATGGGGCACCTTATTAGCCAAATATGAAACTTGAACACACAAAATATTAAATGTTCCATGCGCACGATATCAGCTGAAATGCTAAAACACAGTTTAGAGTAATGTGCATGAGCTTTGCATTCTCCCTCTGGTATAGTCTGTCATCCACCTGGAAGCTCAAACCTTGGTTTGAGTTTAAAATCATGATTAGCACAAGCTAAGCTTTCCCCTGATGCCTGTGACCTGGTCTGCATGAACCTCAGGCTTAGTTGCTTTTCCTTCCTTTCTCCTTCTCTGATGAAACTGCAAAGAGGATGTTGGCAACTTTCATTTCCATTATCAACTAACCACAGTTTCTTTTTGCATTGAAATTGGCAAACTGTGGTTAGGACCAACTATGGTTTATTGACATAGCCAACGTCAAACATGATTAATAAATCCTAGCTTTTTTCAGTAAACCATTGTGTGTTCCCCCACTCCCATCCCCAGTCAGGGGATGATATAGAAGTAGGTGTTGGGAAACATACAATATCCACTATCCTGCTTCTTATTCTGACATATTACAGAATCATAGAATTGTAAAGCTGGAAGGGGCACTTGTGTACAGTGGTACCTCAGGTTAAGTACTTAATTCGTTCTGGAGGTCTGTACTTAACCTGAAACTGTTCTTAACCTGAAGCACCACTTTAGCTAATGGGGCCTCCTGCTGCTGCTGCTGCCGCGCCGCCAGAGCAAGATTTCTGTTCTCATCCTGAAGCAAAGTTCTTAACCTGAAGCACTATTTCTGGGTTAGCGGAGTCTGTAACCTGAAGCGTATGTAACCTGAAGCGTATGTAACCTGAGGTACCACTGTACATCTATTCCAACCCTCCTGTAAGGCAGCAATATGCAGCTGTCCCATATGGGGTTCGAACCTGCAAACTTTGGTGTTATCAGCACCATGCTCTAACCAACTGAGCTATCACAATTGTCTTTCTTCAAGATGAGGAAGACCCTAGATTTGACCCCCAGCATCTCTAGGCAGAGTTTGTGGAGAAAACCCTTCTGAAACCCTGGAGAGCCATTGCCCGTCAGTTTGGACAGAACTGAGCTAAATGAACTTGTGGTCTGACTCACTAAAACCCAGCTTCCTACATTACCATGATAGGCACCCTCAGTAATGCGTACCTGTTGGAAATTAAAAACATCTCTGCTCAACCGGGCATCCATTGATAGCTGCTCAATGACTTTCCCCATCTTTGTTTACTGTGCTTACAACGTGCAGCGCCCCCCCCCCCCAGTATATTTTGATTTGTTTTAATGTAATATTTTTGAACACTGCAGAAACCCTTTCATAAAACAAACATAGGATAAGTTACGTTAAATGATGCCAAGTTAAAGCAGACACACAGCTGCCATTTTCAGCAGCAGGTGTGTGTCGCAGGTAACCTGCATTTCCATCCTCTGAGCTGCTCATTTAAGTGGACTGTTTGCGTGCTCCTATGTCTTCCTCTGTAATGCAACAGTGACTTTAGCCCTGCCTGTGCTAAACCCCTGACCTCCTGGTACCCCCCTCCCCGACTGTGTCTGCTCCGTTTGTTTTCCTCTCTCTTCCAGCAGGAGCATCTGGCTGGTTAATTCCATGGTTCTCCAGGACAGCTGCACTGCCTAGATTTAAATACTTACAGAGGCTGCAGCCTTTTCCGCGAATTGTTTTCAATACAATATGCTTCTGTTGGAGACCCCGGCTTAGGCTTAGATCTCTCAGAAAGCAAGTGGGGCATGCTAATTGCTGGATTTTGCACCTCAAACGTTTAACCAACTAAATATTTTCACCTCAGTTGCCAGGATTGTTCGGGACTTTTGTCCAATGAAGTGTATAAGCTTCAAGGAATCAGGACACATGGCCAGTCGCAATACCTTTGAGCCATGAGAGGAAGACCAGGTTCTAGTTTCTGCCTTGGCCTGATTGTTCCCCCTTGGGCAAATCATTATGTCTCTGGCCTGAGTCCCCAATTTGTATAATGGGAATAATGGTGACCTACTCGTGTAGGGACGTGGGTGGTGCTGTGGGTTAAACCACAGAGCCTAGGACTTGCCGATCAGAAGGTCGGCGGTTCGAATCACCATGACGGGGTGAGCTTCCGTTGCTCGGTCCCTGCTCCTGCCAACCTAGCAGTTCGAAAGCACATCAAAGTGCAAGTAGATAAATAGGTACCGCTCCAGCGGGAAGGTAAACGGCGTTTCCGTGCGCTGCTCTGGTTCGCCAGAAGCGGCTTAGTCATGCTGGCCACATGACCCGGAAGCTGTATGCCGGCTCCCTCGGCCAACAAAGCAAGATGAGCGCCGCAACCCCAGAGTCAGTCACGACTGGACCTAATGGTCGGGGTCCCTTTACCTTTACTCATTGTGTGGCCAAAACATAAAGGAATGTAAAGCAAGTCTGAGTCCCATCCAATGGAGTGGAAAACTCCCTTAGTGCCCTCTCTGAGAGGTTGCATGCAGGCACTGCAACAGCAGGGGGGAAAATGCAATGCAGTTCAAAGCTGCATATGGCTTTAGAACTGCATGAATACGACTTGGGGCGGGGGCGGGGGTAATAACGTGAATAGGTTTTCAACATCTGCTTGCAGTGCATTCACAGATGAAATCTCTCTCTGAAATTAAATTTCAAAAAGTTAAGCTTTAAGAGAGAGAGATTGAGCGCTGCCTGCTACCTGAGAACTACGAAAATACCAGGTGCTCTGAACACTGTAATACCTTTTCACCACCTGAATTATGTATTTAAGCTTTGAACAAAAAACATCCCTAGAGTTCAATTTGCTTCTCCTTGTATTGCTGCATTCTAAAATAGTTTTTAAAGTTTTCAGAAGTTCTCCTGGGAACTTTGTGGAGGGGGGAGGAAATAACATAGGAGGGGGGCAGATCTTTCGCATACTTTCGCCACAATAAAACTCCATCTTCAGGAAGAGAAAGAGAAACACTACCCGCAGCCCCCCCCCAAAACCCAGACCCCTTTTAAGACCCCTCAAGCAAAACCTCTCGTGCTTCTTTGTGCTTACACAGTTCCCTCCTGCCTCCCCAGAACTGCCTTCAGAAAGCCCAGCAGAGAAACAACCGCCTGCCCCTGTAAGCCACTTACTCTTAGGCAGAGCTCTTCCCACTGTCTGTGCAAATGCTCAACTTGCTCTTTCAGCACCATCACATCTTCCGCAAGGATGTAGTGAGCCAGGCCCTTCATGCTGCCAAGTTTGTTTGCGTTTTGGTTCCAGTTGGCCAGCGACTTCTCCAACTCCTTCATTGAAACACCAAAGGGGGGGGGGGAGACACACAACAACAGACCCTTTCAGAGTAAGCTCTGGGAGAGATGTGTGTGTGTGTGTGTGTGTGTGTGTGTGTATTTTCCTCCAAACCTTTTGGTTAATCCTATGATTGGCCTGTAGGAGGGGGAAGGGAAATGGGGGGGGGGGAGAGGAGGTGGAGGAGGGGAGGAATTTGCATATAGGAGCAGGCTGTGACTAGATGGGAAGAGGGGCAAGCTGCTTTATCCTTGCAAACGGCAGTTGTAACTTTCAGAAAGGGGCAGTAATTCTATCCCACATCCTTGAGATGTTTGGGAAACTCAATAAAATTTAATTAAAAAGAGAGGGAATCTGTGGTGGGGTCCTGTTCATGCTATTCATGCAATTGCTGCATGAAACTAGTACAGTGGTACCTCGGGTTAAGAACTTAATTCGTTCCGGAGGTCCATTCTTAACCTGAAACTGTTCTTAACCTGAAGCACCACTTTAGCTAGTGGGGCCTCCTGCTGCTGCTGTGCCGCCAGAGCACGATTTCTGTTCTCATCCTGAAGCAAAGTTTTTAACCTGAGGTACTATTTCTGGGTTAGCGGAGTCTGTAACCTGAAGCATCTGTAACCTGAAGTGTCTGTAACCCGAGGTACCACTGTAGAACAAACCCACGCATGTCTACTCAGAAGCAAGCCCTCCCCCAATTCTGTTCAGTAGAGCTTCTTCCTGTGTATAGGATTTCCTTCCCCTCCACCTTAAGAGTGGGGGGTGGGGAGGAGAAGGAAACATGCTTTGAAGCAGAGTGTTTTTGTGTTGTTTTTGTGTCACCTCAACAACTTTGATCAGAGCCAGGGGGATGTAACATTTAAGAGTGTTGGACTAGGACATGGGCAGGCAAACTAAGGCCCAGGGGCCAGATCCAGCCCAATCACATTCTAAATCCGGCCCATGGACCATGCGGGAACCAGTGTGTTTTTACATGAGTAGACTGTGTCCTTTTACTTAAAATGCATCTCTGGGTTATTTGTGGGGCCTGCCTGGTGCTTTTACATGAGTAGAATGTGTGCGTTTATTTAAAATGCATCTCTGGGTTATTTGTAGGGCATAGGAATTTGTTCATTTTTTCCCCTTCAAAATATAGTCCGGCCCCCCACAAGGTCTGAGGGACAGTGGACCAGCCCCCTGCTGAAAAAGTTTGCTGACCCCTGGGCAAAAGCCTCTCTGAGTTTAGGTGAAAATAATTCCCCACAGACTTCAAGATGTCCTAGGAAAGTGCAAGCAAGGCAGCAGCCTCAGACTGCAAATGCAAATGGGATTCATTTGCAAATCGAGACCCATATACCATTTTTGAACCCATTTCCCCAAAATACTTGCAAACAGTCTGCCCTGTGCCCCAGACTACAGTTATTCTTTTTGTTTTTGTCCATCTTTTTATCTTACAAACAACAGAACTGTGTGGATGCTAAGGGGCAAAAGGGAGCTACAGAACTGCTCCAGATATTGGAGGGAGAAGGTGAGGTTGTAACTCCACAGGTATAAACCGTTCTCCACAGGCTGATCTTTCCCATTCCAGATCCGCCATGCTGAAAACCCATACCACCAACTTTTTAAAGGAGCTTGTGTCCAAACAGAATTATATCTTTTTTTCAAAGACTTATATCAGTTTACCAAGAGTGCCCTGCCACTCTCAAAGCAGTACTTTAGCTTGGAACCTTAATTCCAAGAACCATTAACTCTACACTAGCTCAGCATGGTGCCCTAACCTCCTTTCCGATGCTATTTCAGAGCATCAGGAGTTGGGAGTGTGGATATTCTTTGAATCCGAATTCCTCAACCTGGTGCTCTCCTGATGTTATGGAGCTACAATTTGGGAGCTGTAGTTGAAAACATATGGAGGACAGGTTAAGGAAAGCTGCCTTGAATCACTCAACTTGCATAAATTTACTGGGACGGAAACAAATGAGAAGAGAAAGGCTCCTGTAGAAATTAGGACGTCAATGGCCAGGCAAAAGAAGCCTGTTTCCCAGAAGCACTTGAGGCTTCCGCTCCACTGGGCAGTAAGGCTGGACTAGGACCTGGGAGACTAGGGTTCAAATCCCTACTCGGCCATGACGTTTACTAGGTGACCTTGGGTCAGTTGTTGCCTCTCACAGCCTAACCTACCTCACAGGGTTGTTGTGGGAATTCATTCACGATGAGAGAGGGGAAATCATGTACGACACCCTGAGCCCAATGTAGAAAAAGCTGGGTTGTAAATGCAAAAGAGAAACAATCTTTTGGTTTTAAAAGCTAAACTAGGGAAGTGCCATATTTTTCGCTCCATGAGACGCACCTGACCATAAGACGCACCTGGTTTTTAGAGGAGGAAAACAAGGAAAAAAAACATTCTGAACGAAACAGTGGATGTATGATTTTTGTGGTTCATGCTATGGCCACGGACATGATATGTGATTTGATAGTGAGTTTGGGGTAGCCCAATGCAAAAATCCTGAGAATCCATGTGGATCCATGCTTTGTAACCACGTTTTTGCGCCATTCTGGCCCCACGAAACAGTGGGTGATTTTTTGGTGCAGGCTGTAGCCATGGACATGCTATGGGATCTGATGGTGAATTTGGGGTGACCCAATGCAAAAATCCTGAGGATCCATGTGCTTTTACCTCCCCCATCCCAGGCAGCCTCCTTTATCGCTAGAGTCCCTTATCTCCCTCTGATCACTTGCCGATCAGCTCCTCAGCAACTTTGTTTCAACACCCCCTTCCCTCTTTCTAAAAAAAAAAAAAAAGCACGATCTGCTTTTTGTCCCTGGGCAATTCGGCTCCAGGGACCACGCATTCGCGCCATAAGACGCACAGACATTTCCCCTTACTTTTTAGGAGGAAAAAAGTGTGTCTTATGGAGCAAAAAATACGGTAATTGACAATTCAGGGTTTTCTTTACCTTGGCGTGTTCCTTGGCGGCCTGAAGCTCAGCATGCTGGACTGGAAGAGGGTCTTTTATTCTTGCCTTCAGCTCCCGCAGCCTGTTGCCCAGGTTTTCAGTTTGGCTTTTGCAGCTCTCCCACGTCTGTAATTTCGAAGAGGGAAAAAGCAAGACATGAAGGGAGCTAATGGACGCCAGTAGACGTTGCTTAAAAGGATGGATGAAGCTAGTAACACCTAAGCCCTGAGCTATTTTGCTGTCCTCTTTACTAGACAGGGCAACTTGGTGTGCAGAGGTAGAAACTGACACTCAGAAAGCCTCATTGCCCAACTCAGCATCCAAGCCAGGGCTAGTGCAAGAAAATTCAGAAGAATTCAGGATTTGGGGACCATTTGCTACCACTCAGGCCTTTGTAACATCTCAGGAGCCAGCAAAATAGGAGTGGATTCAGATCCTGAACTATGGGCCAGGATTTATGTTAGGGGGGCAGGTTTCATATGGGGGGGGCAGAACCTCAGTTATTTTTATTGATTTACTTGATTTCCTCTCCCCCAGCTATGCCTGTGTCCTGAACTCTTTTACTCCCCTGCCACACAGCCTAGTTTTGTTTTTTTTTAAGGTAGGCATTCCTTTGTGGTGTCAATGCCATAGTAACACCACCCCCATCTAATTCCTTAATTAGTGTGCCTTGGGCTTGCCAATCAGAAGGTCGGCGGTTTGAATCCCTGCGATGAGGTGAGCTCCTGTTACTCGGTCCCAGCTCCTGCCCACCTAGCAGTTCGAAAGCACGTCAAAGTGCAAGTAGATAAATAGGTACCACTGCAGAGGGAAGGTAAACGGCGTTTCTGTGCGCTGCTCTGGTTTCGCCAGAAATGGCTTAGTCATGCTGGCCACATGACCTGGAAAAACTGACTGCGGACAAATACCGGCTCCCTCGGCCTATAGAGTGAGATGAGCGCCGCATCCCCAGAGTCGTTTGCGACTGGACTGGACATGAGAGTCGTTTGCGACTGGACTGGACATGAGCCAACAGTGTGACACGGCAGCTAAAAAAGCCAATGCAATTCTGGGCTGCATCAATAGGAGTATAGCATCTAGATCAAGGGAAGTAATAGTGCCACTGTATTCTGCTCTGGTCAGACCTCACCTGGAGTACTGTGTCCAGTTCTGGGCACCACAGTTCAAGAAGGACACTGACAAACTGGAACGTGTCCAGAGGAGGGCAACCAAAATGGTCAAAGGCCTGGAAACGATGCCTTATGAGGAACGGCTAAGGGAGCTGGGCATGTTTAGCCTGGAGAAGAGGAGGTTAAGGGGTGATATGATAGCCATGTTCAAATATATAAAAGGATGTCACATAGAGGAGGGAGAAAGGTTGTTTTCTGCTGCTCCAGAGAAGCGGACACGGAGCAATGGTTCCAAACTACAAGAAAGAAGATTCCACCTAAACATTAGGAAGAACTTCCTGACAGTAAGAGCTGTTTGACAGTGGAATTTGCTGCCAAGGAGTGTGGTGGAGTCTCCTTCTTTGGAGGTCTTTAAGCAGAGGCTTGACAACCATATGTCAGGAGTGCTCTGATGGTGTTTCCTGCTTGGCAGGGGGTTGGACTCGATGGCCCTTGTGGTCTCTTCCAACTCTATGATTCTATGATTCTATGGACTTAACTGTCAGGGGTCCCTTTACCTTTACTTACTGCCTGTGGGACAAGCTTTGTTCTGCAATTTGTGATGGGTCTGTGTCTGTAAACATACATGTTGCTTTCATCCTGTTCTCAAGATGAATCAACACCAGCTTGGAAACTCCATTATAGGAATATGGGGGTTCCAAACTCTCTTATGCTAAATACCTGCAGGGTGCGCTGAAGCTGCTTTCTGATCTTCTCCAGCTGAAGCTGGGTTTTGCTCCAGGTCTCTTGCACATGCGTCATCTTGAGCTGTAGGGCAATTCTTGCCTCGGGGTTTGCCACGTCAAGTAACTTCTCCCCAGCTGCCAAGGTTAAGGCGTGCTTAGTCTGCCATCTCTGAAGGAGGAGCTCCTTTTTCTAAAAAGGAAACAGGGAAACATGCCCAAACTGTCATCATATGAACACACAGAGACATGGCCACAAAGCAATAAAACAATACCAAACAGTTTTAGTGGAGAAATAATTCCTTTTTAAGAACCACTGTTTGGAGAGTTCTTGTTTAAAAGGTTCTCTCAGTCTGGTTTCCGCAGGATTTGTACAACGATAACAATGCCTAATATTTATATGCAGTGGTACCTCGGGTTACATACGCTTCAGGTTACACACTCCGCTAACCCAGAAATATTACCTCGGGTTAAGAACTTTGCTTCAGAATGAGAACAGAAATCGTGCTCCGGCGGCATGGCGGCAGCAGGAGGCCCCATTAGCTAAAGTGGTGCTTCAGGTTAAGAACAGTTTCAGGTTAAGAATGGACCGCCGGAAGGAATTAAGTACTTAACCTGAGGTACCACTGTACTAGATTTGAAAAGACACAAATGCTTAAAAATAATAATTCTCCCTGTATGTCCACCAATAAATTCAAGGCAATTTGTGGGGTCCCTCTCATTCATTTTATCCTCACAACTCTTGGTGGTAGGTTAGACCGAACGTGTGCCCCCCCACCTCTCTCTCTCTCTCTCTCTCTCTCTCTCTCTCTCTCTCTCTCTCTGTGTGTGTGTGTGTGTGTGTGTGTGTAAACAAGGCCTCACATCCAGTCACCCTGAGAACTTTGTTGCTGAGTCAGGATTTGAACCGAGGTCTCCACAGTCTATTCCAAATATTCTCCACATTACATACACCCCCACCAGGAGCAGGAGAGGAGAAACAGCCAGGACAACTGCAGAGCAGGTAGAACATCTACAATCTTCCTGCTCTACTTTTGTTGATGCTCCCCGAGAAAGGAGAAGAGAGATTTTTGGAGAAAAAGAGATGAATTAATATTAGAGGTAGCTAGAATAACTGGATCCACTGCTTTACGAAAAAAAGGAAGTCAGTTTTTAACGCAGGGGTGAGCAAACTTAAAGCTTGAGGGATCTACTTTATTTTTCCTTAGGACCCTGAGGTTCACCAGCTGGAGCCAGGTGTGCAAAATATGGACTTAACCTGGCGGGCATTCTCCAATAATTAAGGAACAAGATGCCAGGAGTTTCTGATCTGGACCAAAACAAACCTCTTAAGTCCTTCCACATATAAAAAACGACCCTACACTTGGTCTCCCCTCAAGCATTCTATTTCAGCAACCTAATTTATAGGGTGAATTATTTTCAGTTATTGCTATAGTTAAGACAACTGAGAGACAGAAATAATTTTCCATTACACTGCAAACCACCTAGATTCTGAGCGATCTTCTGCCCACCCCTAGTTTAACGGATGCCAACAGATGCCGAGTCCCCTTTAAGTTTTCCAAGCACTAGCAATTTTGATCTTTTAAAAATGCAACGCTATCTATGTTTCGCTGGTTGTAGGAAGAGGAGGCCTAACCTTGATGTCGTGACTCAGATTCCTGAGATGGTGTAGACTATACTTCTCCTGACTCTCCACAGCCGCCATGAATCCACTTGTGTGCATGAGGATCTTCTTGATGTCTTGTAGTGAAGTTGTGAATTTTTGCCATTGCTTTACGTGACTGTCAATCTCACCCTTTCTCTGCTGAGCTGCCCGGACGATGCTTTGCCACTGTTCCTTCAGCAGGGTGAGTTTGGAGAGAAACACAGTCCTGAAGTGGTCAGAGATTAACTTGTCAGTCATGTAGCATATTCTTCTTCGTCTTCTTACTACTACTACTACAATTTATATCCCACCCTTCCTCTCCCAAAGGAGTCCAGGGCAGCAAACACACAAACGATAGAACAATTAAAAACAATTGCACTCCAGATGTAGACTGAGAACAATTTCAACTTGAAAGGCTTGTTAGAAGAAGGTCTTCCATACACACACAAAAACGCAACAGAGATGTCGCCTGTCTAATATGTGATGGGAGGGAATGCCAAAGGTTAGATGCCACAACACAAAGGGCCAGATTCCTATATTGTTTGGAATGGACCTTTTGATAACGTGCTACCTGTGGGAGGTCATCACCTGTGGCCTGGGTATATAAGGGGTGAGACTATCCTCTGCTCAGCTCCATGACTCACTGTTTTAGGCACGGTGATTTATTATGACACCTTCAACCCTCCCTTAAAAACTGTTGTCGGGTTCAAGCCTTGGAATGCACACACCTCACAACTGCACCCCAATTTGAAACACACAACCGAGCCATATATCTCACCGGTTTTCAGCTTCTCCCGATTCCAGCACGTGCAAAGCCTTTGACATGATAGAATTAAAAGTCTGCTGGTTCACCAAGATCTCCGCTTGCAATGTCTGTAAACACCAAAGGAAATATTTTAATTATGCTTCATGCAAAGGGAAAGATTAAAACCACGGCACAAGTATAGCCCTTTGCAGAGCACTGATCTGCCTGGGCACTTTATTTGCAAGAGTTCTGCTCTTGCTCTTTGCAGATGTGAAATCTACACCCACAAAGTGCTGCTGAGAAGTGTTTTGAGAAGAAAGAAGGAAGGAAGAATGCCTTGCCCTCCTTCTTCCCGCAAAGGTAAGTGTGGCACGTTTACCTTGGGCGTGGGGCCATCTTTCAGCCAAAGGGCCAAATCCCAGGAGTGGGCAGGGCCAGAGGAAAAAGAGGGCAGAGCAATGGTTGTGGCCCTTACTTCTGTATATTTGAGCCAGACTGTATTTAACTAAATAATCCTTTTAAGGCAGGGATGAAACTTGGGCACAGGAGGACTAAATAATAAAAAATTATTATTATTATTTTTACTACTACTACCACCGCTACTATTACTATTACCAATATTACAAAATTCCAACTATTTTCTACTCCAATACTTCAACCAATACTTTATCAAGCCCTGACCATGCCTACACCTATGTCTTGAAGATGCAAGTTAGCAGAAGCACAGGCTGCAAAGATTTGCTAAGATGTACCATCCCAGATTAGGGACGCTGGTGGCGCTGTGGGTTAAACCACAGGGCCTAGGACTTGCCGATCAGAAGGTCGGCGGTTCGAATCCCCACGACGGGGTGAGCTCCCGTTGCTCGGTCCCTGCTCCTGCCAACCTAGCAGTTTGAAAGCACATCAAAGTGCAAGTAGATAAATAGGTACCGCTCCAGCGGGAAGGTAAACGGCGTTTCCGTGTGCTGCTCTGGTTCGCCAGAAGCGGCTTAGTCATGCTGGCCACATGACCCGGAAGCTGTACACCGGCTCCCTCGGCCAATAAAGCGAGATGAGCGCCGCAACCCCAGAGTCGGTCACAACTGGATCTAATGGTCAGGGGACCCTTTACCCTTTACCATCCCAGATTACAAGTAAGGAATAGCATACTCTCTCATATAAAAAGCCTTCTGCATATAGGACACTTGCAAGTTAGGAATACAATTGCTTTTTTATTATTCAGTTGTAGTGGAGCAATGGAGACAAGTTTTTCCTACTGTCCGGGGATAGGCAATTTGTGGTAATATCACAAATGTTATGGTCTGTTTTTCAGGATACCTAAAACCTTTTGCTTCTTAGGGGCTTCCCCACATTTTCTTCAAAAAACTGCTTTGCGCAGGTAACTACCGTAGTGTTATCTAATTTCTCAAAAGCAGGGGGTCCATGGCTTGGCTTTTGGAAAATAGGGGGTCCTCACTGATTAGCAAATCAGGAACCACTCCCCTAGAGCGACCTCAGGAAATCTAATTGGCTAGAGAATGAAACTGTACCATGGCAAAATATAACTCAAGACCCACAGCCAATGTTTTGCTTGGTGTGGCAATCAGATCCAGCTTTCTGCTCTGGATTGGGGCCAAGACAGTGAGGAACATTACCTCATACTCCCTCTGCTGTTTCCGCAGCCCCTCTAGGCTGCCCGCCATTTCTTCCCTCAAGACCTCTTTCATTTTCTCTTGGAACAGCACCCACTTTTGGCATCTCTGAATGAACTTTTCATCAGACTGAATGCCCTGCAGTTCACTGCAATGAAAAACAAAATTCAAAATCAGTTCTGCAGCCGCGAATTCTGCCAGTTACGCTTTTAGTCATGCATGATTGTGGCCCAGCTGGCAAGGGTGGCTTGTGCCCATTGGGACTGATGGGGCAGAACACAGGGAGCCCTACAGTAGGTGGGGCCTGATCCAATGACTGGCAGAGCTTGACACGAATCAGCAGTGTGATGCAGCAGCAAAAAAGGCTAATGCTATTCTCAGCTGCATCAACAGAAGTCTAGCGTCCTGATTGAGGGAAGTCATAGTCCTGCATTGTTCGGTATTGGTCAGACCACACCTGGAATACCGTGTCAAATTCTGGGTACCACAATTTAGGCAGGGTGTTGACAAGCTGGTGAGCAGAGGAGGGTGACCAAGATGATCAAGGGTCTCAAAACCAAGCCTGATGAGGGAGTTGGGTATTTTTAGCCTGGGAAAGAGGAGTGTAAGGAGAGATATGATGGCCATCATCAATTATCTAAAGGGCTTGGACCCAAACAAATGGATTTTAAGTGACAAGGAAGGAGTTTCTGACTAAACATCAGGAAGAACTTTTTTTACCAGCATTTCTCCAGAGCCATAGCTTTCTTCTGGGTCCATTGCCAGTTCAGATCCTGCAGTCTTTTTGCAGTGAAGTCACTGAGCGGAAACCTAAAGCTGAATTCATTCAGACTCTCCATCTCAGGTGATAAAGCTGTGAGGACCAACATCTGGCTCTGAGAAAAAGGACAAGACAGATGAGGCTGCTGGTTTGCAAAAGCCTATCATGCTTCCTGGTGGGAGACAGGATCAGCAATTCTTTTGGGCACAATGTGCAAAACACCAGGTGCCAGGAAAGCCAAAGGAACAAGAACCACCAAATGCTATACAAGGAAGGACACCAGCTAGGGAAGATCAGAATGGCCTCAAACGAATTTTTTAAACGGCCCACTTTGTTCTTGAAGAACTGATTATGCTCCCCTATATTTTCCTCCCCTGCCGCCCAGAAGGGACGAGTGAGTTGCAGTTCCAAACATCTGGTGGGTACCAGGCTGGGAAAAGATGGCCTATGAGCTTTTATGGCTTACCATGAGTAGATCTGAGTCTTCAGTGCCTTGGTTCAGATTTTCCAATACTTCCGTGAACCCTTTAACATGATTCTCCAGGTTTTCCAAGCAAGTCTCAAAACGCTTCAGCTGTAAAAGGTCAAACTGAGGAGAGAAATTAATATGCTGATGTTTGCAGAGGTTTAATTTTCATTCCGATTAGCCAATCACCTTATTTATTATTTTGAACTTTTCTTTCTTTCTTTTATATGGTGCTCTATGTTGAACATTGTAAACTGCCCTGATACGGAGGAAAACATCTGTACTAGGATGCTACCTTTATTTGCACAGCGAAACTGTCACAAAATAGCGTGCCTGCTTTTGAGTTCTCTAGAACTCTCAACTGGGCTAGAAGATGATTAAAGGGGAGGGGAAAGAAAATCTTGCAAAAGTCAAGGCAGAATTTGGGAGGAGGCGGCTGACATGCAAATGAGGTGCCATGGAGTTGCAGCAAGGCCTTTTGGGAAAAAGAAGCTTAACAATGGCTGCTTCGCCATCTCTGGAAACAGAAAAATGAGCATTTGCTCACTTCCATCTACTGAGAAGCAGGATAGGTGGAATACAGGAAGAAATGAGGAAACAGACTGTTCTTTGGTAGAAATTAATTTTGCACCTAGTTTTTTTTAGTAAAAAACAGCACAGATCCGGCAAGCCTGAAGCCTGCTAATGGTGTGGGCATATAAATTTGTATGGCCAATGGCATTTCCCAACAAATACATTTGGGGGGAAAATCACAGAAGCATTATTCCTCTCTCTCTCTCCCCCCCCCCCCGCCCCGCACCAGAACCTGTTGAAATGTAGGAGTTAACAGCAAAGCGACCCACTCAGAAGTACCTCAAACTCATTTTCTTTCATCTGTAGCATCTTCTCCAAATAGGAGATCCTTTGAAGTGGCTGGAGTTTTTCTGGAAGAAGTGGTTCTGTGGGCTCAGTCAGCTGAGCTATTTCATCTGCCAGCTCAGAAACGGGAAGAAAACTTTCTTTGATGTTCTGAAGGTCCAGTTTCAGCATCTGGAAAGAAAGGAAGATGCATCAAGAGAAAGAAACGAAGGCTCCTGGGTTATGGTGTTGGTTCCACTCTCAGATTGATGTGTCCGCCCTCAGACCCAGATGTTTCCCTGTCCCTGGGCACAATAGGCCAGAAAGGAAATCACTTTTGTGATTTGAAGTTCTCCAAATTTTGCAATGAAGTTCTCGTCTCCAAACACGTTATCAAAACGTGCATGCAAACGACAGGATGAAATTCATTCGGAAATGTGTATTTTGTAATAAAATAGGCTCAAGAATTGGAAATCAGAAGAAGTACCAACATTGAAAGATTGGCATAGTAATTTTTTTGAAATGATTGAATTAGCGAAAATGATGGCAACAAATAGAATGCAATCTAATCAAAATCTTAAACAGGAATGGGAATGTGTAGAAGAATACATGACCGAAAGATGCTCCAACAAGAATTTATTGATATGTATGGACTGATTTCACAAAGCTAAACTAAGCTAAGCTAAGCTAAGCTAAGCAGATATATAAGATTGAATGTTTAATTATTAAGATACAAAATCACAATCTCAATAATAAAGTTACAAAATAATAACAAGGAAGTCACACATGGGTGGAGGGAAGGGCCAGAAATAAGAAATGGATAAATGTTGGTACATAATGAAACGTGAAAATGTGAATTTACGAATATAATGTATATGTATCAATATGTAAAGATTTCATATATGTAAGGTAAAGGGACCCCTGACTGTTAGGTCCAGTCATGGCCGACTGTGGGGTTGCGGCGCTCATCTCGCTTTATTGGCCGAGGGAGCCGGCGTACAGCTTCTGGGTCATGTGGCCAGCATGACTAAACTGAGGAAACGCCGTTTACCTTCCCACTGGAGGGGTACCTATTTATCTACTTGCACTTTGATGTGCTTTCGAACTGCTAGGTTGGCAGGAGCAGGGATCGAGCAACGGGAGCTCAGCCCGTCGCGGGGATTCGAACCACCGACCTTCTGATCAACAAGTCATAGGCTGTGTGGTTTAACCCACAGCGCCACCTGTATCCCATTTCATATATGTATTGCAACATTAATAATAAATAAATTAAGTGCAAAAAAAAGGCTCAAGATGTGTGTCATGCACCGGTTGGATGCAGAGGAATGGTGAGAGGAAGCAGCTGGGGAACCACCAAGCGAAGAAGGCTCAGAGCTCAGGGAATGGTGGTGGGACAACAATGAGTGGGCAGAGAGAGAGGACTGGGAAGAGATGGTTTCAGAAGCTGAAGGGGTAAATAGGGCTAAGTGAGCTGAGAGAGTCCGTGGCGGAGAGAAGTCCAGAATCAGAGGCAGAAGCGGAAGCAAGAGAGTGGGAGAAGAGAGGCCAAGAGGCAGAGATTAGTCTGGTTGGTGAAGAGTCACAGGTGTCTCCCACCCCAACCTCGCTGTCTCCCAGAACCAGAAGAGGTGTGAAAAGGGTGGAGGAGAACTTGGCTGCATACAGGCGCAGTCTCTGATTGCTTGGGGAAAGCCCTGGAGAGGAGGGGACTTAGATGGCTGTGAGGAGCTGGGGCTTTCAATCTTTCATGGAGTAAGTCCCACAAGGAATGAGCTGCTGTGCTCATTAGGCCTGAGTCTCTAACGAGTCTGTGGAGATCGTGCTTTTGCTAATAAAGAACTAAATCTAACTTCTATCAGAGTGGGTCAGGATGGGGCTGTTCTCTTACAGAACTGCAAGGAGGAGAGAAAAAGGGAGGGGAAAACCTGGCTGGATGCTGAAAGTGGAGAACTGTGATAAGCAGCCTTAAAGGTAGTGGAGGGTCAGTCAGGCAGCGTACCTGAGATTTCATGGCCTGCAATCCCTGTGCACAGATGATTAACATTACAAATAGAATTAAGATACGCGTTGCGCTCCTTGGTAGTTCTTTATCCGGGCGGGTGGGTGGAGATTTGGGAACATCTCTTCTGAAGTGTATAATTTAATACAATTTCCACTTAACACCAGTTACCTAAAAAATCGTGCTTTCTGGATGGGAATGGCAGCTGTGCTGTTAATGGGCATAAAGTAAGTCTAAAATGCTAATTTACTGCCATTAAGGACAAATTTCGCCAATGTGACTAATGCATGCCTGGCATCCAAAGCCCTTTTCTCTTTGTGGCGATGCTCTTTAAGGCCAAATGAGCCCGTTGCTTCAAAAACGATCCATTTAAATTTCTTCCCATTAGACTTTGCATACAATTTATTAAGGGCACAAACACATTTCTATCCGCTCACGGGGGCGGGGGGGGGGGGGGGGCGGAATGCAAGAATAACTTTAACACAAGTCCTCAATCTCACCTAAAACTGTTAGCACGGGGAAAGGGCTAGGCTTAAAAGCACATAAAGTGCCCAATTGGATTCCTAGCAGTCATTCACAACTGACAAGGGGTGTAACATACCTCCCCGTCCATTAGGGTTCTTTCTCTGGTATTATTCTTCACAAAAGGAAGAAGAATAGTTTGGCTCTCCTCCACCGATATCGGGAAAGGGCTATTAGCACCGGGTGGATTTAATAGCTGCTTCATTTATGACAAAATTATCCTGGGTTTTCTTTGTCAGCAAGAGATACAAAACTGCATCGTAAAAAGCCACTTCATTTTTAGAAGAGAGCCGATATCCTTCCATCTCTGAGCTACTGGAGAGTTCTGTTGAGGCCTTCTGTTCAAGAAGGCAGTGAAACACTTTCCCTGAGGCTTGCGGTGCTGACCAGTTCGCTTAAGGCAAAGAAGGATCCCGATCCGACACAATTGCTGACACCTTTGGCCTGAGCCCAAGAAGCTTACCTTGGGGCAGGGGAAGAAAGCATCAAAGCATCTAGGCTGCATCAACAGAAGTATAGTACCCAGATCAAGGGATTGAATAGCCCCACTCCAGTCTGCCTTGGTGACCCATACTGTGTCCAGTTCTGGGCAGCACAATTTAAGAAGGATGTTGAGGTTCTATGGCCATCTGTCACGGACGCTTTATTTGAGATTCCTGCATTGCAGGGGGTTGGGTTAGATGACACCCCCCCCCCCAGGGTCAATTTGAAATCTACAATTCTACGATTCTATAATGCAGCCTGGCAAAGACACTCAGGGAGGGTGCAAGACAGGGCTAGTGAGGGGTGTGGCCTGGGGAGAGTTCCAAGGACCACATACAAAGGCTGGAAGGCCATTTGGCACCCATCCCTGATTGCCTCCACACCCTGAGATCTATCATCTTCTTCTTCTTTGGCGATCACTTGTAGTTGAGTAAGACTGTCTTCCATGAACACGGTTTTAACAGTGAATCCGTAAGTGACTGTGGAGCCCAATTCTGGATCCACACATCCTTCCATAGGTTTCTGGGCAGGAGTTGATCACGGTGTGGATTCGCCAAGCGTGCCGTCCTCTTAGTACGTTTCTCCCTTTCATCCTGAGTTTGAGCATCTTCAAAGCCCATGACACCTTTGGTAAAGGCTGTTCTCCAATTGGAGCGCTCACAGGCCAGTGTTTCCCAGTTGTTGGTGTTTATACTACATTTTAAAATATTTGCCTAGAGAGAGTCTTTAAGCCTCTTTTGTTGACCAGCATTACACTTTCCATTTTTAAGTTCAGAATAGAGTAGTTGTTTGGAAGACGAAAATCAGGCATCCGAACAACATGATCAGTCCAACAAAGTTGATGTTGAAGAATCATTGCTTCAACACTGGTGATCTTTGCTTCTTCCAGTACACTGGCATTAGTTCACCTATCTTCCCAAGTGATATGTAAATTTTTTCGGAGACACAGTTGATGGAATCTTTCGAGGAGTTGGAGATGTTGTTTATAAGTAGTCCATGTTTCACAAGCATACAGTATGGCTGGCAGTACAATAGCTTTGTAAACAAGCATTTTGGTTTCTCTGCGAATGTCCCGGTCCTCAAACACTCTGCACTCGCAGATAGAGCATCCCTTTCTTATTCTCCACCCACTTTCTAGGCAACCACACCATGGAAATCCCATTAACCTACCTTCACATCCTCAACCTTCTGCTTAAGGAAGTCCATCGTATGACCTGCAGCCACATCTGCCAAAAGGGAACCATATTGCTCTTCATACTTGTCCACCTTGGCCATGACTTCAGCATGTAAACCAACGTAAGATTCCCAAAGTTGTAAAGATGCTTGTGCTTTGTGTAGGTGATCTTCAATTTCTTTGTTCATCAGTGTCCATCTATAAAAAAATTAAATTAAATTAAATTAAATGCAGCATTACAGTGGTACCTCGGGTTACATACACTTCAGGTTATAGATGCTTCAGGTTACAGACTCCGCTAACCGAGAAATAGTACCTCTGGTTAAGAACTTTGCTTCAGGATGAGAACAGAAACCATGTTCCGGTGGCACGGCAGCAGCGGGAGGCCCCAATAGCTAAAGCGGTACCTCAGGTTAAGAACAGTTTCAGGTTAAGAACAGACCTCCGGAACGAATTAAGTACTTAACCTGAGGTACCACTGTATAGCAAACACTTCAATTACCTCTCACATTCCTTAAGAGCACATCTACCTACCTTCCTACGGTTTGTTCATACTAGGGAAGAGCACTGAGTGACTTGCTCAGCATCAGAGTGGGAAAACGTCACGCGCCACGGTTGATGGACGTGTGTTCTGAAATGTGGAGGGGGCTTCTTTTCTTTCTTTAGGCAGATAAATGCATGGAGCTAAAATGCGCCACATCACTAGGCTGCTGGTCACATGCATGCGCGGCATGTCTGCCAGAAGCCTCAAAGGAAGTTAGTTGGCTCCTAATGCCAACCTAAGCAAGATGCCAAACTCATCTGATGGGATTTCCAAAGATTAGCTTCCCCGGTGATGGGAGCACCAAACTTGAAAATGAAACAGGAAGCACAAAGGAAATCAGGAAGGGGAAAATTGCAGCCTTCCAGGTGTTGCAAGAATGCAACTCCTATCATTACCTGGCTATTAGCTATGCTACCTGGGGGAGCGATAGGTGTTAGGGTTCAGCAATATCTGGAGAGCCACAGACTCCCAATCTATGCATTAAGCCATCAAGATGGCTTGGAGAATAAACTGCCTAGCTCTGGCTTTTAGAGACTGAATCTCGCTTAAGCTCTGATCAAGGTCAAACCGTTTTTATTTGCCAGGGCATATGATGTTGTGATGCTGGTTCGTCTGCTATATTGCTTTAGTTGCCATTAAACTATCTATTTCTAAAACAAAGGTTCCGTCTTACTGCTTAATTATATTCATGTTTCGGTGTGATTAATTGTCTATCACCAGGGGATAGGAGTGTAGGCCTGAACACAACATGGCAACTGTGTTTCTACTGCGCATCTGGACATGCCTATTAAATGGCCTGGTTCGCACATAACAGTAAGCCAAACTATGGCTAAGCATGAATGTGCAAGCGTTTGGGTACTCATGGTAAAAACTATTGTTGCTTCAGTTCCCCTGCTGTTGCACTAACTAGAGCTAAGCCATAGCACACACAGTTGCTATGTCTGTGCGTTTCACCAAAGGGTAGAGATGGGGGCGAGCAAGACTGGATTTTATATTCCTACAGGCAGGATATTAACGAAGGCAGGTTCCTTTTTCCAAGTACCCCAAAACCTGGGCAGCAGCTAAAAGCATCCAGTCTGAATGTTCTCTCTTCCTCCCACATCCCATCCTGAGACAGGCAGCAGATGCAGACTCCATGGATTCATCATCCTTTAGCTTTTCCCTCTAACATCCCTCCCTCCCACTGCTGCTTTGTTTGCTATGTAGTCTGATGAAGATCTTTGCAGAATACAAAAGGTTGCACACTACTTTGTGCCCCGTTGACTAGCCTAATAAAAGCCTTGTCCAATATGCATTTTGGAATGTTGCCCGATGCTTCGTGCCTCCCCACAGGCTGATTATCACTGGTGTCAGGGACTCAGGAGCAGGAGCACTGGGGAGAGAGGAAATGGAGAGCGAAGGGGAAGAATCCGAGAGCAGCGTAGGGGAGTATGACAGTGGCCCGAGAGATTCCATGAGCTTCTCCAGTGAATCAGAAGATTCCCAGAAGGGGGCGTCTATGGTCAGGGCAAGGGGGGTCCCAGGGGGGACGCACCAGAAACAAGGAGACAGAGGGGAACCCCAAAGCAGCAGTGGGGGATTGGGACCAGTCTCCCCATCAGAGCGTAGTGGGGGGGAAGAGTCACATGTGTCAGGGCCAGCGTCTCCTCCAGCGGGGAGAGAGAGTGAGTCAGGGCTGACCACGCCTCCAACGGAGGGGAGGTCAGTTGCAGCTAGCCCCCCCGAAGGGGGAAGCAGTGACAGCAGCAGCAGTGAAACGGTCAGGAGAAAAGTTACCGGCTGGGCGCGCGCGCCAAGTTCAAATGTACAGGCGCGGGGAACAGCAGGAGACCCGGATGGGGAACCAGCTCCTAAAGCCCGCCGGAGGGAGGGGGAAGGCTCAGGGGACTCAGCGTCAGAAGAGGCTAGAAAGGGCGAGACCCCAACGGCCAGGCGGAACCAGAGGCGGAAGGAACTGAGGAAGAGGTGGAGTAAGGCTAGAATCTTAAATTGGTGTCAGGGGGGAGGAGACTCAGACGGAGCATCAGCGGTCTGACAGTTGAGACGTAGAGCTGCGCGCTGCGGCTCTGGAAGTGAAACTGAACTTCAATAAAGACTTTTATACTTAACAAAGAAGCAGCGTTGGTCCTTTGTGAGCTGGGACCTCGGGCAGCTCTGACAACTGGGTTATTTGGGCTAGTGGTGATCAGCTTAAGCCAGTGGTTCTCAAACCTGGGTTCCCAGCTGTTGTTGGACTACAACTCCCATCATCCCTGACCACCCGTCCTACTAGCTAGGGATGATGGGAGTTGTAGTCCAACAAATAGGCAGGGACCCAAGTCTGAGAAACACTGGCTTAAGGGTATCCACCAGCGAGCTGGTTACCCACAGAACCACCACTCTGATACTGGAGAGCAAGGATGACATCAGTAGAACTGTCCTCCTCACCTCAAAGTTAAACATTATGCAGCAAAGCGGGTTCTCCTTCATGGAGAGCACGTGTTGCGGTGTTGGCAACCATGACATCCCCTGTTGCTGGGCGGGTTAGTATGGATGGCCATGAATTTGATAGGGCACCTCCAATTGTTGCTGGGGAGAATTTAATGCTGCAAAATTGTTTGATTGATGGGGGTGCTATTTATTCCCTGTGCGCAGCGCTGAGCTTCCTCTTTTCGCTGCGCACATCGGATTACCCGCCCACCCTCCCTATATTTAGGGTTTGTTCGTGCTGACCTTGCTATGCCTGTCATGGGGTCGTCTGCTTTGGAGCAGCGGCCTGGTAGGAATTTTTGCCATTTGGCTGATTGGCTGGTGCCATTTGGTTTTTTGCCTACTGCATAGCAAATCGTCACAACTTGTAAGGTTGCAGTTTTGTTGTTGTTGTTTAGTCGTTTAGTCGTGTCCAACTCTTCGTGACCCCATGGACCAGAGCACGCCAGGCACTCCTGTCTTCCACTGCCTCCCGCAGTTTGGTCAAACTCATGTTTATAGCTTCGAGAACACTGTCCAACCATCTCATCCTCTGTCGTCCCCTTCTCCTTGTGCCCTCCATCTTTCCCAACATCAGGGTCTTTTCCAGGGAGTCTTCTCTTCTCATGAGGTGGCCAAAGTATTGGAGTCTCAGCTTCAGGATCTGTCCTTCCAGTTAGCACTCAGGGCTGATTTCCTTAAGGTTGCGGTTAGGCATTGGTTAATTTTGGTTGGTGGAGGGGATGTGGTTAGCTGTGCCTGCCCCTGCAACGCTGCTGCTGCAAGGGTATTCCATTAAAGGAATCCAGGGGCTTGCCATGCTCTTGTCCGAACCCCTGGCAAGGGGCTAGGGCCACGCAAGAGCCCCTGGGAGCATTTGGGGAGAGGTGAGAGCCTGGCACCCAGCTCTAGTCTCTCCCCAAAAATGTTTACCCTTACTGACTTCCGCAGGCTTGCGGTTGTCAGTTCTGTTCCTACCTCTAAGTGGGAACAGATAGTCGCTAACCAATGCCTAAGCAGCCACTCACATACTGTAATTCAACAAAGTTGTGTGAACCCTGTCTTTATTTGGGGGTGTCCTGGAGTTCCTCGACACGAAATTGCCACTGCATATGAAAGCAATGACTTGCTGGGGCCAGACAACAGAACGGTTAACAAATAAAATAAAGAAATCTTATTGTACCTTGTGCGTGCCTCTCTGCATTTCTCTTCAATAATCTCAGAAAATGAGGGATCACACAGCTTCTTCAGGTTACAAGCAGCAGCTTGGAGTTTAGCCCAGATTTCTTCATTACTCTCTGCTTTATCTTGAAGAGACTGTGGGAAAGAAATGCCACATGGCTGGTTGTGAGTGCAAAGGCATTCGAGGAGGCGGCTGTTGATATGCTAACCTGCATCTCTCTTCCCCAAGGGACCACATTTTAAAATTCTAAGCTGCCACAAATACGCTGCCAGCTTTCCATTAGTAAGTTCTGCTGCTGCTGCTGTTGTTCAGGTGAGATCTCACTCACTTGCTTCTCCCAAGCTTGGAGAAGGGAGAAGAGTCTACCACACCTTGCACCAACTCCAGAAAGACTTGGAATGTAGTGAGAAAGACTTCCCCTGCCCTCCTCCAGGCTTAAGAATGGGGGAATTTGCACTTAAAGTGGGGGGGGGAGAGAAGATCCAAGACCCAGCACGAAAAGACATTGCGCTCCAGCCCCTTCAGCCACTCCCTAGCAAGGCCTCTGTGCTGCCTTTTATCATCCCAGTTTTGATCAGGCACGTGTATGTGTGTTTTGTTGTGCATACCATCAGTGCAACTTTTCCCATTATCGACAGTGGACCAGAGTGTTAATTTGCTTCTATTGTAAGGGACATGTAAGGCTTCTTTTAACTTGTTTTGGGGAGGACCAGAATCATCTGTCTGAAATGGGTCAACTCACTGAACTCCTCAATGCAAGACACAGCATTCTGTATGTGCAGCACTTCAGATGATCTAACCCACCTTGACTTCAAACACACCATGGTGAAATGTGAATGAGGTGAACAGGTGAACTGGACAAAGCATGGTTTGTGAGTTTCCTGCAAACTCATTTGGAAATGAGGTACTGATCCTGGTGTCTAATCCAGTTTTGCAGGGCCCATGCAAACCATAGTTTGCCCATTTCGTCTGAGACAGTAAACTATTATTTGCCTTAGACAGGAAGCGGGGAAGAAGGCAGGATAAGGCTAAGTGTGTGGATTTAGGAGTCCATCTAGGCTCAATCACATACCAGTAAACCATGGCTTGCATCTGAAGTAGCCCTTTGTCTTTTTAGGAGGAGCATTTACGACCCAAGAAATGTGAAACATACCTGGAGATTTTCCACCTGGGTTTTTAGTGTCTCGAATGTAACCATGGGAGGCTTGCTAACCTCCAGGCAATACAAAGTTCTTGCAAGCATCAGTCTGACTTCATCCCAAGCTTGGTCATAAATCCGCCACTGCTCCAAAGCAGACTCTGTTGAGGTCTTCAGAAGTGCAACCTGCAAACACCGGGCCCATGATTAGACACGCGGATGCCATTTCTGCTTCACAAAGTACACTTTTGAGATTGTGTATCAGGACACTTGGAAAATGTCTAAGGGGCATCCCACTGTTAAACACTAAGAGACACCCACTGTTCAGTGTTTTATTTTAGTGCTTCCCTTCTAACACACGCTGGACAAAAAAACACTCTAAGTATTTAACAAATTAACATATAACTGATTTCAGAGGGAACAGCGCATGCTTCCAACCAGATGTTGAAGGAAGGAAAAACATATCAGTGTATGGCATTAAAGTTTTAGAATTATTTTCATTATCATCATAATTTGAGGCCAAAGCTCTAGCGGAGCTCATTCCAGAACACCTGGTTAGGGGATGATTTGCAGGAATAAATACACCGGGTTTTACACTTGCTGCTGACATCCCAGCAGGAAAACTCACGGATTCAGCAGTGCCTGAAGGGTTTTAAATTGCAAAAGGAACAGACAGCTCAGCTGTGAGCTCCCATTCCATGGCAGCTTAAAATCGCTAAGAAAAATATTTTCTATTGCCATTTTAGAAATTTGGCACAGCCCTGCTTGCCAGCACCAAACAGGATTCATGGAACCATGACAGTTAGTAGAACTGGTAAATGGCTAGGCAAACGAGTCGACTCTTGAGTTCAAGTCTGATTGCTGCCACGAGACCACTAGGGAGGGTCCATAGCTCAGTCCTTGGGCAAGACAGCCCCTTGCCCCCCTGGGGCCCCTCCCCATGGGAATCTATTTCCTCACTACTATTTTCTGATCCTAGCATGGCAGGAGTCAACTGAGCAATCTTCAGGAAGTCACCAAATCTTAGACATAGTAAGGTAAAGGGACCCCTGACCATTAGGTCCAGTCATGACCGACTCTGGGGTTGCGGCGCTCATCTCACTTTATAGGCCGAGGGAGCCGGCGTACAGCTTCCGGGTCATGTGGCCAGCAGGACTAAGCCGCTTCTGGCGAACCAGAGCAGCGCACGGAAATGCTGTTTACCTTCCCGCCGGAGCGGTACCTATTTATCTTCTTGCACTTTGACGTGCTTTTGAACTGCTAGGTTGGCAGGAGCAGGGACCGAGCAACGGGAGCTCACCCCATCGCGGGGATTCAAACCGCCAACCTTCTGGTCAGCAAGTCCTAGGCTCTGTGGTTTAACCCACAGTGCCAGACATAGGCAAAGGAAAAAAAAGGAGAAAGTATCAACCTGGCTGGCAACTCTGGTCCTCATTTCATCTAAATTGCTGGTTCTCGGCATTGCTCCCGCAGGTTCCTCAGCACCACCTCCTAAAACTGGGTAGCTCTGCTTCAGCTCATCCAGTTCCTTAGATTTAACTGCAAGCTGGTTTTCCAGCGCCTGGGGAAAAAGGAAACAGAAGAGTATGAGAATTCTTTTCTGTGCATAATTCATCTTTCAGGACGAGACACCAGCTCTAATTCTTAACAATCAATGCTAGGAAATCTGTTCCGACTGTGGCGAACAGAGGGCTTAAAAACAAACAAAACAAAAGTGAAGCAGACAATAACAAAAATAACCCCAAAACCAAATCACAAATTGGGGAGGCTGGTTGGTTTTCGAACCCTTTGATTGTGGGCAACCCAGGGACCCTTTGTGTTGTTATGGTCATAGTCCTGGACTAGGACCTGGGAGACCAAGGGTTCAAATACTTGCTTAGCCTGGCAACTAACTGACTGGTCTTGGGCCAGTCACTGTCTCTTGGCCTAACCTACCTCACAGGGTTGCTGAGAGGATAAAATGGGGAGGAGAATATCCCTTGTTTTATCATGTTTTTAATATTCTTTTGGAAGCTGCCCAGAGTGCCTGGGGAAACCCAGCCAGATTTTGGGGGTATAAATAATAAAAGATGATGATGATGATGATGATGATGATGATGAATGCCACCTTTCTTGGAGGAAAGGTGGGATAGAATTTTTTTTTGGGGGGGGGCGGAATTTCTCCTACTATACACATTTTAATACGTAGTTTTCGCTACAGTAAGCAATTTTCTTTGCCCATCTGCGAGAAAGAAAACTCTGGCCCTAAACCTCCGCTGGAGAAGAAAAGGCTAGGGAGTAAACCATACCCAAATCCAGACAGGAGTCCCTAAGGCACTTTGTACGCCTCCTGTCAGCAACTCCTGCAGCCAAGCTGGTGCCAAATGTATTGCTCGGTTTTCCTTTGGACCACATCAGTGAGGCCAAGGGGGGGGGGGTCTTGTTGTCTGGGCAGCCCAAGACCTCCATATGCACTGCCCAGGCTTGTACCCTGGGATGGCAAGGCTGAAAAAGTTTCCATAGGAAATGTGGAAAGCACAGAAGCATTTGATCGGGGGAGGGGTTGGCATTTTGAGATCCTTTGCCCTCCCTATCATCAGCATAAAAAGGTAAAGGTAAAGGGACCCCTGACCATTAGGTCCAGTCGTGGCCAACTCTGGGGTTGCGGCGCTCATCTCGCTTTACTGGCCAAGGGAGCCGGCGTACAGCTTCTGGGTCATGTGACCAGCATGACTAAGCTGCTTCTGGTGAACCAGAGCAGCGCACGGAAACGCCGTTTATCTTCCCGCCGGAGCGGTACCTATTTATCTACTTGCACTTTGACGTGCTTTCGAACTGCTAGGTTGGCAGGAGCAGGGACCGAGCAACGGGAGCTCACCCCGTCATGGGGATTCGAACCGCCGACTTTCTGATCGGCAAGTCCTAGGCTCTGTGATTTAACACACAGCGCCACCCGCGTCCGTATCATCAGCATAAATCATGCAAATAAACACACATTGCTCATTTTGAATATATGATACAAGGCATAGGGTTAGTGTAAAATGTAGTGGCTATCAGATTATTCATTTATTTTCCTGTAAAGCTTATACAAGTGCTTGAGAATTAAAAGTCTGTTCCCCCCATTTCCCTTGTTTTTTTATTATTATTATAAAGAGTTGTTTTCAAGGATGTGGAAACATTCTTCCTGGCTTTATTTAACTTTTCCCTTCCCCTTCCTCTCTCCCGTAGTGAGTGTATCTGCTCACTAAGAGAGTTCCAATCTGTCCTTTTATTTATTCACCACGCTTCTTGCTGGCGAGTTGGAATGAATCCCTCTTGTCCCTCAGCTTGGGGGGCGGGGGGGGGACGCAAAAAGTCTCCAGAGCGCTTTAGTAAAAAAAAAACACTGCGGGGAATAAATAGCAAAAACTACCCACTATTTTGTAACGGGAGAGAAAAGGGGTAACCATGGCAATAAAACAAAAACAAAAGACTTACCTAGGAGGGAAGGAATATCATTGCAAACGTGGCTTATCCTTATTGTCTGGGAAATAATAAGGGCTCATTTGGCTGACCAGTCCAAAATGGAGCACTTTAGCCCTTGCAGACAAGTCCTCTAGACCTCAGTTAAGGAGGCATAAGAACAAATGAGCTGGACCCTTCTAGTCCAGCATCGTGCACTCAGAGTGGTCAACCAGACGTGTATGGGAAACCCACAAGGAGGACCAGAGCACAAGATCGGCTTGTTGGCTCCCAGAAACTGGTATTCAAAAGCATTGCTTCCTGCGGCTGTGTAGCCATCACGGTTAGCCTTACCTCTCTCGCCCTGACCTAGCCACTGTGATCCACGTGACGGTCACCTCCAGCTTTGATTATAGTAACTCACTCTACGTGGGGCTGCCCTTGAGACTGACCCAGAAACTCCAGCGGGTGCACAATGCCGCGGCGAGACTCCTTACAGGGTCCTCGCCGTGGGATCACATTCACCCGGTGCTATACCAGCTGCACTGGCTCCCGGTGGAGTACAGGATCAGGTTTAAGGTGCTGGCTTTGACCTTTAAAGCCCTATACGGCCTAGGACCCTCGTACCTACGGGACCGCCTCTCCTGGTATGTCCCACAGAGAAACTTACGGTCTTCAAACAAAAACATCTCGGAGGTCCCGGGCCACAGGGAGGTTAGGCTGGCCTCAACCAGAGCCAGGGCTTTTTCTGCCATGGCCCCGATCTGGTGGAACGCTCTGTCACAAGAGACTAGGGCCCTGCGGGACTTGACATCTTTCCACAGGGCCTGCAAGACAGAGCTGTTCTACCAGGCCTTTGGCCAAGGCACAGTCTGACCCCCTCCTTCGGTAATCCTCAAAGAACTCTAGCCCAATGGTTGCCATTAATTTGATTTTGAATTGATTTTAGAATGCCGTGTTACTTTTATTGTTGTTAGCCACTCTGAGCCCGGCTTCGGCTGGGGAGGGCGGGATATAAATAAATTTTTATTATTATTATTATTATTATTATTATTATTAGCCATTTCCCTAATCCTCTTTAAAAGCCATCCAAGTTGGCGGCCATCACTGCCTCCTCTGGGAGCAAGTTCCATAGTTAGACTATGCGCTGCATGAAGATTTTCTTTTATCTGTCTAGAATTTTCCAGCATTCAGTTTCATTGGATGCCTGTGAGTGGTGAGAGAGTTCCATCATGTCAAAGTGAGGTTACAGGAAACCAGGCAGAGGGCCTTCTTGGTGGTGGCGCCAGCCCTGCAGAATGCGCTCCTACCAGATGTCAAGGAAATAAACAACTTTCTGACTTTTAGAAGACACCTGTTTAGGGATGTTTTTAATGTTTGATGTTTTATCAAGTTTTTAATATTCTGTTGGGAGCCACCCAGAGTGGCTGGGGAAACCCAGCCTGATGGGCGTGGTATAAATAATGCAATTATTATTATAAATTATTATTCCTCACCTTTTCTCTAAAATAAAAAATCCAACAACCTGTTGCAACCCATCTTCATGATTATTACTTATCATTCAACAGCAACAAGAATATTGATTTTTTTTTTTAGGGTCAGATGCAATAAATCATGTGACTCTGAAATTCCCAAATGCAATAACGAGAACAAACGTTTAACCTTGCAGTCTTGCGCCGTGTCCTGGGCAAGAATGGAACTTGCTGGCTTCCCTGCTCGCTTGAGCCTTCTGCTTTGTGCTTCTAGCCAGCTGCCCAGAGACTGGGCTTTGCTCTCCTTTTCACCTGCGGATTCCAAAATGTGCTCCAGCTCCTTTATCTGCAAAGATTCCAACGTGGAAATTTAAGGATGATTTGATTTGTAGAGGACAGAAAGGCATCTGGGGTTTTGCCTAAGTGTCTCCTCTCTGCTGATGGAAGGCACTTTGGCAGGGTGGATAAAAATCAATGATTAAAAATAAATAAATAAATCAGATTTTTAAATTTAGATTGGATTTTTAAAAATTTAAATCAGATTTTTTAATTTAGATCGGATTTTCAAAAATTTAAATCAGATTTTTTAATTTAGATCGGATTTTTAAAAATTTAAGTCAGATTTTTTCAATTTAAATTGGATTTTTAAATAAAATGCTTTTGGAGGAAAAATCTTTCTAAACATATTTCTATTTAAGTAACATTATAGTCCAAAGGCTATTTAACAAGAAAAAAGAATTTGTTTTAAGTTTTTCATGTGTGCTAAAACTCAGTTTTTTGTGTTTTTTTAAAAAATTGTTTAACCACATCAGTTAACAAGCATGGATGCATATGCTATGATGTTATTGTTTTAGTTAAATAACTTGTTTAAAATTGTTATTAAGGAAATGATTATTTTTCTCCTTCCAATAAAGTACAGCAGAAAAGTTGTCCAAATATAGACCGTTCGCTTATTAATCCTCACAATAATTTCATCATTATCTATGTATTTCTAAGAGTATAACCAAATCAGTAATTTCTGATACTACTGTAAAAACTACTCTGAAAATTTATTATTCCAAAAATGAAACCTTCATCCGGTTGTAAATATGAAGATTATACCACCTTGAATGAGTCTTTCTGTAAAAAAAAAAAAGAGATTTAAATCAAGTCTTACCGACCAGTGATTTAAATCAATTTGATTTAGATCAAATCCACCCTGCACTTTTGTTCAATGGAGGCTTCTGCCACGGCTCCCCCCATCCAGTAGCTAAACACCTTGGGAAGAAGCAGGGGAGCTGACAGGTGGAAAATCACCTTCCTCTAAAATCTGCTGGAAGAAGCCTCCGCTGGATCTAAGTGCCCTCTGTCACTGGAGGGACACTGTTGGGCATAAGACTTTTAAAACACCCTCTTTGGGAAACCGCCAAAGATTATCTACAGCTTTTGCATCCCACATTCCCGCAACACACGTGGGGATCATTCCTCACAACAGATGTCTTAATTGAATGCAGAAAGTTGGAAATTTTGGAACCTTCCAAATGCTCAGATATCGCTTGTTGCGTAGGTTGGCCTGGTGAAATTGCAGGCAGAGGTCCCAAACCTTTAATAGTTATGCAGTTAAAGGCTTTTCAAATTGAGGTGCACCCATGTCCAGCTAAGTTATTTGGTACCTGAGGCAGAAAACCCCACAAGCACCTTTTCCCCCAACCTGCCAGTAAAATACAAATAAAGTAAAGGTAAAGGGACCCCTGATCATTAGGTCCAGTCGTGGCCGACTCTGGGGTTGCGGCGCTCATTTCCCTTTATTGGCCGAGGAAGCCGGCGTACAGCTTCCGGGTCATGTGGCCAGCAGGACTAAGCCGCTACTGGCGAACCAGAGCAGCGCACGGAAACGCCGTTTACCTTCCCGCCGGAGCGGTACCTATTTATCTACTTGCACTTTGAGGTGCTTTCAAACTGCTAGGTTGGCAGGAGCAGGGACCGAGCAATGGGAGCTCACCTCGTCGCGGGGATTCGAACCGCCAACCTTCTGATCGACAAGCCCTAGGCTCTGTGGTTTAACCCACAGCACCACCCGCGTCCCAACCAATATACAAATAGGAGCACATTAAATAAACTATTTCCTGCCCTTTCAGGACACCCCAAAATCTGCTGTCTGAGGCAGCTATTTGACTGTCTAATGAAAGGGCTGGCCCTGCCTCAGTGTTTCAGGGGGCTGCACTGGAGAGGAAGTTGTGTTAGACTTCTTTATCCGCCGCTCTGGATCCACAGGACTCGTTCCCTGTGCAAAAGAACTGCAAAGGACGGACAAACCTTTCCGCTCAGAGAGCCTCTCAACCGGTGCCACCGCAGATTCATTTCACCAAGACGCTCTGCAAACACCGTCCTCTCATAACGCTTGTTCTTGACATCGCACGTTGTCATCTGCAGCAGCGACTGGTTAACATAATCTACTACCCCCTGTTTGAAGTTCATTTCCATCTCGTACTCCTAGAAAAGTAAATACAACCCTGTCAGGAAAAGAAAAGAAAAGGGCATTTCCCACGCAGAAAACGCCATTACCGCTTACTTTTATGGCATTTGAAATGGTGTTAACGCACAGAAGAACTATGACCCATAATCTCCGTGAATGTTTGTCCTTTGCTAATGCTTAAAAAGTGTGGGCTTGTAGGTTAATGCACTTGCTAGCTTGCTAATCCATCTGGGCAAAGATGGCATTTTCTTCTTGGCTTTCATATGCGTGAGAATCTATCTTACTGCGCACTTAATGTGCATTTAGGGCTGCTCTGCTATGATGGAATGTTACTGCTACCAAGTGCAGTCACAGGTGGCGGACAGTTGAAGAGCCTCGTATAGCATCTCTGAAGTGGGGTTGGCAGTGGGAGACCCATTGCAAAAGCTTAGTGGCAGAGCATGCGCTCTGAATGCATAAGGTCCCGGGTTCAATCCCTGGCATTTGCGTGTCAAGACCACGTAGCCACCCCCCCCCATTGGGAAATAACACACACAAGGACACGGATATTAGGTTAATGTAATTGGGCAAATTTGGCCACAACTTTATTGAATTACAGAATGTGAGCGGTATTGGCTTAGGCATTGATTGGACCCGACTATATCTGACTCCTGCCCGATGCACAGAAAGTCCGGTAAGGGTAAACCACCGGAAGGGGGAGCCCCGTCGATGCAAACCAACTCGGGCTCCCCCTGGTGTTCCCGATGGGGTTGTGTCATGGCCATAGCCCTGCTCTGGGCTCCAGGCAAGATCCACACCCCTGGATTCCTTTAACGAAATACCCTTAAGCTTGGAGGGGCAAGTGATGGCCACACCTCCCCTCCCCCATCATAAGCTCAAACAATGCCTAACCGCAACCCTAACAAAGTTGTGATGAGGTAGGTGAAAACCACAAGGCCAGTGCCAATTTGCTGAGTAGAAAAATTCCCATCAGGCCTCTCAATGGCGACCAACCGAGGTCCATAGCAAGGCCAGTGCCTAAACCTGCAAAATAGGGAGGGAGGGTGGGAGATTGAGGAAGTCTCCCGCCCCTGGAGGGGAGTGGGTGACCACACGGTCTACCACAACACCTCCCCACTTGGAAGTGGAGCAGATCTCCAGGTGGAGGTGGCGATTTGAAAAAAGGAGAAAGCAGGGAGATGCCACAGTTGGAAGAAAGCAAGCCACCCTTGTTCAGTGGCCTTTATTCCTAAAATGCAAGGCACCCTTCACCCCAGGGGTTCAGCAAAGCTCTCCTTGTGCTCGTGACAGGGCTCAGACCCCAATTATAGGGTGACCAGGCCACACCAGGCACATGCGATTCCCAATTTGGATTCTTGTATTCTTGTCTGGCAAAGTGAATCAGCTTCTAGGACTCTCATTCTTCCAGTGCCCTACTCACCTTGTACTTCTTAAGAAGGCCTTTCACTTGGCATGTGGGACTCTGAGCATTCACAGTAGCTTCGGCTCTTCTTTCTTGCTCCATCTGGTTCATCCGGTCCATTAATTCTGCGATTGCCTCATGAGACGGCAGCTTTGCCATCTGAAGCTGCTCAGAAATGGTGCGATAACAACAACAGTAATACTTAATACCCCCATCCATCTGACCCAGTCACTCTGGGTCTCTCTCTGTTTACAAGGAGGGGCTATGGATTCTTAAACTGTAGAATACCTTTAACCCAAACCCAGACAAAACTAAATGGATTGGTTTGAGATACAAGGTCTACTGATTGTGTCCTTTAATTAGCCGTTTCCTGACTGTATGTTTCAAGCTGCAATAGGGGCCCCCACAAGACAAAATGCTCCCCCGTGCAAACAAGCAAAAAATAAATTCCAGGCACACAGAAACCCAGGATTTCAGGGAGAAGGACTGTAGCCTAGCCTTCTCCCAAATACGCTAGTTTTCTATGTGCAGGGATCAGGATGCAGGCATGGCCTTTCAGATTGCCTAGCAACATTCTCAATGAACGATCCCTAAGGCTCACACATTTTGAAGCAGGAACAAATTTTTTTAAAAATGCATGAGTTGGCAAGCGGGGACCAAGTATAGGAAAAGCATGTACATTTTTAACTTTTAAAGGTAAAGGGACCCCTGGCCATTAGGTCCAGTCGCGACCGACTCTGGGGTTGCGGCGCTCATCTCGCTTTATTGGCCGAGGGAGCCGGCGTACAGCTTCCGGGTCATGTGGCCAGCATGACTAAGCCGCTTCTGGCGAACCAGAGCAACGCACGGAAACGCCGTTTACCTTCCTGCTGGAGCGGTACCTATTTATCTACTTGCACTTTGACATGCTTTCCAACTGCTAGGTTGGCAGGAGCAGCGACCAAGCAACGGGAGCTCACCCCGTTATGGCGATTCGAACCGCCAACCTTCTGATCAGCAAGTCCTAGGCTCTCTGGTTTAACCCACAGCTCCACCCGCGTCCCTTTTAACTTTTAGGACAAGATTATTACTGCAAGTCAAAGCTGAAGGAGAGACATTGGGCTCTTTGCAGTACATTATTTCAGTGGGACTTCAGCACACATGCCTCTCACTTTTTTTGATGGACTGCATCCTTGAGTTATATATAAATGCTTGCAATCAGTGACACATACAGAAGGTTAACGAGGCTGCAATAACAGTCGCGTTTAACACCTGGATTTTGCTTTGGTAAGAAGGCACTGAATGCAAGAATGATTGGGCCACATAATTCGGCACTTTGCAATGAATACCCACAGCAGCCTATCGAGGTAGTTCAGGCCTGGAGGTTTTGGGATTCTGATTTGCTTTTTTACCTGGAGAAGCTTCTCCTGGATGCTTGGCAACTGAGCGATCAGGTCAGCCCATCTCTGGTCATACGTCGCCAAAGCTGACCGCAGCACTGCTGCATCGGATTGCTTAAGAATCAAGAGCTGATTGCCAGTGCTTACGACTGATGACTTCAAGGAAGATTTATCATCAACCTCTGTAGAAAATGCCTAGGAGTACAATTTCACATGGGCATGACTTTCAATGAAAGAAAATAAATGTACTGCGGGAAGGGGAAGAATAGCTACGTTGGCTGCATTGCATCATGGAGCCGGTTTTAACTGAGAAAAGTTATTCTCTCTTTTTCACGCAAAACACTACCATAAATGGAGAATGACCACGATGTAGTTCACAGTGACAGAACCAAATTACAGAGAATCAATCCTTGCTCGGACATTTCTCTTGCTAGGCGACCTTTAGCCTGGCACCATCTCTCTGTTTGGCCTACCGTGCAGGGCAGATGTACAGATAAAATGGGGAAACCAGATGTGTCATTGTGTAGAGTCTGAATGGAACTTGACTGATACACAGAACTCAGAATCATCCAATGAGCTCGAGCTGTGGTTTGCTCCTCTCTTAACACCAAGCAAGCAAGACAAGACATCTTCAACTAATCACAGTGCCCTGTTGCATGTGAACTGGGAAACTATGGTTAGCAGCCTTCCTTGGGACAAGCCAGATGTGTCATTGTGTAGAGTCTGCCAGTGAGCCAAGAGCATCAGCCCTTACTTCCTCCCCCTGGGCTGTTGATCAGATGGCCATTGGAATGTGGGAATGGACTTGCTCCTGGCTTCCCTGAGCTTTTCAGCTGCATCCCTGCTTAACTGACTTCCTTCATGAATGGAGGTGCCAGGGATCTGTTGCCCCACACATCACCCAATGTAAGCTACCCTGACCCTGGAGGGACAGTAGAAAACAGACTTGACTGATACACAGAACTCAGAATCATCCAATGAGCTCAAGCTTTGCTCCTCCCTTAACACCAAGCAAACAAGACAAGACGTCTTCAACTAATCACAGTTCCCTGTTGCATGTGAACTGGGAAACTACAGTTAGCAGCCTTGGGACAAGCCAGGATATGAAGTCATCTAGGCGGTTTCATATCTTGGCTTGTTCTGAAACCACGTAAGATGCAACGGGAAATGACTTTCTGGCTTGTTTGCTTGCTTGCATGAAGAAAGGAGAGAAGCAGATGCACGTAGGGGTCTTAGTCTCATTCATATTTTGGCTTATTAGGCTGATACATGATTGTCTGAATGTGGCCACTGAATGGGAGGGAAAAGAAAATGTTGAGTTTTTGAAGATGGCTTCAAAAAACAAACATTAGATTAATTCCTAGATGAAATGCCAATTAAGTGTTGGAAACAAACAATAAGGGAAGTGCCGTATTTTTCTGTGTATAAGACTAGGTTTTCCCCCTAAAAAATAATGTCCAAAATTAGGGGGCGTCTTATACATGGGGGCATCCTATAGATGGAAAAATACGGTAACTATTCATCAGGGGTAGGTTAGCCGCTACTTGAAGACAATGAGCATGGAATTATATGGAACTTTGGCTTGATTCAGCATGGAAACTTCTGTGTTTTTAACAGTGCAAACAAATCTACGCATATCAATTTAGCTGTAAGCCACAAAAACACTGTTTGACTTACAATAAAGTCGCGTATATTGTTTCTGACAGTGTTCAAGTCCTGGGAGGCATTGAGCGACTGCTCCTTCCAGTCACAAATGTGCAGCTGAGAAGATCCCAGCCAGATTTCCAGCTCCTTTGAATCCCTGTTGTAGCTGCGAAAACAAAGCAAAGCTGGGATAATTCAGACTGAAATTCCCAGGTGTCAGAAAAGGTTATTTATGCATGCAACAACTGTGGCCCGTGTTTTGTTAGGTGAAAAATGGAAAATGAGCGAGGTACCAACCAAAGAAGATTGGCAACTTAACCTATACGTTAAGGGAAGAAGAAGAACATACGTTTCAAGAAGACTGGAAAACGTTTATTGAATATATGGAAAATAATTGTGTACAGCTGAAAACGCTGGCAGCATTAAGATAAATTCAACAGTGTAAATAAGTTTTGATGGATGTAATAATGGAAAACCGATTGGTATTGTTTTTGTAAAATATGCGGGATGTAAGATATGTAAAATGAACCATGGAAGGAAAAGAAGGGAAGTCATCGATATCTTAAGTATGTAAAATATTTATCTGAAAAGGTAAAACAGAAAATTTTATAAAAATCATATATAAAAAGAAAAACAAACAAACAAACCAAAGCTACAATTAGAATAAATGAAAGACCATAGCAGTCTCCACATGTCACAGGCGGTGAAGATGGAATAAAAGCGTTAGGGGAAATGTTAATATAAACGTCCTCTACAATGTGACTACATTGAGCTATTGCTTGCTGCTGCAACAACTGCTCTGCAGCAGCCGTGATGGAAATGCCCCTCTCTCAAATAGCAACAAGGACAAAGTAGGACCAGGTGTTTTTGTCCCTATGGAGTGAGTTATTCCTTCAGCTGGGCAGTCTTCTTTATGGCAGGTGAAGCCTATGGATGAGAATGATGTAAAATGCCCACTCCCCAAGTTCTTAGGGCTTACTGTGACCGTAAAATACTAGGCTGAGGAACGTGGGAAGGTACCGCACCTACCTGGACAAGAGTTTGAGCAAAGTTTCAAGTCTCTGTAGCTCATGGGCAACTCTTTTGGAAAGAGAGGCCCATTGGTCCTCCAGCTTCTCAATCTGGACCTGCAATTCAGGACAGCTCACGAGCCCCATCAGGTTCTTCCCTTCCTTCACTAACTGACAATACCCGGCCTGCTCTCCTTCCATTTTCATTTTGATTTGCTAAGAAAGAGCACAAAGATGACGCAGAGTTATAAGGAGAGGCAGGGTGACAGGCTGTTGGCTTTATTCTCAGGCTTGCCATTCGTTTTGGTAGGGAATAACAGTAATAATAATAATAATAATAATAATAATAATAATAATAATAATAATAATTTATTATTTGTACCCCGCCCGTCTGGCTGGGTTTCCCCAGCCACTCTGGGCGGCTTCCGACAAAGATTAAAAATACATTAAAATATCACACATTAAAACTTTTAGTTTTCCACCAAAAACCTTCAGGGAATTGATACACCAAAGTTTTGACTGCAGCAAATTGATAGCATGGATATCAATTATATTTATCACCCCGATTGCTGGCTTCTGTGTTAATGAAGGGAAGAGCATGGTAGCTCGGTGGTAGAGCTTGCAGAAGATCCCAGGCTTGATCCCTGGCAACTCCAGGTTAGGACTGGGAATCTCTCCCTGGGTAACGGGGGCTGCTGACAGTCAGTAGCTTGCAACATGCAGCCTTCCGGAGGTCGTTGGACTGCAATGCCCATAACTCCCTGACAACTGGCCCCATCGGCTGAGGAAGATGGGAGTTGTAGTCCAACAACATCCAGAGGGCAGCACTATCCCAGAGTAGACAAAACTGAGCTAGACGTATGAATGGTCTGGTTCTGTACAGGGTAGCTTCCAATGTTCCTAAGGAGAGGGGCTTTGATTCCTTCCTGCATCACCCAGCCCTCTATGGTTCCTCTCGTTCAAACCATTGTTGTTGTTGTTGTTGTTTAGTCATTTAGTCGTGTCCGACTCTTCGTGACCCCATGGACCAGAGCACGCCAGGCACTCCTGTCTTCCACTGACTCCCGCAGTTTGGTCAAACTCATGCTGGTAGCTTCGAGAACACTGTCCAGCCATCTCGTCCTCTGTTGTCCCCTTCTCCTTGTGCCCTCCATCTTTCCCAACATCAGGGTCTTTTCCAGGGAGTCTTCTCTTCCCATGAGGTGGCCAAAGTATTGGAGCCTCAGCTTCAGGATCTGTCCTTCCAGTGAGCACTCAGGGCTGATTTCCTTCAGAATGGATCTGTTTGATCTTCTTGCAGTCCATGGGACTCTCAAGAGTCTCCTCCAGCACCAGAATTCAAAAGCATCAATTCTTCGGCGATCAGCCTTCTTTATGGTCTAGCTTTCACTTCCATACATTACTACTGGGAAAACCATAGCTTTTACTATACGGACCTTTGTTGGCAAGGTGATATCTCTGCTTTTTAAGATGCTGTCTAGGTTTGTCATTGCTTTTCTCCCAAGAAGCAGGCGTCTTTTAATTTTGTGGCTGCTGTCACCATCTGCGGTGATCATGGAGCCCAAGAAAGTAAAATCTCTCACTGCCTCTAACGGCTTATTTCCCCCTATTTTCCTCAGAGCCTTTTCTTTGCGTTGCCCACCTGCTTAATTTTCCTGGAAAAGGTTCTGAATGCCCCTCCTGCTCTCCAACAGCTGACGCCTTCTTCATTCCAGCTTCCTGCTGGACATCTGGAAACTGAACCTCCCTGGAAGTATGGGGCCAACCGCAGCTGGGTCCCCACAAAGCCCCACCGTTTTCTCACGCACCACCAAATCCTAATGAGCCTCTGCCTTAGGGCACTGCTATAATCCCAAAGGCTAGACGGGTCACGTGGGCTGATGGGTCAGGGGAGGGGCCACGTGGTTGTGGGCGTGGCCAGAGCTGCGGGTGGGCGGTGCTTGGACTGGTGGCGAGTGGAACTGTTCACACGTTTATTCATTCACACTTGCACAGCGGGGGGGGAGGGTCCCTTCTCGATACACGCCCTCCGCAACGCAGTCATGCCACCCAGTTCGCCAAACATGGTTTACACGGGGGGAAATGTGTGCGAGCTTTGAAGAGTGCAGGCCTGGCAGGGAGACAGCAAAAGTGGAAGTGGGAAAGTGGCAGCTGCATGGGCCACGCCAAAGGCCTCCAGAGGTTGCCCAAAATTTGACAGCGTGTTTCAGTCCGTTGATGACAACAGGCACAAGGTGGGTTACAAGATTCAGGGGGGACAGGCAAGTACCTGAAGAAGGTGAGTCCTTTCCATCAGCCTTTCTTCTGTCTCTTCCACCAAACCCACAGAAGGCACAGAGGAGGACAACGCCTCAAGTTTTTGGCAGAAAGACCCATAGCCGTCATCAAACGCTATCCAGTCCTAAGGGAGGAAATGCATTTTTAGCAGAACACGTTATATTTAGGTGTTTCCTAACACCATTGTGTAAGAACCATGTCTACCACAGACGTATTTCTTTTTTCTTTTTAAATAATTTTTATTGGTTTTTACTTATACAGTGGTACCTCAGGTTACATAAACTTCAGGTTAATTACGCTTCAGGTTACAGACTCTGCTAACCCAGAAATAGTACCTCAGGTTAAGAACTTTGCTTCAGGATGAGAACAGAAATCGTGCTCCGGCGGTGCAGCAGCAGCGGGAGGCCCCATTAGCTACAGTGGGGCTTCAGGTTAAGAACAGTTTCAGGTCAAGTACGGACCTCTGGAACGAATTAAGTACTTAACCTTAGGTACCACTGTATTTTCTTTGTATAACATCATAACAACCTTTTTCCAAAAATAAAACATTTGGCTCCATGAGCCTGTGCCTTTCCTCCTCCCTGACTAATGGTTTTCAAACTTATTGCATTTTCCTGTATTTCTTATTCCTGCTAAATCTTATCCTTATATAATTCCTTGCTTAACCACAATAACTAATAAAGTTATCCTTACAAAGCTTCCTGTAGCCCAACTAGCGATGCTAATTGTTTACAGTTGTCTTTCAAATATAAAATAAATTTGTTCCAATCTTTCTGGAAAGCCTGGTCCTGCTGGTTCCGGATTTTCCCCATCAGTTTCGCCAAATCTCCATAATCCATTAATTTCATCTGCCACTCTTCTTGGTAAATCTTCTTGCTTCCATCTTTGGGCTAATAACATTCTTGCCGCAGTTGTTGCATATAAAAACAATGTTTCATCTGCTTGTGTATTTCTCTACCAACTATACCTAATAGGAAAGCTTCTGGTTTTTTAAAAAATGTGTATTTCAACATTTTTTAAAGTTCATTATATATCATTTCCTGAAAGCTTTCACCTCTTTACATGACCACCACATATGATAAAAGGTAATGATGATGATGATGATAATAATAATAATAATAATAATAATAATAATAATAATAATAATTTATTATTTGTACCCCGCCCACTCTGGGCGGCTTCCACAAAGACCAAAAATACACTAAGATGTCACACATTAAAAACTTCCCTGAACAGGGCTGCCTTAAGATGTCTTCTGAATGTCAGGTAGTTGATTATCTCTTTGACATCTGATGGGAGGGCGTTCCACAGGGCGGGCGCCACTACCGAGAAGGCCCTCTGCCTGGTTCCCTGTAGCTTTGCTTCTCGCAATGAGGGAACCGCCAGAAGGCCCTTGGCGCTGGACCTCAGCATCCAGGCAGAACGATGGGGATGGAGACGTTCCTTCGGGTATACTGGGCTGAGGCCGTACAGGCCGAAAGGTACAGACGTATTTCTACTGCACAAGCCCCTTACCTGTAACAGTCTTTCCAAATAGGCTCCGTGCTGGACTGCTTGCTGTTCCAAACATTGGTGTTCCTCTACCAGCTGACTCCATTCTTTCCCTCTCTCATGTAACGTTGAAGGTGCCATCTTTTCGGAACACATCTGCACCAGCTGCCTGTGGGCCTTGTTGCAGAAAAAGCTCTGGATTTAAAAAGGAAAGCTGCACTGAGGATAAACAAATGGATTCACATTTTAAAGAAACAAAAAACTGTGTCCTTATAGGAGACTTTTCTCCCTTCTTCTTCTTGTTGCTGGTGCTGAAGGAGCAGACAGATAATCAGGTAGGAGGGAGGGGATTTGGAAGACGAGGGTTAGCTGGGCAGTGGGAGGAAGTTTGGGCATTTGCAGGGGATGCTGACAGGGGATTGGGTCCCATTGTGCTCTCTCAATTTTGAAAAGAAGAAAGCTTTGTTTGATTAAATGTATTACAAATTAGTGGGGATCTGGCCACCACTAATTAAACAAAAAAAATAGAGCCACATATTTTTTGCGAGCCTCGGATCCACTGATCACGCACAGCAAACATAAGGAAGATATGGAATCACTGGCTTAGTAATGAAAGCCCACAAATGTAAATGTTTAGACGCACCAAGTCAGACTATTGGCCTATCTTGCTCAGTCTTGTCTACAGCAGGGATGGGGAACCTGCAGCCCTCCAACACATTTTTGGATTCCAGTTTCCATCAGCCCCCGCCAGCATGGCCAGTGGTCAAGGATGGCAGGCGCTGCGTTCCAACAACATCTGGAAGGAAGCAGGTCCTCCCTCCCTGGTCTCCAATGACTGGCAGCAGTTCTCCAGGTTTCCCAGCCCTACCTGTAGACTGAACATGGGACCTGTGACAGGGCCTTTTCAGTGGTGGCTCCCTGGTTGTGAAATGCTCTCCTTAGTGAAGTGTGCCTGTCTGTCATCATTATCACCTTCCAGGAAGAATCTAAAAACATTCCTGTTTACCCAAGCGTTTGGGTTCCTGGCAACCTCCAGATCACCGGATGGAAGAATGTTTTGATTGTAATTTACTTTAAAAGGTTCTTAACTGTAACTACTTCTAGATGGGTTTTTTTAAACTGTAATTGTTTCAGAATGTTTTAAATCTGCTTTAAAATTGTTTTTGCTTTGTTTTTAAATTTTATATTGGTTTGGCCTCCTGCGATCCTTGGGGAGGAAGGGTGGCATATAAATTTAATAAAATAAACAAGATGCTCAGTGGTTGAGCTGCAGGCTTTCCCCCTATTTGATCAATATGGAGAACCATTTTCACCTTAATGCCTCATACAAAGCTGCATTTTCATCAGCAATGCATCTTCCTTCCTGCCCACCTGCACCACTTTCTACTTTGAAGAGGTAAAATTGCAGCCTCTTTCGTCGGATCGGAAGCAGAAGTGACTAACTGCTTCTCTTAACTTAACATTCAAAACAGCCAAGGAGGAAACGTTTCGTGTTTGTGCCATCTTTCTCCTGGGCAGTTTGTAAACATTAATCTTCATTAGCAGGGCTGTATTTTACTTCTGGCAAAGTAATTACAGCAATGGCTGGATTTTTCTGATTATCCATATTGCAATACGCACAGACAGACCCCACCCCACAAAATACCTTTGCTCATTTGTGATGACAATTATGTTAAGAGCTGAAAGTGGGAAATAAACATGAAATGCAGCTAAGCTCTCCCTTATTTTACTGCTCTGTGGGAAGTGCTTCATCTAGTCTTATACATTTCGTTTCACATACTGCTTTCTCCCATCACAGGGCCGGGAGCGAGATTAGATTCAGTTCGCTTTTCACAGCCAAATGTATCAAATACACACTTTCTGAAGAGACTTGAGAACCACAATGCAGCCATCCTTCGAGATTTGCCCTCATCCGAATTTCACAACCAAACAATGTTTACAAAAATGACTTTTTCTTCCAGTAGCACCTTAAAGACCAACTAAGTTAGTTCTTGGTATGAGCTTTCGTGTGCATGCACACTTCTTCAGATACACTGAAACAGAGTGTGCATGCACACAAAAGCTCATACCAAGAACTAACTTAGTTGGTCTTTAAGGTGCTACTAGAAGAAAAAAACTTTTTTTGTTTTTACAAAAATGACTGTATTTGGGGTAAATGTGCAAAAAATGACTATATCAGGGAAAAATAGCAGAGAAATGCATTGAAACAGGATAAAATGCTTACAAAAATGTGTGACATTAGCCAAAACTCCACTATTGAGAATGCCAATGTTTCATTTTACAAACCACTTAAGAGGTTTGCTTGCAATCAGTTGGTATATCAATTTTGCTATATAAAAATACAAAAATTCACACTAAAATGCAGAATGATTTTCATAAGGATTAAAAAACAACAAGTTGCAAACTGCTGCAGAAATGTGGAGAACTGAATTTAAGAGTGGGAAAATCAGAAACGGACAGGAAAAAAACCTGACAGATCCTTCCATCCCTACTACCAAAGAACTCAGGGTGGAATACGTCAGAAGTCCCAGGCAATCTCCCATCTCTAATACTTCAGATTTTTGTTTGCTACTAATCTCAAGGAGTAATAGGAATCCATCAACATTATCTGGAAATGGAGAGGGGGGAAATCACAGTACCTCACGTTATTTGAGCAGAAAGCCAGTACCTTGTGGTTTTGTAGATTAAACTGTAAAGTAGTTCGACTGGTAGCTTTTAGCTTAATCTCTTGAGCAACTTTCTCTCGCCCAAGACCTGAGAGCTCAGCTAATCCCTGCAGCAAAGCTTCATATTGTTGCTCGCTAATAAATGGAGAGGTCAGCTCCTTCTGTTTGTCTTGCAGGATCTCCCAAAGGTCATCTAACACATCCTGGAATTGAAACAAGTTCTAATCAATGTGTTTATTTTGGTTGTTTGTGTTGAAATTATCTGACTAGCAACCAGAGCTTAGCCCAGTAGATATAATGATACGTCGTTAATACAGTGGTACCTCTGGATACAAACAGGATCTGTTTTGGAGCCCCGTTCCGGAACACGTTCCGTTACTTCCGGGTCACCACAGAGCGCAACCCAAAAGCGCTCAACCTGAAGCAACTTCAACCCGAGGTATGACTGTAGTCTACAATCTTTTGTTGATCAGACTGGTCAAGCCAAGAGCTGTAGTCACTACCCCCAGGACCAGTCCTCTCCAGACAAATGCCCCTGGCCTTAATAATAATAATAATAATAATAATAATAATAATAATAATAATTTATTTATACCCCACCCATCTGGCTGGGCTTCCCCAGCCACTCTGGGCGGCTTCCAACAAAATATTAAAATATAGTAATGCATCACAGGGTTCTGTCTTGGGCCCAGTCTTATTCAACATCTTTTTCAACGACTTGGATGATGGACTCAAGGGCATCCTGATCAAATTTGCAGATGACACCAAACTGGGAGGGGTGGCTAACACCCCAGAGGACAGGATCACACTTCAAAACGACCTTCACAGATTAGAGAACTGGGCCAAAACAAACAAGATGAATTTTAACAGGGAGAAATGTAAAGTATTGCACTTGGGCAAAAAAAATGAGAGGCACAAATACAAGATGGCTGACACCTGGCTTGAGAGCAGTACATGTGAAAAGGATCTAGGAGTCTTGGTTGACCACAAACTTGACATGAGCCAACAGTGTGACGCGGCAGCTAAAAAAGCCAATGCAATTCTGGGCTGCATCAATAGGAGTATAGCATCTAGATCAAGGGAAGTAATAGTGCCACTGTATTCTGCTCTGGTCAGACCTCACCTGGAGCACTGTGTCCAGTTCTGGGCACCACAGTTCAAGAAGGACACTGACAAACTGGAACGTGTCCAGAGGAGGGCAACCAAAATGGTCAAAGGCCTGGAAACGATGCCTTATGAGGAATGGCTAAGGGAGCTGGGCATGTTTAGCCTGGAGAAGAGGAGGTGAAGGGGTGATATGATAGCCATGTTCAAATATATAAAAGGATGTCACATAGAGGAGGGAGAAAGGTTGTTTTCTGCTGCTCCAGAGAAGCGGACACGGAGCAATGGATCCAAACTACAAGAAAGAAGATTCCACCTAAACATTAGGAAGAACTTCCTGACAGTAAGAGCTGTTCAACAGTGGAATTTGCTGCCAAGGAGTGTGGTGGAGTCTCCTTCTTTGGAGGTCTTTAAGCAGAGGCTTGACAACCATATGTCAGGAGTGCTCTGATGGTGTTTCCTGCTTGGCAGGGGGTTGGACTCGATGGCCCTTGTGGTCTCTTCCAACTCTATGATTCTATGATTCTAGGATACGGCATTCCCTAAATGTTGGGACCAGCTGTATTTAATGTTGTTCATTTCCACAGATACTGATAGTACTACACACATGCGATTTACTCAGGGTCTTTACCTCTAGTTTATGCACGTCATGGATTAGGGCAACAGGGACATGACCTCTTAGTTTAGCAGTCTGCATCTCAAAGTTTTGCATTTCCAACTCATGGGCGTCCAGCCTCTGAATGAAAGAATGAGATGATTTGAGTTTAAGGCTACGATCATTGGCAGCAGTTATATTTCTAGTCAGCTGAAGGTCCCAACAGTGCTTAACAAACTTGCAAATTACACCTGTCAAGTAGAGGGATGAAATTGTAGCCCCAAACACAAACAGGAAGGAAGGAGAGAAATGGACAACAAAAATCACATCTAGTAAATCAAAGTGTCATCACCAGAGTGGGTTTTTGTCTAGAAAAAGGAACAACATCTTAATCTACTAGTGGCCATGCCAACAAAATCTTGCCAACTAGAGTGCTTCTCTCATCAGTGTTCCAGCAACCGGGCATACGCTCTTCCTTCATAGTCTGTTTCCCCTTTTCTCCAATAACTAACAAAATAATATTTTGTGTCTGCTGAGCAGGTTCAGTCTGCATTGGGCCATTCTGGAGAGGAGAGTTGCCTCCTTGGTTCCTGCCAAAAACTTTTTTGTACCTCTACATACCTTGAGGAGGTATCTGCCCAAGCATATTGACTCCTTCCCCTCTTGTTTTTGTAGCTTTTTTTGTGCTTTTTGTGCTTTGGTGTCTCAATGGGCAGGCTGGTACAGCCCCTTCTGGTTTCTCAGTTACGCTTTTGGCTACAGTCTTGTCAGAACGCACCACTTGTGTTCACTATTCAAAGGAGTGTAGAGTGTAGCCTAGAAGGCCAGCTGCTGCTGTGACACTTTTTGCCAGGAAAGGATTAGTCTTTTGTGCCTTTTTCGCAAGCGCAAATAAATTTGTATACAGTGGATGCTTGGGTTGTGAACGTGATCCGTGCAGGAGGCACGTTCGCAACTCGCAGCATTTGCAGCCCGCAGTGCCGCATCTGCGCACGCACAGGTTGTGATTCAGCGATTCAGCGCATGCACTAAGCGCGATTTAGCACTTCTGTGCATGCACGACCGTTGAAACCCGGAAGTAATCATTCCGGTACTTCCGGGTTTCGCCGCATCCGTATCCTGAAAAAACGCAACCTGAAGCGTCTGTAACCCGAGGTATGACTGTACTTAAAAGAACCTCAAGGCCAAAGTTATGCATTATACTATTATTAGCATTAAACCAATTTATAAACCGCTTCACAGCATTGATGCCTGAGCTGGATGCTTCAGTGGAGATTACTGAGCTGCAGGGGCTGGACCAGATGACCCCCAAGGTCCCTTCCAACTCTACAATTCTATGATTCCGTGAAACAGTGCTCATGGTAGAAATGGAATAAAAAGCCAGAGAAATATAAGCTCAAAAAATGATAAAATTAGCTCACCAACTGTTGAAACAGAGGTTCTCAAAGGGTGTGGCAGGAGAGGGTGGCAAGTGAGACGGGAAAATTCAAGGACAATCAAAGAAACATTTCAGTGTAGTATGGTATCAGTTTCATTTTATTTTATTTGGAGAATATGGATATCTTTTTAAAATGAGAGCATCAAGTGAACCTGAGGACAATCCTACTTGTGATCCAGAATCACAAATCCAGCACTGCTAGGAGTTTTATTCTTGTTTTCCAATATAGGTAAAGGGACCCCTGACCGTTAGGTCCAGTCATGGCCGACTCTGGGGTTGCAGTGCTCATCTCGCTTTATTGGCCGAGGGAGCTGGCATACAGCTTCCGGGTCATGTGGCCAGCATGACTAAGCCACTTCTGGCGAACCAGAACAGCGCACGGAAACGCCGTTTACCTTCCTGCTGGAGCGGTACCTATTTATCTACTTGCACTTTGACGTGCTTTCGAACTGCTAGGTGGGCAGGAGAAGGACTGAGCAACAGGAGCTCACCCCGTCGCAGGGATTCGAACCGCTGACCTTCTGATCGGCAAGTCCTAGGCTCTGTGGTTTAACCCACAGCGCCACCCGCATCCCAACGTTTTCCAATATACTTCTCATCATTAAAAAAAATTCTGTGTGTGGCGTGAGCAAATTTCTGTTTTGAAAGTGTGGCCCGGAGAAAAAAGTTTGAGGATCACACTGCTCTAAAACAATAAAACCATCTCTACAAATTCTAAAAAACAATGAAACAAATTCATCAGATGCAGAGCTGATCTTCCGTAAATGACTGCCTTCCTAAATGAACAGATCTTCACTAGGTGTCTGAACTGGCACTGAGAAGACAGGACAGTGATGAAGCTCTGTCTGCACAACCCTACAGGCCGCTACTGCCCCCCAAAACTGGCCTGAAACACGGTCATTACTGTTACCATTAAGCTCAGGGGGGAAACAAAAGCGTCGCTCCAGTTTTGGAAAACAAAACCGCAAATAAGAGAAATTAGGTAAAATTGTCGAGTGATTGTGCCTTATATTCACATGTCCTGTTTAATTACCTGGAGCTGTTCGGAGATACTGTGTTCGCTCGTTGCGCCGAAGGACTCTTGCAGTAAGGATTTTTTCATAATCAACCTACCATACAATCGCCTGATTTCATTCTGTGATGGGGACAAGTGAAAAACCGAAGTGAACCCAGAGGTACACGATACAGAATGAAAGGATAATTAAACTGCAGTTCAACCGGGCTATTTAATCAGCATCATTCTTTAAATACATACATATGCACAGAGAAAGGGAGTGTCCTGGAATTACCTGTTCTTGTAATAAAATAAAATAAAAATAAAATAAAATGATGCTCACTTTTGTAATCACTGACTAATCTGCATCAGGCTTGGGCCCATTAGGGAGGTCAAGGATTAAATCATCCGTACAGGAGATATGATTTAGCTCAGCGGTAATGAAGGACTGTCTCAAATTTGAGACTAATCCAGGCAAGCTTCTTTGTGGGCAGGGTGTGTGTGTGTGTGTGTGTGTGTGTGTGTGTGTCTGTGTGTATGCATAGTGAAATTGAAGTTTCCTCTCCTAGCCACCAGACATATCTGTTCCACCTCTAAGGCCTGCTGAATATCCATATGAGTGCAATAATAATAATAATAATAATTTTCTTATAACCTGCTTATCTGACTGGGTTACCCCTCCAACAAAATACAGAGGGGAAAACAACCAACCATACAAAACACATCAAACGTTAAAAGCTTCCTGAAACAGGGCTGCCTTCAGACAGCGACAAAAAGTTACATACAGTGGAGCGGCTCCACCCCCATCGTTCTGCCCAGATGCTGAGGTCCAGTGCCAAGGGCCTTCTGGCGGTTCCCTCGCTGCGAGAAGCGAAGCTACAGGGAACCAGGCAGAGGGCCTCCTTGGTAGTGGCACCCGCCCTGTGGAACGCCCTCCCACCAGATGTCAAAGAGATAAACAACTACCTGACATTTAGAAGACATCTGAAGGCAGCCCTGTTCAGGGAAGTTTTTAATGTGTGACATCTTAGTGTATTTTTAATCTTTGTTAGAAGCCGCTCAGAGTGGTTGGGGAAACCCAGCCAGATGGGCGGGGTACAAATAATAAACTGTTAGTAGTAGTAGTAGTAATAATAATAATAATAATAATAATAATAATAATAATACTATTATTATTAACTCGGTTTTCAAGCGTCTCAGAAGTCGAACGTTTCAGAACCCGAATGCCGAAAACCCGGAAGTAAACGCTTCCATTTTTGAACGCGCCTTGAACGGCTTCCACTGCGTGTTTTTCGATTCTCTCCACTGAAATGGCCAACAGCCCTTTGAGCCTCGGTTTTCGAACATTTCAGAAGTCAAACGGTCTTCTGGAATTGCTTACGTTCGAAAACCGAGGTTCCCCGGTAGTTGTTAAATGTAATGTGTCCATAAAACCCAATGAACGTACCCCAAATTACAGAATCAAGTCTCATATTATATGATTTCAAATGAAGAGGCCATGCTTTCCTGAAGAGTCCCCCAAATTTGATCGTGCATAATGTAAGTTGGTGCAACATCATTTAATGGGTGTGGGAGGATTGCAGAAATATGGCATGCCCCTCTCTTGTGAGATTTAACTTAGATGGGCACCAGAGAATGGAAAGGAATACAATTGGGAAGTACCTGATATTGACTGTACTGGTCCAGCTCAGCTTTTATGGACTTGCTCCTCGAAGAGGCAGCCACTTGGGTCGACTGCAGCCACGACTGCAAGTTGCTAAAACACTCGGAGAATCTATCAGCGTTACCACCAGCAGAGGCAATGGACCTCAGAAGGTCATCCTTTTTCTCACCAATATCTGCATGAAGCTTTTGCAGCTCTGCGGAGAGAGTCTGGAAAGAGAGAGAAAAGAAAATGAGAAAGAGGCTAGTAAATATGGTTTTGTAAAAGGAATGGCAGGAATTCATCAAATCTAAAGTAAAAAGGACCTTATAAGAATACAATCATCCACTACTTTTGAGGTTGATCACTTTGTGTTCTCATGCAAGAGACCTGGGCTTTTTGCCTGTTGTGACTTTAGCTTGCACTGTGAGAAGGAAGGAAGGAGGAAAGGAAGGAAGGAAGGAGGAAGGAAGGGAGAACAAATCTTGGGTTTCCCCCAGACATGCTGATACTACCATCTCAGTTACCCATTTTTAGCCACAATCTAGTTGGCACTTAGCTAAATCAGCCCTTCTTCTTAACTTTACCACTGCCACATCCGCCTCCACTAACCAACCCCTTGGAATTCAGAATAGCCTCAAAAAACTGGGGCTCTTGGAGTGTTGTGAACTACATCTTCCATCAGGCCTGACAAGCATGCTGGCTGGGGCTGCTGGGAATTGTAGTCCAAAACACCTGTAGGGCCCAGGGTTGGTGCAGGCCTCTTTGGAACTTCGCTTTTTAACTGGCCCCAGTCAACTCTCTATAGTGGATGGAACTGCAAAGATTGCAGTGAAAATTTTATATATATTCTTCTTCTGCGATCACTCGTAGCTGAGTAAGATTGTCTTCCATAAACACGGTTTTAACAATGAGTCCGTAAGTGACTGTGGAGGCCAATTCTGGATCCACATGTCTCCGGTTGGGAGTTGATCACAGTGTGGATTTGCCAAGCGTGCCTTCCTCCTAGCATGTTTCGAGTTCGAGAGAGCCAGTGTAGTATAGTGGTTAAGAGCAGTAGTCTCGTAATCTGGTGAACCGGGTTCGATTCCCCGCTCCTCCACATGCAGCTGCTGGGTGACCTTGGGCCAGTCACACTTCTTTAAAGTCTCTCAGCCTCACTCACCTCACAGAGTGTTTGTTGAGGGGGAGGAAGGGAAAGGAGAATGTTAGCCGCTTTGAGACTCCTGAAGGGGAGTGAAAGGTGGGATATCAAATCCAAACTCTTCTTCCTCTTCTTCAAAGCCCATGACACCTTTGGTAAAGGCCGTTCTACAACTGGAGCGCTCACAGGCCAGTGTTTCCCAGTAGTCAGTGTTTATACTACATTTATATATATATAGACAGGGGAATCCCCGCTTACATGGGGGTTCTTTTCCGGGACATGCATAAGTCCGGTCCAGACCGCCATCGCTCCATTTTGCCCCACCCACTGTTGGCACCAAAAAATAGTGTGTTGCCTGTATGATCACGAAAGCAGAGTTGATGTATGCCTGTATGATCAGGAAAGCAGAAATCAACCCAATCTGGATATTATTGTTTTTACTCTGAATTATTTTGCAATTTCTACTATTTCACATAAATCATGTGGGGCCCTGAGGCTACTGTCGCTCAGATACCTTTATCTAGCAACCCTCAAGAATATCTGGCATTTTCCAGTCTTTCAAGCATATATTTACAATCTTGAGGGTTAAAAGATTGATTTCCTGTCTACCTTTTTTTCAAACAAGATCTGGTATTTACAGGAAGCCGAATCTTGCAATTTGCAACCAATGGAACGAGATGCGCTTTCTCTGTGCAGAACTGTGCGGTACACACAGCTCTGCTCTTGAGAAAGCCACGTATCAGCCTTTGCCAACCTGGTGCCCTCCAGATGTTTGGGAGTGCAGCTCACACCAGCCCAGACACTCCTTATTTACCTCATAAAGCATCTGTTGCACAGGAGCTTCTTCACTGGTGAGTTCACACGTGTTTAACATCTGTTCCATGTCATTCAGGCAGCGGCTGATCGCCAAAAGCAGCTCAAAGAGCTTCTGGTCCAAGCTTAAGGAAACTTCCCCCGTCATATTTTCCTGGAAGATGTGGAGATGCTGTTTCTCAGTTCCCTCTGAAGGCTTCATTCATTCATTCATTCATTCACTCACTCAATCAATCAATCAATCAATCAATCAATTAATCAATCACAAACTCACTCACTCACTCACTTGCTTACTTACTTTTCCCCAGACCACATGACTGACGCAAAGGAAAACAACCGCAGATAAAATGCAAAAAGCTAAAACAAAACAAAACCCCTCTCATGCCCACAAGCCTTCATAAGTCACCACTGCCTTTAAACATAGCAACCATCTCATTATGTTTATTAGGCATTCATTTTCATTTATTGTTAAGCACCTTGGTGGTCTGCTGTTAGGCAGAAAAGGGTGTGGGTGAGGCTTGAGGCCTGACAGAATCTGTGGCCTGCTGGGTGTTGGGCAATTTCAGATAGGCAGCAAAAAAATGGAGGGTATTTAAGGAAGGTTGCAATTTTGGGCTGGTCTATGGTTAGATGAAAGAGAGAGAGGGAGATGGAGAGAAAGAGGCAAGCGATGGAAGATACAAGAGTATTATGTACTGGAAGCTTTCAACAAAATGGCGGTCTTGTCATTTCAAAGCAAATCAGTATGTGAAATGCAGCTCCCACCCTTTTGGCCTTGTTGTCCTTTAAGGGTTGCCTCACACTGCTGGCAGAATACCCCTACTACAGTGGTACCTCAGGTTAAGTACTTAATTCGTTCCGGAGGTCCATTCTTAACCTGAAACTGTTCTTAACCTGAAGCACCACTTTAGCTAATGGGGCCTCCTGCTGCTGCCGCGCCGCCGGAGCCTGATTTCTGTTCTTATCCTGAAACAAATTTCTTAACCTGAAGCACTATTTCTGGGTTAGCGGAGTGTGTAACCTGAAGCATATGTAACCCGAGGTACCACTGTATAGAAACAAAGTCTCTTACAACCACCCTTTCCTTGAGCTCCTGTTTTCCCCCCAGGGTCAAACTAGATGCAGAACCATTTGCACAATTAGCAATTTCGCAAATGGCTTTTTTAAAAGGTAAATTGCAGACGTGAGACTCCAGATCTAGACTGGGACCCTGGCATGTCAGCTACGGGGGCTTTAATTCTCCCCCACCCCATGGTCCCCATATGGAACATCCCCTCTAAGCTTGCTCTTTAGCACTGGGGGGAAAGATCCCGTTTGCTCTAATGGGATTTCACACAGACACACACATACATATCAATAGATTCTGCGCTCTGCCAAGGCTCTGGATCTTGCCCACCAGCCACCCAGCAATTTATGTAACTCAGGGTGGGGGGTGGGAATGCATTTAGTACCTGTGTCTGAACAGACGCTTCTTGGCTCAGATTGCCAAGCTGTGCCGTGTACGTTTTCAGCTCCTCGACGGTTGGAGTTCTCACACTCGCTGCGGCACCCTTGGGTAGAATATTTATTTTGGTAGAGATCTAACATTTGGAAAAGCAAAACGTGTTTGGACAAATGCTCCAGATTAAACTCATGGTGATACAGAATGTTCTTATAACAGCAGCAACTAGCTAGCTAGCTACAACATAAACCAATATTAAGTTCACCATCTTGGAATGGACACAGGGGTGTCCATTCTTTGTAGGTGGCGTGAAATCTGCTCACCAGAAGAGCCTAGCATCTGCCACGCCCGCATTGATCTGTGCCAATGAACATGTCTACATATGGCTGAAGCTCTGTCAATGTGCGTTCTAGTTTTGCAAGGCGATAAACCCAACTTGGTAGGCACCTTTGAAGTATTTGGGTGTCTCAGCCTTCCTGAAGTCCTTAGACATAAGACTGATAGTTTACCCTGAGGAATAGACCATTTAAGAGGGTCCCCTGCAAACATTTGAAGGGCTGTCATGTAGGTGATGGAACAAATATCATTCCATTGTTCCAGACAGTAGGGCCTGAACTAACAAGTTTAAATGACAAGAACTGGAATTGCAACCAAAATTAAACAAGGATTCTCAGGTAACAAGTTGATCGACAGCAGAATAGACTATCTGGGAAGGTACAGGACTCTCCTTCGCTTGAGGTTTTTAAGCAGAGGATGCTACAGCTATGGATCTCCTGCCTTGGCAGACTAGATGATATTTCGAGGCGCCATTTTGATCTGTGTTGCCCTCTCCTTCTCCAACATGGGGCCAATATTACTGGCCTATTTCAAATGCTTGCTGTTAAAAAATCTGAAAGTCACCACTGCTGATTGTGTACATACTTGTCTCTTTTGTCTCACTGTCACCTTTTGGTCACAGGGGTTTTGCAGATTTGTGAAACCAACCTCCCACACACAGATGACTGGGGCCCAGAGCAGACAAAGTATATCCTTATGGCTAGGAAGTTGGAAATATACCACGACAACTCTTTATCTCTCAGGCTCCATCTGCACTAAACATTTAAAGCAGTATCATACTGTTTATAAACAGCCAAGGCTTCCCCCAAAGAATCCTGGGACATGTAGTTTGGTAAGAGTGCTAAGAATTGTTTGGAGACCCCATTTCCCTCCCAGAACTACATTTCCCAGAGTTCCATGGGGTTGACCGTTAAACCACTCTGAGAATGGTAGCTCTGTGAGGGGAACAGGGTTCTCCCACGACTCTCAGTTCTCTTAATAGGCCAGTGGTCTAAGTAGACCAGCATTCTGTTCTCACATTGGCCAACCAGGTGCCTGGAGGAAGCCTACAGAGAGCCAGTGTGGTGTAGTGGTTAACAGCGGTAGACTGGTAATCTGGTGAACCGGGTTCGCGTCTCCGCTCCTCCACATGCAGCTGCTGGGTGGCCTTGGGCTAGTCAAACTTCTCTGAAGTCTCTCAGCCCCACACACCTCACAGAGTGTTTGTTGTGGGGGAGGAAGGGAAAGCAGAATGTTAGCCGCTTTGAGACTCCTTCGGGTAGTGATAAAGCGGGATATCAAATCCAAACTCTTCTTCTCTTCTATAAGCAAGGCATGCGTGCCACAGCGCTCCGCCCACCTGTGACTTCCAGCTACTGGTATCCCCCCTCTGACAGCAGAGGCAGAACATTTTCCCAAAGGTACTGCTGCAAAGGGTTGGCACATAGGGTCAAAAGGTGTATAATACTGAGCCGAAGGAATTTGCTAGCTGTTGAAGTGCCACAGCTCTTGTCTTGTTTTTGCTGCAACAGACTAACACAGCTACGCCTCTGGAAATTGTTGCTATTATGGGATGGGAAAATTAGTATACTAACCTGAGATTCAGGGAACTGACAGTGAGGAGGGTTCACCTTGAAGAGCAGCTCCTCCTGCAAAGGTTGCCACTTGTCCCCTGCTTGGTCCTTGGGAATCAGACCAAGGGGCTCACTTCCAGAGCTGGGTGCCTCGTGACTAGATCGGCGCATCAGACTGCTATGAGATAAAATAATCGAGAGAAAAACCAACGGCTCTCAGTATAATACTGTTCACAACACAGTCTTGCTTTACTTAACCTGCTCAAAGAGAGGAAGTATCCAAAATCTGGGCTTTCACTAAAGCTGACAACCTGAACCCAAATACATTTATTTGATTTCTCACACATCCTATACCCTAAGGTCAAAGAGCAGGCTATCGCAACAAAATATACCATTTTAAAAGCCATAAATCAATGAAAATGTAAAAACAAAAACAAAAAAAAAACCCCACTATTGAAAACAGCTCCATTTATTTATTTATTTATTGTACATCCACCTTCTTTCCTCCAGGAGTTCAGGGCGGTGTACGTTGTCCTCTTCCCTTGTGAGGTATGTTGTGATGGACTACAACACCCATCATCCACGGCCAGCTTAGCCCAATGGCAAAGGATCATGGGAGTTATAGTCTACCCATATCTGAGGGCCCAAGGTTGAAGAACACTGGTCTACACTGACAGGCGGTGATTATCCAGGTTTTCAGGCAAGGGGTCTCTCCCAGCCCCAACTGGGGATTGCTGGGGACTCAATTTGGGATTGACTTTCTGCACGCAAGGCAGATCCTCTCACAACAAACTTGGGGAGTGTGTTTGTTTTGTTTTCTTACCTTGCTTGCAATTCCAGAGTTTTGCCATCCCCAGATTGCGGCTGCATCTTCTCCACGTACACGTCAATGAAGTCAGCAAGATTGTTTTGTTCTGACAGCTGCAGCAGCAGCTCCTGCAAGTGAGGAAGAGAAACAGAGGAAAACTCAAAACGTGAAAAATTGGGGTTTTATGAAAGCGATGTCTTGCCCCCTTTCACTGTCTTGGTGGCAGGAGCTGTATGGCTCAGACTGGGAGCCCTGAGGGTAGGGGACTGGTTTCATCCTTTACTAGGATTTCTAGACAGAGAAGGAAGCTGAATACAGTTGCTATCATCTGAATACAGATGATAACAACAGCTTCATACTGACCCCCTTCACCAGCAGGCCCCATGTCTGGTTGCAACAATCTCATGTTAAAAATGAAAAACAGTTAAAAGAGGTTACAGTCACAGGAATAGGGCATGCCCTGAAAACACACATCTCAGGTGTTAAAAGGCCAGGTTAAAGAGGTGCGTCTTCAGCATTTGCCAAAAGCTGCATAGTGAAGATGACAGACATGTCTCTTGTGGTGAGGGCACTCCACAATTTTGGGGTGCCAAAGAGAATTCTCTCTTCTGGGCCACCCACCAAATTTCTGAGGGAGACAGAACTCCCAAGAGCATGGGTAGGCAAACTAAGGCCCGGGGGCCGGATCCGGCCCAATCGCCTTCTCAATCCGGCCCGCGGACGGTCCGAAATCAGCGTGTCTTTACATGAGTAGAATGTGTCCTTTTCTTTAAAATGTATCTCTGGGTTATTTGGGGGGCCTGCTTGGTGTTTCTACATGAGTAGAATATGTGCTTTTATTTAAAACGCATCTCTGGGTTATTTTGGAGGCATAGGAATTCGTTAATTTTCCCCCCTTCAAAATATAGTCCGGCCCCCCACAAGGTCTGAGGGACAGTGGACCGGCCCCCTGCTGAAACAGTTTGCTGACCCCTGCCCAAGAGGGTCCCCTCTTTGCCGAACTTAACCGTGTATTTCAGCCGCGGTAAAATAGGAATGTTTTTAAATTCCTCCTGAAAGCCAGTACAGTGGTACCTCGGGTTAAGTACTTAATTCGTTCCAGAGGTCCGTTCTTAACTTGAAACTGTTCTTAACCTGAAGCACCACCTTAGCTAATGGGGCCTCCCACTGCTGCCACGCCGCTGGAGCACGATTTCTGTTCTCATCCTGAAGCAAAGTTCTTAACCCGAGGTACTATTTCTGGGTTAGCGGAGTCTGTAACCTGAAGCGTCTGTAACCTGAAGTGTATGTGACCCAAGGTACCTCTGTAATGAGGTTGACAGATGCCCCTCGCTAGGAAGAGAATCGCATAAATGGGGAACAGCCACCGGAAAGGCCCTGACCTGTTTCAACACCAACTGGTGCAACCACCAACAAGGCCTCATCTGCTGAGCATCGGACCAGAGATGGTTGATACTGGGAGAAGGCGCTTGTTTAGGCACTTACGTGTGAGATGTATACAAGAGGCGGCAAAATTAAATAAGGCAGAACAATAGACAGCAAAACTATCTTGCCGTGTTGTGGAGGAGGGGGAAAGGGAGCCGATTTACCTGCTGCTGCTCTAAACCATTCTGCCTACTGAAGAGAGGTTGGTCCAAGGTAAGAAGCGGGAATGTATCAGAGAGGTCAAAATAAAAGGGCTGAGGGAGCTCTTCAGAGGTATTTTCCTCAGGGATGATCTGCAGAGAGAGGTACACCGGTCAAAGGAACTTTTTAGCATAAGACTACAGTGACAGAAAGGTGAGAGCGCCTTAATGTAGTTTTTTAATGCTAAATTTTGAACTCGGACACAGATTACCTGAATAATAATGAATTGGCTTAGACAATTTATATACCACTTACAGATGTTTTGGGTGGGGAATCTCTAAGTGGTTTACAACCTCAAGCTCATAAAGATCCAAATACCAAAAAAACAAACAAACCCAACCTAAAAAAACTCCATGTTATAAAATATCACACAACTAACTGTCAGCATCCTTCAGGAGTCGAGATGCCAGCTGGTTAGCCCCCAGCTGGATCATGCCCTTCCAGCCGTGACGATCCCCCAATCTCTGGTGCGACGTAAATCAGTGACTCAGACTTCAAAAACCTGAGCACACTACATTAGCAGAAAATACTGTGCAAACAGAACAGGAGTGAGGCTTGTGGAAACATACTGACAGCTAAAGATTTATTAAGCATAAATCAGGACAAAGAAAACATGTCATCTCCCTTTCTTCTCCTCAGAGAGACAGTAAAAAGCAAAAGCTATACACACAACGGATGTTCCCAGCAGAGGAATCATAGAATAGAATCATAGAGGAATCATAGAATCATAGAGTTGGAAGAGACCACAAGGGCCATCGAGTCCAACCCCCTGCCAAGCAGGAAACACCATCAGAGCACTCCTGACATATGGTTGTCAAGCCTCTGCTTAAAGACCTCCAAAGAAGGAGACTCAAGAAGGAGAAATACACAATCGCTTTGAGGTCCTCTCCCCTAGCATGGAAGACGAAGAGCAGACTCCATTTGAGGATCTCTCCCTCATTACAGTCGATCAGGTATATGAAGACGAGCAGCAAAGTCAGTCCTCAGGGAATGTGCAGGCGACCTTGGAACGGACAGCTCACGGAAGAACCCCGACCAGAGGCGTGTAGTGGTGATAGGGGATTCCCTACTGAGGGGAACAGAAACAGTGATCTGTGGGCCTGACAAGATGTCTCAGGAAGTCTGCTGTCTCCCCGGGGCTAAGATCCAAGATGTAACTGAACGACTGCAAGGAATCATAAAACCCACTGACAAATACCCCTTCCTCTTGGTTCATGTGGGAACCAATGACACTGCAAGCAATAGCCTCCAGAAGATCAAAAGAGATTACGAGGCTCTGGGCAGGAAATTGAAGCAATTAAATGCACAAATTGTCATCTCATCTGTCCTCCCAGTTGAACGACGTGGCCCAGGGAGAGAGGGAAAAATAGTGGAAGTGAACAACTGGCTTCGCAAATGGTGTAAACAGGAACAGTTTGGATTCTTAGATCACGGAATGCAAGCTGTGCTGGTATGTAAACAGACATGTGACATGCAACAATTCCACACGTCTGCTCCTTAAGGTGAAATGGAATTTTCCAACACTAACAAGGAGGCTGCATTGTTTGGAATCCTGACTATTTAGGCTCCCAGACTGTGGGAGCCTCTACAAGCATTCAAATCATTATTCTCATTTATTGGATTTGTTGAATTATCTTGCCCATGGCAACCCAAAGCGACTTACCGTATTTTTCGCCCTATAGGACGCACTTTTCCCCCTCCAAAAATGAAGGGGAAATGTGTGTGCGTCCTATGGGGCGAATGCAGGCTTTCGCTGAAGCCTGGAGAGCGAGAGGGGTCGGTGCGCACCGACCCCTTTCGCTCTCCAGGCTTCAGGAAGCTATCCGCAAGCCTTGGGAGCCCGCGGGAGTTCCTGCCAGGCTCCCACAGCTTGCGGAGAGCTGCCTGCATCCCGAAGCCTGGGTGCGCTGAGCAGTCGCGCCGGGGCTTCGGGTAGCTCTGCGCAAGCCGCGGGAGCCCTCCCACAGCTTGCGGAGAGCAGCCTGTTCTGGGGGCTGGGGAAGCTCCGGCTTCCCCCGACCCAGCCCCGCGCCTGGGGGGGAAATAATTCCCCCCCCTTTATTTCCCCCCAAAAAAACTAGGTGCGTCCTATGGGGCGAAAAATACGGTAAAACCAACCAAGCAGGCACAGGGGGCTTCACCTCCCAATCTGAGAAAGGCCACATGCAACACGACCAGTCTAGGACAGAATTCCTCACCCCGCCCTCTTCTCACAAGTTTTAGAATTGTGTTAACAAACTGACTGCACAAATAGAGAGGTCTCCTGCAGCTGCTCAAAGGGGTTTGAGACGTCTCCCTGCAACAAGACGTGGCAACACAGGCTGCTCCTGTTCCGTGTGCCAGCTAGCCAGTCAGCCATGCCCCTTTGCAGAATACTCCGTTCCAACAGGTATATAGTAAGACTGATATGAAAGCTTTGCAAACTGCAGCATGCTCGTGCCCCGGCGTGGCCACATGCACACAACATCGACTCTCACAGTGGCCTTGTTTTTCGTGGTTTCATTTTACCTGCTCTTCTGTGCTCTTCCCTTGGAGCATGCCCTGAACTCTTTCCAAGTTGCATTTCACATCTCTCAGCTTCGAAGACAGGCTCTCTGCCTCCTGACGGAGGTCAGCGCCCTCACCGGTGTGCCTGTCTTTGCAGTCCTCCAATAGGCGCGCCACTTTCTGTTCAATCTCTGATAAGATAGCCTGGAAAGTCAAGCAGTTAATCATTCTTTTTTTAATTTAAAAAAAAAAATCACTGCAAAGTTTACTTACTGAAAACACCCCAAGCTCTTATTCTGTATTAGGGCAAAGGCTAGTAACAGGAATGTTTGGGAGGGTGAATCCAGAAGTGACTCATTTTTCCTTCTCCCTTGGGACAAAATCATTTATGTATTTGTGGTGTGTGTTAGAGGAGGAAGAGACATACAGATACTTGCAAACTGTTCTGCAGCAACTTCGGTCTTGTGAAAGACTAACCCTGTTAGACCATTGCAGCAAACAAACATCAGCAGAGGCCCAGAGCGCCACAAAAGTTCATGCCTTAATAACTCTGTGTGCGTTTTCAAAGGTGCTCCAGGTCTTTGTTGCTTTTCCTGTAATCTCTGGCGCAACCAGATACCTTTTTGCCCTAAGCAAGCCCAAACCTAATTAAGTCGGCATTCAGCCTTCCCATCCCATCTGATTATTCCGAACTGCAGGCTAGGATTTTGCATTTCATTTATCTTTTTCTTTCTCCCTGCCCACCCCCCACACTTTATGTTATTAGCTTAACATACAGACAACTCATGAGTCCTCCTGATTAAATCTGAAAGCTTGCTTACTTGTTTCACTCTACTGTTCATTTTGGAGGGGTTTTTTTTCTATTCCTCTTTCCTTTAATGGTCCAATGCAGCCACTAACATTTCTGTTGGTGAGCATTACACTTTACAGAATAACATTTAACAATGGGACTAAGGGATGTATAATCCTCACAATAAACTTGTGTAACAGTGTTTTAACAATTTGCTCACTTTTAAGCCTGCATATGCTTCTATTGATGTTCACTCTCTTTTGCTTAAATGTTTGTTGCACATTGCCCTGAGCTACTTTGGAAAAAGGGCGATTCTTAAATAGCCTAAACCAGAGGTTTTCAACCTTTTGGGGTTCACAGCTCCCTTGACGAACTACATTCTTTTCTGCGGCACCCCTGTGGGGCTCAGGAGCCCAGTTATGTCACCCCTTGCCAGCAGCTGGCAGCCCCTCACCTTCATCTCTTCTCCCCTCTCCTTGGGAGTCCTCCAGGCAATTGCTGCTGCTGCCCCTGGTCCCTGAGCTGCACCTCCCCACCCCAAAGAGAGGTGCCTCCTCACACTGCCCCACAGGGGCCTGGGAAGCACCCCCTGGCCACCCCCAGAGGCACCATTCACCTGCTGAACTTGTAGCCAGGGCTGCTGCAAGTAACAGCTGTGCAGGCCTTTGGGAGGCAGAGATGCGAGAGGGCATCAGAGGAGGGAGGGAAGGAAAGAGGGACAGAGGCCAGTGTTGCCCACAACATCCCTGACCATCATTCAAAGCACCCTGGTTGAAAACCACCAGCCTAAACGAAGAAACAAAACCCCAAAAGGTAGGTCTCTGCCCTGAAAGGCCTACAATCTAGATGTTGACAGTGGGGAGATGCCAAGTGTGTGGCTGTCATTGTGTGGCTCCCTTTGGGAGATTTGTAGTGCTGAATCACAGTCTGGAAACTGAGATCCAGCTCAGAGGGCCTTCTGGTGGTTCCTTCACTGCGAGAAGTAAGGTTACAGGGAACCAGGCAGAGGGTCTTCTTGGTAATGGCACCGCCCTGTGGAATGCCCTCCCATCAGATGTCAAGGAAATAAACAACGATCTGACTTTTAGAAGACATCTGAAGGCAGCCTTGTTCAGGGAAGTTTTTAATGTTTGAAGTTTTATTCTGTTTTAGTGTTCTGTTGGGAGCCGCCCAGAGTGGCTGAGGAAACACAGTCAGATGGGCGAGGAATAAATAATAAAATTGTTGTTGTTGTTGTTGTTGTTGTTATCCCTACATTTGCATGAAGTCAGGGCTGGTGAGGGGAGCCAAAGTGAAGGCAGGTTTCACAACAGCAAAGTATCAAAGCCTGTCGATGCTCTCCTTTGCATTTTGGATTCACACTCAGGAGAATGAATTCAGTATCAGTATATGAGACACCCACAAATGCAGTCAAGCTAATTTAGGTGCAACCACTCAGCACACTCATGTTTTCTGGATAGGTCTCCATGGTGTTCTTTCTGTTGGGGATGAAGATTAAGGTCTTAAGCCGAAGAAGAAAAAAGAGGAATTAACCATTCTGGAAGCAGAATGCTGGCTAGAGGGTTTTAGGCTGAAGCTTATGAAGGGAAAGATAAAGAAGACTGTAGCAGTATATGCTACAATCACGAGAGAACATTCTCAAAAATGTAGGGAAGAAGGGGAAGCAGACGCTGGGTTGCATACGCACCGTTCCTTTAAAGCGCCTGTGAAGCGTGTTCAATCCCTTAAAGAATTCTGGGCATTGTAGTTTGTTGCTGGGAATTTCAACCCTGTCTGGGGAAAACTACAGCGCCCAGAATTCTCTGAGCGAAATAATGAATGTGGTATGTGCATTATAGCATGCACACAGTCCCTGTCCTCCAATCAGCTCAGCCCATCTATCGCCTAGAGAGGCACATGATCCATGGCATGGGAGCTCATCTCTGGCCCCTCACTGGAACCAGAAATGCACTTTCCAGAAATGTTGCAGAAACCTGCTCTCCATCCTTCTTTTGGCAGCTTTACAATTCTGGAGATGAATTAGGAATGGGCTTGTTTTTTTAACTGGTTTCCATATGGAACATATCATGCTTTAATTATTTGCAGCTGAGTCAGGTGAAGTTGGGTTTCGTTTTAGAGAGTTTATTTGTCATGCAAACATGATTTGTACATCTGAAATGCAAGGAACTCCTGCAGCCTAAGCAGAGGTGTGCATTCTCTACTGTGCACTGGAAGAAAAACCCCAATGCTTAACTTCAGCAATGACTTGGTTTAAATTTTCCGCCAAGAAAAACTGCATGCTGCTACTGGTATGAATGTCTGTGCAAATCATTCTGTTCAAAGCATTGGGGGTGGGTGCATATTAAGATATGCAGGGTATTATTACTATTATTATTAAATTTTCTATACCACCCTTTATCCAAAGCTCACAGGGAAGTTTACAATATAAAAAGGGCATGATAGTCCTGCAGTACAACACTAGAAACCCTGCTGGCTTTGGGAGATTTCATTTGGCACTGTCCATGCAGTTTAAAGCAATAGGGACTAGAAACTTGGCAGTGGTTTAAAACGAAAGTTGAGATTATTGGAATGTGAATGCTCTGTCTTCATGACCCTTCCCAGCAGGGGTTGCAAGCCAGCACTGGAGGTGGGGGGGATGCAGCAACTAACCGGCCACCAGCACTCTGCAAACGGTGGCCTTTCGGCAGCACTGTGTCTGCATGATGCCGACCTTTGTCTCCAAACAAAACACAAAACAAATCATTGATAAGAACTTGGTGCCCCCTTCCCCTTGGCTGCCGCAGAATGGCATTTCATCCACCACCAGTCCTTTGCAATGCCACGCTTGCCAGCTAACATGAATATACAAGGGAGTAGAAGGCCTTTGCAGGGAAAAAGCAGTATGGGGAGTAATTAGCCACCCTCCAGTCCCCCTTCGCTGAAGGAAGCCGTTTCGCTTCAAATCTGGGCCGCTTTCCAATCTCAGAGCCCGGCTGGAGGGAAAACTGGCGGGAGAGAGGGGGCTTGTAGGAGGAAATGCACATACCGTATTTTTCGCTCTATAACATGCACCAGACCATAACACGCGCGTAGTTTTTAGAGGAGGAAAGCAAGAAAAGAAAAATTCTAAACGAAATAGTGGATGTATGATTTTTGTGGTTCATGCTGTGGCCACAGACATGTGATCTGACAGTGAGTTTGGAGTAGCCCAATGCAAAAATCCTGAGGATCCATGTGGATCCATGCTTTGTAACCACGGAGGAGGGAAGGAAGCGGAACCATGGATCCTCTGCTCACGACTGCAGCAGATCCCCACCACCCGCAGGCATTCGCTCCATAACACGCACAGACATTTCCCCTTAGTTTCTAGGAGGAAAAAAAGTGAGTGTTATGGTGCAAAAAATATGGTATATGTCCCTGGCTTGTGTGTCTCTCCTGCACTGGCCCTGGCCCTGCATTCACTTGTGGTTGCGTAACATATCCTGTATTTGCAGGTAACTCCTGGGGCCTGCCTAGGTTTGGCAGACAAGAAGCCAGTTGAGAACATGGGGAAAAGCGCCTTTCTCTGTGTGCCCCTATAAGGAATGCAGCCAGTCCCTGTTTACTGCAGCAGCGTCACACACACACACAAAGAGCCAGAAGCAGGAACGACGAGGCTGCAGGCGTTATGTAGGCGCACCGAAATGAGAGGCAAAGGTGATTGGCTTACGAAACTGAAACAGCGACCTTTGGCCCGCTCAGCTCAGCTTACCTGGCACGCAGCTAGACGCTGCTCCACTGTCTGTTGCATTTGGCGGGTCTGGCCTCCTGATCCCAGGGACTCTTTCGTTTGGTCTAGCCACCGTTGCAGCTCAGCAATTTTTGCCTGCCACACATGGAGGAGCCGGGCAAGCTCTGAGTCAGGCCTACCGTCCTCTGAATCTCCCAATAAGCACTCGGCAGTGTTTGTGACTCGACTGGAGGAGGCTTTGCCCTGTGGGGAAGAAAAGCCAAAGTCTGGAAGATCTGCGAGCCTGAAAAATAGCTAACGTGCTCTCGGAAAGCAGCACGAGCCGGGCAGATTAGGGGAGAAAGGAAAGGAAAAGTAAGCCCAAGTGCCGGCTGAGAGTCCCGTGATCTGGTGCAACAGGTTTCTTAGCAGCCGATTTGCATTTGCACAGGTAGAGCTCAGCTTGCACAGGAAGTCTGCTGACTCACAGTTCATTAGGTGGCTATCCCGGCGGGACACACACACCAGAAGTGTTTTTCTGGTGCATGCGGTTAAGATTCTACGTGCTGCACTTCAAAGCTGGTTTACATGCCAGCGTATGATTTCTTTGTACTGCTTTTGAGGTTTAGTATGAATAAGGATTGGGGCTAAAATAAAATAAAATTTTAGAAGATGGCGGCGCGCATAGACGCTGCGGCTTAGTGCTCTCCCTTAGCGTTTTGTTTTGTTTTTATTATTTTTATTATTTTTACTTGGTCCGAGTATGTCTGACCGGGCAAGAAAGATTTACAGCAGGCAGGAACTTCTGAAGGTCGGATTACAGTGTGAACAAGCTGTAAGAGCTGATTATTTTCGACTAGATAACGTTCCGGTGGGAGTAGCCAGGCCGCCGGGCTCTCCATGGATTACTATGCCTCCAGGGAGGAGGCGAAGGCGGCGTAGAGACAGGAGGCAAAGGCGGGGTTGTCGGGCTGGCGTCCTGGTAAGATTACAGAGGAGTCCATCTAAACCACCACTCCCCAGCATATTTCTTGCCAATGTGAGATCTCTTGCCAACAAGATGGATGAATTGAGGTTGCAGGCAGCAAAGAACAGCCTTGTAAAAGATTGCTGCGTTTTATTTGTCATTGAGACATGGCTTCAACCGTCCATACCAGACACAGCTATTCAGTTGGAAGGCTGGGTGGTACATCGTCATGACCGAGGCATGGACTTCGGAAAAACTAGAGGAGGGGGGCTGTGCGTATATGTGAACAAATGCTGGTCCAATAATTCTAAGACTGTGGGCAGTCACTGTTCACCGGATTTGGAATATGTGGCTGTTAAATGTAGACCAGCCTATCTCCCTAGGGAGTTTACAGCTGTTATGTTAACTGGTGTGTACGTGCCACCAGATGCCAATGCCAACTTGGCTTTGGGACGCCTGCAGAGCCTTATCAGCAGCCAGCAAGACAAGTATCCTGAAGCTGTGCACATCATTGCGGGAGACTTCAACCATGTAGAACTTAAAACAGTGCTCCCAACGCTCTATCAGCATGTGAAATGTCCCACAAGAGGGGACAAGACACTAGATAAAGTTTATTCGAATGTAAATCACGGCTATAGGGCTTTACAGCTGCCACACTTGGGCCAGTCCGACCATATGTCTTTGTTCCTGGTACCAGCATATATCCCACTCAGGAAACGGGCTCCCACAATATTAAAATCTGTTAAAATCTGGCCTGAAGGTGCTATTCACCAGCTGCAGGACTGTTTTGAGAGAACTAATTGGGATATTTTCGATCGTTCAGACCTGGAGGAGCACACGGCGGCAGTTCTGTGCTATATCAATCACTGCACAGACACTGTCACAGTAAACAAATCCATCCGGTTTTATCCCAATCAGAAACCCTGGATGAATAGAGAGGTCCAGGGCCTGTTGCGGGAAAGGAACAGGGCTTTCAGGTCAGGCGAGGTGCAGCTTTACAGTGTGGCAAGAGCAAACTTGAAGAGGGGTATTCGACAGGCAAAACGGGATTATAGGCTGAGGATTGAGGATAATTTAAGGAGCAACAACACAAGACAGATGTGGCAGGGGATTCAGCACATTACCAACTACAAACCTAACCTTGGTGCTGTCGACGGTGACCCTTTGCTGGCGGAGGAGCTTAACCTCTTCTTTGCTCGCTTCGAGAAGGAGCCACCTGAGACGCCGGTATTACAGCCACCAGCCCTTAGGGGCCCCTCATTCACGGTAGAGGAGCATGAGGTGAGAAAGGTATTGAGGATGGTGAATCCGAGGAAGGCGGCTGGACCTGATGGCATCACTGGAAAGGTGTTGAAGGGCTGTGCGGATCAGCTGGCGAGGGTCTTTACTAAGATCTTCAACAAGTCCTTACACCAGTCTATTGTCCCACCCTGCCTGAAGTCGTCAACTATTGTCCCTCTGCCCAAAAAATCCACAATCAGTAGTTTGAACGACTACAGACCAGTTGCACTGACTCCAATCATCATGAAGTGTTTTGAGAAACTGGTGCGCCGTCATATTATTTCCTGTCTTCCATCAACTTTTGACAACTACCAGTTTGCATACAGGGCAAATAGATCCACAGAGGACGCTATCACCACCACTCTCCATGCTGCTCTGTCCCATCTGGAGCAGCCGGGGAGTTATGTGAGGCTGCTGTTTGTGGATTTTAGCTCAGCTTTTAACACTATTCTCCCCCATAGACTGGTGTCCAAGCTAGAGGCGATTGGACTCTCCAACTCCACCTGTCTCTGGGTTTTGGATTTTTTGTCAGAACGTTCTCAGAGGGTCAGAGTAGGGTCACATATGTCCACAGCCCTTAGCCTTAACACCGGCTCACCACAGGGTTGTGTGTTGAGTCCCCTGCTCTATGCTCTCTATACGTATGACTGTACAGCCATCTATTCCAGCAACAAAATCATCAAGTTTGCTGATGACACTACGGTGGTAGGGCTCATTTCAGGAGGGGATGAGTCCGCCTATCGGGACGAGGTGGAGCGGCTCTGTGTTTGGTGTGGAGAGAACAATCTGGCTCTTAATACGGCTAAGACCAAGGAATTAGTGGTGGATTACAGGAAAAAAAAGGCGGACATTCAGCCCTTGCATATCAATGGGGAACGGGTGGAGAGGGTGGCGGAATTCAGGTTTTTGGGAGTAACTATCGATCAGGGCATGACTTGGAGCGCAAATACCACTGCTCTGGTGAAGAAGGCCCAGCAGAGAATTTATTTCCTCAGACTTTTAAAGAAGAACAATCTGAGTGAGAGACTGCTGGTGTCCTTCTACCGAGGCTCCATAGAGAGCATTCTTACATACTGTATTTGTGCTTGGTTCTCCAGTTGTACAGCTAGGGAGAGGAAGGTGCTCCAGAAGGTTATAACCACAGCACAAAGGATTATTGGTCAACCTCTCCCATCCTTGGAAGAATTGTACGGTTCCCGTTGTCTTAGGAAAGCAAACAACATCCTGCAGGATTCATCTCACCCGGGATACAGTCTGTTTGCACTACTGCCGTCTGGCAGGAGATATAGAAACATCAAGTCAAGGACAAATAGACTGAAAAACAGTTTCTACCCGAGAGCTGTGGCCCTTTTGAATGCTGTAACTCGATAGTGTGACTTGGGAGATTGATGGGTGTGGGTGTGGGTGTGGCTGGAATGTGGTTTGTGGGTTGTTGTTGTTGTTTTGCTTTTGTTGTTTTTAAGGGATGGCATCCAATTTCGTTGCACTTGTGCAATGTTGCACGTGTGTAATGACAATAAAGAATCTATCTATCTATCTATCTATCTATCTATCTAAAATAAAATAAAAACAATTAAAATTAGGAAGGAAGGAAGCAAGGAAGGAAGGAAAGGGAGGGAGGGAGGAATATTTTCAGCTCTGCAACTATAGAGATAGGACTGATTTATTCCAGGTGATGTCAAACCACAACTAAAATGCAAACAAAAGCCAATTTCTCCTCCATCCCTAACCTGATGGCAATATCCTTCTTCACTGCTGTTTCCCAGCAACAAGTTCTTACAGTGCAACCTTACATATGTCTACTTATGTCTCAGTGAGTTCAGTTTGGAGCTTACTACCCGGTAAGAGGGTACAGGATTGCAGCGTCAGAGCTCTGATGACTCCGATGCATAGAACCACCATGAATTTATCTGATCCTCTTTTTAAACCACCTGAGCTAGAGGCAATCGCCACATCTAAACTGTGGAACTCCCTTCCCTCAGAGGTGTGTCTTGACACCTTCACTGGACAACTTTTAACGAATGCGCTTTGCCTTGGCTTTTCACACTTGAGAGGTATATTGTTAGGGCCCACCATACTTCTCTAATTTTAAGTGGCTCAAAACTGCTTTTACTATTGTGTAATTGGCGCTGTGGGTTAAACCACAGAGACTAGGACTTGCTGATCAGAAGGTCGGCGGTTCGAATCCCTGCGACAGGATGAGCTCCCATTGCTCAGTCGCTGCTCCTGCCAACCTAGCAGTTTGAAAGCAGGTCAAAGTACAAGTAAATAAATAGGTACCACTCCGGCGGGAAGGTAAACGACGTTTCCGTGTGCTGCTCTGGTTTGCCAGAAGCGGCTTAGTCATGCTGGCCACATGACCTGGAAGCTGTACGCCAGCTCCCTCAGCCATTAAAGCTAGATGAGCGCCACAACCCCAGAGTCGGCCACGACTGGACCTAATGGTCAGAGGTCCCTTTAACTTTACCTTAATAGTGTGCTTTAATATTAACAATTTGTTTGGATCATTCTAACCCGCCCTGGGAACTTAGGTGAAGAGCAGGCAATAACTTGTAATAGTAATAATAATAATATCCTGCGAGCAGCAAATTCCATAAGGAAACTACGTGGTGTGTGAAGAAAAAATTCCTTTTTGTCTGTCCTAAATCTCTCACCATTAAGGCTTGAAAGACAGAAAAAAAACGTCCCTATTCACTTTCGACAGTGTATAAACCTGCAGCATGTTTCCCGTCGCTTGTCTTTTTCCTAAACTAAAAATACAGATTAACCTTTGATGGGATGTTATGTAGAGAATCTACATTTTGGCATGATGGATTATTGTATAGGCTTTCTCTCTAATCCAGCCTTCCCTAACCTGATGGCCTATGGATATTTTGGATCACAACTCCCAACAGCCACAGCCAGCATGGCCAGTGGTCAGGGATGGTGGGAGTCGTAGTCCAAAGCAGCTGGCGGGCAAGTGATTGGGGACAATGGCTTAAATCCTATGACTGTATGTACACTGCACAATGCTGCCTATCTGCCTTCAGGTTCTCTCATTTCATTTTTCATTTCAATTTGCTGGTATAACAGGTAATCCGATCGTGATATTTTCGACAGCAATTTTCTGGTAACAATCTGATAGCTTTAATGGACCCAAGGTTAGCACACCTACCCCGCTATGACTTGCAAGAGCCTCACCACTTCTTGCTCTTTGCGGAGACAAAGAAATTAACTGCTGGCCAGGCTCCTCAGCATCCACAGCCTGCAAAGAAAAGCAGAGATGGAGAAATGTTTTTTCTTTGAGCCACATTCCCTTGTAGGCAACTTTCTGGGGGTGCCATGTGCCAATGGTGAGCGGAGCAAGAAGCAGAACTGGGGAGACTCTTAACTTTGCACAAGAAGCTACAGTATTTTTCGCTCCATAAGACACACTTTTTTCCCTCCTAAAAAGTAAGGGGAAATGTGTGTGCGTCTTATGAAACGAATGCAGGGGGGAGGCAGGCAGGAAAAGCCCCCAAGAGTTGCACACAAGCTCCGCGCGGCTCTTGCAGGCTTTTCCCCAGGAGGGAGAAGGGACTGACGTGGCCAGTCAGTCCCTTCTCCCTCCTAGTAGAAAAGCCCGCAGGAGCTGCACGCTCCTTAAAGGGTGCGCGGCTCCTGTGGGCTTTTGCGGGAGGTGGGGGAATTGCCATAGCCGCGAGCAGTCTCTCCCAGCTGGGAGAGGCTGCGCGCGGCTAAAGAAGCCAAGACAGCGAGCAGGATCCATCCCGCTCGCTGCTCGCTATCTTGGCTTCTTTAGCCTTGTGCAGCCTCTCCCGGTTGGAGGGGTTGCGCGCTGCTAAAGAGGAAGCCAAGACAGCAAGCAGGATGGATCGCGCTCGCTGTCTTGGCTTCTTTGCTCTTTGGGGTTGGGGGGGGGAATAAATTTTTTTTCTTGATTTCCCCCTCTAAAAACTAGGTGTGCCTTATGGTCCGATGCGCCTTATGGAGCGAAAAATACGGTACATTCCAGTTGTGCAAAAGACGAGTGTTTCATCACACTTCCCAACGAGGCAGAAGCCTTCTACGAAGGCACAGCTCGTTTTCTGTTTCGTCCCAAACCTGTAAACTATTATTTGCAGTGTTAGAACAGGCCAGGATATTTAGCTATGGTTTGACGTTCACTAGGTATTCGGGCTTGCTGCAAATGTGCTAACCACAGTTTCCCAGTTTGTGTGATACAAGAAACTATGGTTAGTGGGAAACCTTTCAGTTTGTTTCCTTGCTTGCAAAAAGGAAGGAACAGAGGGGCTATGCACATGGCCAAAAGGCTCAACCAGAAGTTGGCTTACAAAGCCAGGATATGATCTTCCATAAACAGTCTTCTTGGATCAGCATTGTTCTCACTTTGAATGGGCAAAGACTTACAGGTCCTTTCACCAAATTGTCCCCCTGCCAAATTGATGAAAGAACCAACTTTTTAAAAATCACTTCACGTCCTTTCACAGAAACACACCCCTCCCCACAAACTTGCCAAAAGATTGCTCACAGAAGCTTTCACAAAAAGCTCCCATTTTTAAGCTCAGAGCTATATGTGATGCATTCGTAAAAATGATGGAAACGATGGACAATTCAGCAGCTCCTGTGATAACTAAAATGGGTGTCCTAGTACACGGTAAAGAATTTGCCACCAAACTCTGTGAAGCAATTAGTCACTCTTTGAGGAATTAATCCAACCAATTCTGCATTATACTCACTTCATTGTGGAATGAATTGTCCTCAGCTTCTTCAACCAAGGAAGGTAGAAGAGACAGTGACCCTCGCTTTTTCGGCTAAAATGTACACACACAGATACAGCCCAGTTATTTGTAGTTGCGAAAAGAACTTTTCATTCAAGTCCTCCCCAAGGTTCAATGTCCAGTCAGTTTCTCATGAGTGTAAAGCTCCAATTAATCCAGACAAATTAATAGGGCCTGAGCCAACCAAAAATTAAAGCGCTTTTAAATCCCATAGATTTCAACGGGGTTTAAAATTGCATCTATCTTTCAAAGTCAATAGACCTTAAATAAAGTACGTTGGATCAATGCCCAGTGCAAAATAGCACAGTCTCAACAACTCTGATTAGTGCCAAACCATCTAGCAACGTGGTTTGTTTGCACAAGCCTCTCTCAACCCGGAGCCCAACAAATATTTTGGACTACAACTCCCAAGAGGCTCCACCAGTGTTGGCATTCCACCACCTCCTGAAGAAAACACCTGCTTAGGCAAGCAAGTGAGCTTCTGGTTTTATTGTTTTGTACCCTTTTAAACCACAGAGCCTAGGACTTGCCGATCAGAAGGTCGGCGGTTCGAATCCCCGCGACGGGGTGAGCTCCTGTTGCTCTGTCCCTGCTCCTGCCAACCTAGCAGTTCGAAAGCACGTCAAAATGCAAGTACATAAATAGGTACTGCTCTGGCGGGAAGGTAAACGGCGTTTCCGTGCCCTGCTCTGGTTCGTCATGCTGGCCACATGACCAGGAAGCTGTACACTGGCTCCCTCGGTCAATAAAGCGAGATGAACGCCGCAACCCCAGAGTCAGCCACGACTGGACCTAATGGTCAGGGGTCCCTTTACCTTTACCCTTTTAAAACTGCTTTCGTGGTCATGCTTTTTCATTGTTGTATATTTTGTAAATTTAGCACATGTTTCAATTATGGACGTTTTTGATGCCCCAATCGAATTGCTACTATGTATTTTAATTACGTATTGATTTTATACTTGCGAACCACTTAGAAGCCATTTTGGCACGTAAGTGACATAATAATTAACGAGAATAATAACTGGAGGGGAGGAGAGTTGTAGTTCAAAATATCTGGAAGGCCCAAGTCGGGGAAAGCGGGTTTATATCAGTTCTCTTACGCAAAAACCCCACAAACTAATTTCAATTTCTGATTTGTTTACATGCGTTCCAGGGGTGAATGAGAAACCGAGGTGATCTGAAAGACCTCCCCTAACCAACCCTGCCATTCCTTTTCCCATTCCAGTGTAATAAACCAATAATAAACAAATGCTATAACGAACCATGAATGGCCAATGACAATCAAAGGGAGTTGGGTGGGGTGGGAAAACCGGCTGGCTGGTTGCCTTAGGACGGGGTAGGGGGAAAACCTTTTGGGGCCAGTGGACCAAATTGCTATCTGGTCCCACGCCAGCAGGCCAACTATGGCAGGTGGGTCAACCCACCTGCCAGTCACCGGATGTCATGATGCTGCTAGATGACTGACAGGTGAGCTGTCCCACCAACCTGCCAAGGTCCCTTGTGCAGTGCTTCCTAAGTACCCGACAGTCCCAGTACTAGAGACTTATGACCTTAACTGGCAGGGCATGTGGGCAGGGTTTAGGGAAAACAGGCCTGTGGGCCAAATTTGGCCCACAGGTGAGAGCTTCCCCAGCCCTGCCTTAGTATAACCACCACTGATAACAACTTCCACCTTGTAATCATGTAAAACAAGCATTTTCGTTTTTGCTTTACTTGCATTTTTAATACAGTGGTACCTCAGGTTACATACGCTTCAGGTTACAGACGCTTCGGATAACAGACTCCGCTAACCCAGAAATAGTGCTTCAGTTTAAGAACTTTGCTTTAGGATGAGAACAGAAATCGTGCTCCGGCGGCATGACAGCAGCGGGAGGTCCCATTAGCTAAAGTGGTGTTTCAGGTTAAGAACAGTTTCAGGTTAAGTACGGACCTCCAGAATGAATTAAGTACTTAACCTGAGGTACCACTGTACAGAGGCAAATATCTCTCTCTCACACATTCCTTTCTGTCCACCCCCCAATTGTACAGCTTTCATACCAGTCTCAACATACAACTAAATACCTGGTGACTCCCCTTTCACCCTTTTCCTGGTTTCTTTATTTTTCTATTAAATCGGGTATTCCAATTTTTTAATCTTCGAATTTCTTCTGCTGTTAAATTCTATCAGCTCCTAATTCTGCTGCTTTTACTCAAGACCTGCTAGGTTATTTACTTGTTTATACTGGTTCTTAAAATATTAAAAAAACATTTTCCAATCCTCCTTATATTCTTTATTGTCCTTTTCTCTTTCCCTGTTCGTTATGCCTCCCAATTCAGCATATTCAAGCATTTTAAACTGCTACTCTTCCTTGGTTCCCGTTCTCCACCTTTGTGCCAATAAGATTCTAGCCGCAGTGGTGGCATATAATAATTTTTTGTTTTGTTTTAGGGAGCTCTGTTGTTACCATTCCCGAAAGGAATGCCTTGGGCTTTTTTGGGAAGGTTTATCTGAATAAAGGTAAAGGGACCCCTGACCGTTAGGTCCAGTCGTGGCCGACTCTGGGGTTGCGGCGCTCATCTTGCTTTATTGGCCGAGGGAGCCGGCGTACAGCTTTCGGGTCATGTGGCCAGCATGACTAAGCCGCTTCTGGCAAACCAGAGCAGCGCACGGAAACGCCGTTTACCTTCCCGCCTGAGCGGTACCTATTTATCTACTTGCACTTTGACGTGCTTTCGAACTGCTAGGTGGGCAGGAGCAGGGACTGAGCAATGGGAGCTCACCCCGTCACGGGGATTCGAACTGCCGACCTTCTGATCAGCAAGCCCTAGGCTCTGTGGTTTAACCCACAGCGCCACCCGAGTCCTTTATCTGAATATCTTTTTCTAATTCATTGTAAATTACTTCCCAGAATTCCCTGATTACTTTACAAGACCACATGTGGGAAAAGGATCCCTCTGCTTCATTGCATTTTCAACATTTACCTTTTCTCTTTTTTAAAACATTTTCGCTAGTTTGGCAGGTGTTAAATACCATCAGTGGGCCATTTTCATCATATTTTCCTTTAATGCGTAACACACCGTAAAATTCATATTTACCATCCGTAAATTCTCCCACAGCTCATAATCAACATTACGACCCACATCCTGTGCCCACTCAGTCATACTTGATTTCACAAATTCCTCTTTTGTATCCCACTTTATAGAAGCAGTTTGCACATTTTTGATCCCTTGTGAATTGGGATTTTTGTTCTGCAAATCCAATTTGTTTATCCATCTTAAAGAGTTTGTTAATAGGATGTCTCTGTAACCAACAAGCATTTCGTTTCCTTTCTGAGCTCACAGTTGCAACGCATAAAACTATCGATACCTTTTCTGAGTAGCATGGAAACAACTGAAAAATAGAAACAGATAGCCCAGCAGCGAATTTCCACAATATTGAAAACTGGAACTACAGGTGTACCTTGGTTTTTGAACAGCTTAGTTCTCGAAAGTTTTGGCTCCCGAACGCCACAAACCTGGAAGTGAGTGTTCTGGTTTGCAAACTATTTTTGGAAGGCAAACGTCTGACGGGGCTTCCGTGGCTTCCGATTCGCTGCAGGCGCTTCCTGCAGCGAATCAGAAGCCACACTTTTGTTTCTGAACGTTTTGGAAGTCCGTTCGACTTCCGAGGTATGACTGTATAACCCACATGATTAAGAATGATGGCTCCATTCCACCTCAAGTATGCCTCCAAATACCATTTGCTGGGAACGTACAAGTGACACTAGCACCCATGCCTTGTTTACAGGCTTCCCAGAAGAGGCACCTGGTGGACTAATTTGAGAACAAGATGGTGGACTGGATGGACCATTGCCCAGATCCAGCAGCCTTCCTACATCCTTACCACCAAATCTATCTCCATCCTTATGTTTGGTTCTTCCCCAGTTCCCTGAATCATACACTTCCCCAACATCTTCCATCTAATGATGTGGAACTGAGGGAGGAGAAACGTACAAACTAATGACCCTTAATACAAGCTACAATGGAGCTGGGGATATACACAAAACAAAGACGCCATTTTGTGTGGCAAATGGTCCTGAAACTCTGGTAAGAAGCGGATCCGGCCTAAAATAACCAGTATCTAGAAGGGCTTCCTCACTTCTCTGAACATACTCCTACAAAACCGCTTGAAGAAGAAGAAGAAGAGTTTGGATTTGATATCCTGATTTATCACTACCCTAAGGAGTCTCAAAGCAGCTAACAATCTCCTTTCCCTTCCTCCCCCACAACAAACACTCTGTGAGGTGAGTGAGGCCGAGTGACTTCAGAGAAGTATGACTGGCCCAAGGTCACCCAGCAGCGGCATGTGGAGGAGCGGGGACGCGAACCCGGCTCCCCAGATTACGAGTCTACCGCTCTTAACCACCACACCACACTGGCTTGGAATCCACTTACCTGCCAATCAGCACCAGCTCCACGTTCTTCCGGCTCCGGGGATTCCAAAATGTCCTCCTCTAGTTCAGGCTGCTCTGGCCTCTGGTGTAGCTCCACCAAGGAATTCTTCATCCTTGTGAGAATGTCCTCCTTCCTCTGGCAAAGGAGGGAGATCCGCTGCTTTATGTCTTCCATCTCCTCGCCCTAAGGAACAACGATGCTCAGATGTGACTTTTTTTCATGAGGGCAGGGAGGGGAAGTGCAAAAACAGAAGGAAACAGCAAATGGTTTGTAGCATCTTACTGGAGCCTGATCTCCGCGGTTCCCACTGGCTCTCTGTCTTACACGGAAGTAGCGCCCCATTGCTGCTGAAAACCAGAGCAAAGGCCTCAGCATGAAAACAAGAGCCTTCTGGATGCGTCTTCGACCGGCCATGGCTTGCCAGGCAATGTGGAGCTTCAGTAAAGAGCACCACTCTGGGTGGCAAATGGACATGTGAGGCTTGTGGGAGCAGAATTCCTAGAGGGTGAATGCTCAGGAGTTCTTCCTTTGACAGGCTCAGTCACTAATCTAGATAGGTCAACTATAATACACTAGCACTTCCTGAAAGTCCTGAAGGTTTTTTTAAAACAACAACAACAACAACAACAACAACATTTCCCTCCTATTCCAAGTGGCACAAAATCAGGAATTAAGAGGTCTGTGTAGTTTTTACGCAAGAAGCCGGAAAACATCCCAAGAAAATGCAAGCAGGGCATCCTTCCCTGTCTCTGCTTCTCTGTTCCTGTGTCCTCACTGAACAGATTATTTCTATGTAGGAAGGAATCATCCTAACCACCAGGCAATTATGCAATTTAATTAGGGCTTTAGACTAGTATATACATTGCAGTAGGTGCGAAATGTGACACTGTTACTAATGTTGCTGTAATTTGGAGAGCTGAAAGGTGTTAGCATAGTTGCATGGCCTAGTCATTTCCTTGCTTTTCCACCTATATACAGTGGTACCTTGGGTTACAGATGCTTCAGGTTACAGACGCTTCAGGTTACAGACTCTTCTAACCCAGAAATAGTACCTCAGATTAAGAACTTTACTTCAGGATGAGAACAGAAATCGTGCTCCGGCGGCACAGCAGCAGAGGGAGGCCCCATTAGCTAAAGTGGTACCTCAGGTTAAGAACAGTTTCAGGTTAAGAATGGACCTCTGGAACGAATTAAATTCTCAACCCAGGGTACCACTGTAGTAGACTCTCGTGTTCCCCTGTAACAAGCTAATCCATTTGAGTCCCCATTTCTGGCTTAACAGCTCCCCTTCGGTTGCTCACAGGAGAAAGAAGAGCGTGACACCCCACCACCTGGTATAATTCCAAATGGCTGCTACAGGCTTACAGTGGTACCTCAGGTTAAGTACTTAATTTGTTCCAGAGGCCCGTACTTAACCTGAAACTGTTCTTAACCTGAAGCACCACTTTAGCTAATGGGGCCTCCTGCTGCCGCTGCGCCGCTGGAGCACGATTTCTGTTCTCATCCTGAAGCAAAGTTCTTAACCTGAAGCATTACTTCTGGGTTAGCGGAGTCTGTAACCTGAAGCGTATGTAACCTGAGGTATTAAAGTTGGCACTGCATAGGCAGGAGGGCTTTGGGCACAGGCCATTCCCCACCTGACCAGCACTTCCCCTGCTGCTGTGCCCTTGCAGAATGGGATCCCGCTGTGTTGAACTGGCACTCAGAGTGAAGCAGGCCCAATGCTTGCTAATGTAATATCCACGCATCTGAAGAAAGTAAATTGTATAACTTTTTTTTTTGTCTGAATCAAAATTCCAAAAATTCTGGGATCTGCAACAAAAAACTGAAGTGTGGAGTTCTCCTCCCAACAAACCAGAACCTCTTTCTGAACATTCCATTCCGTCTCTCCCTTACATACTCAATTTTAGCTCCCTCCCTCAACTCTGCCAAGAGTCAATCATCATTCTGGACCCTTTTTGCCTCCCTAAAAATGTGTTGTGTTCCTGAGAACTTCTGGTTTCCCCCTAAGCCTGTTTGTTGCTTCTCTTTCTCTGTGTGTGGTGACATTTTGGCTACATTAGGATCCACATTGTGAGAATGGGTATTAATATTTTTGTTGTTGTTATTTAGTCGTTTAGTCATGTCCAACTCTTTGTGACCCCATGGACCAGAGCACACCAGGCACGCCTGTCTTCCACTGCCTCCCGCAGTTTGGTCAGACTCATATGCTATCACATTTTGAGAATGGGTATTAATACAGTGGTACCTCAGGTTACATACGCTTCAGGTTACATATGCTTCATGTTACAGACTCCGCTAACCCAGAAATAGTGCTTCAGGTTAAGAACTTTGCTTCAGGATAAGAACAGAAACCGTGCTCCAGCGGCGCAGCAGCAGCAGGAGGCCCCATTAGCTAAAGTGGTGCTTCAGGTTAAGTACAGTTTCAGGTTAAGAACAGACCTCTGGAACGAATTAACCCGAGGTACCACTGTATTAGTATATGCTATACAATGTGTACCAGAATACTAACCTAAGTCCAAGTGAATTTCGAGGAAACTACTTTCTCGTACTTTTAATTAGTGTTATAACCTTAAGTCCATTTTCAATAAAACTGTTTCGTCCTTTTCCAGTCCTCCCAAAGCCTTAACAAGATTTCAGTTTAACACATTCATCTGTTTCAACACACACACATGTTGTTATTTTAGCAGCTGCTAATAAGTTTGGGATCAAAAATCTATTCCAGTCTCCTAAGTTTCAAAAGAGAACGGCTGTTTCATTTGTCTGTTTTTTTAAAAAATAAAAGAAAAGGGTATACAATTCGGCCATGTTTTCTATTTATCTCTGCATCATCTTTTCTGCAGCTGACTCCTCCAGTTGGAAAATTTCCAATTAGGAAATTTTCACCTCTTTCTGGAACCGCCCCTTCACATTGTTTACAGTTTTGAGTCTGAAATGCAATTAGCTAGAGAAATGTAAAAACAATTAGCACTCTGGGTGGTTCCATTTAATTTACGTGGCAGATGGAGAAGCGGGGAGGGAAGGACTCTGGAAAGAGCCAATGAACACACTGGAATACACCAGAGGAGGAATGATGAAAGGGTAGGCAACCTGTTGGCACTGGGACTACAACTCCCATCATCCCTGGCAACCAGCCATGCTGACTGAGGCTGATGGGAGTTTTCGATGCTGCAGTTAAGTTCAGAGCACAGCAGGCATCCAGCACAGATGGAGGAAGGGGGAATGCAAACCTCACCTCTGGGTAGGAGGCAGCCAGAGCAGGCCTTGGGATTTCTGTAGCCAATTCATCCAAGCCACTCCTTGTGAACTGGAACTGCTTCAGAGAGTCTATTTCTTGCTCGCTCTCTTCCAGCTCTTTCACAATGGGCTGTAAAACAGTAATTACTATTAGCTGTTTTGAAGTGGGCGGTGGAACACATGGCCCTGTAACCTAATAAACCATCGAACACCCACACTGCACAGACTGCACCCATGTCCAGCTCATAAAGGACGAGTCAACACATTAAGGAAAGTAAAACAGAGAAACAGGTGGAATTGCTTCGTGATGGAAGCACTTCACAGTTAAGCGTCTGCAGAGGCAATTGCATTTGCTCATAGAATTACGGAAAAAACCAGAGGTGTACCTCTTGGGAATTATATCGACTGACATTCCTGCCGCTAGGAAAAAAGTTTTCTTATATGCAACCGCTGCAGCCAGAATGATTATAGCAAAAAATTGGGAGGAAAAAAAACTCCCTCAATAAGAGAATGACAAATAAGATTTTGTGAATATATAGAATCAGCAAGACTTACAGCAGTGGTAAGAGGCCAATCAGACGAAAAACTGATAGAGGAGTGGACTTGCGTGAAGGAATACATCAAAAAACATTGTTCTGGTATCAACACATCAATATGCAATGAATGAAACTTATAGAGTAAAAAATTAAGAAGAAATGGGTATAAGATGAGATAGTCAAAAATAATATTGATAACACATATAGGTGGAGGGAAGTCAAAATTTATGTCTGTATGTTTAGTTTGTATGTTTGTTTTCTGTTTTTGTAATCTAAGCTGAGAGGTGTATGTATCTATGTATAATAAGTTTGTTTAGTGTTCTGGTTTGTGTTTGTTAAGTATTGCATTTATCAATAAAAGTTAGAAAATTTTTTTAGAAAAGAATTACGAAGCACAATATTTCATTCGCTGCATTAGGGAATACAGGGTTGCCATTTTTCAGAAAGTAAAAACCAGGACACCCCAAAACAGTTGTTGAGTTGTTGAAGACCCCAAAGTGGTTGAGCGTTCTTTTACAAAAACACCAAAAAAAAGTGCTTTTTCGATTGAGTTTTCTAAGATCCAGAACAAAGTGCCCCCTTTCAGAAATTCCAGCTTTGAAATCCCTGTAATGTCCAGGAAAATCAGGACGTATGGTAGCCCTAATATTGATGGTACTACAGATGAAGTATTCAAAACAGGCAGAGGGAAATTACTGTTGAAGCAATAAAGAAAGCAGCAGCGGAAGCAGCTAGACTGTCCAGATGTGGGTCTGTGATGTAGAATGTGTGATGTGCAGCCATGATTCATACCTGAACTGTACTGCTTAGGAGTACTGCTTCCTTCTGAATAAGGAAACACAATTCGTTTTTAAGACAATTGTGGAAACTGAAATGCTCATGATGCACAACTGTGAAGTTAACTTTTACAAATCCAGGCATTTCCAAAGTTTTGTGCCTTGGGTTAAATAATCAACGAAAGCAGATCCAGAAGGCCAGGTGCTTTGTTCGCCGACTGTCACATTCTTGTCTTTGACAAAGATGTCAAAGAGAACAACAACTACCAGACTTTCAGAAGACATCTGAAGGCAGCCCTGCTTAGGGAAGCTTTTAATGTTTGATGTATTACTGTATTTTAATATTTTGTTGGAAGCTGCACCTACGTCGTATTTGCTTTTACCTCGAGCAGTGCGTTTTGCTCCTTGGTAATTCTTTCTAAGGTCTTCAGCTCTTTCAGAAGTTGCTTTGTTCTTTGGAACACAGAGAGGGGTTGCATCCTCATGCCTGGTAACCTCAGACTCTCTTTATAGGACTGGATTTCAGCAATTGCCTTCTGCATGGGGCTGATATGGGCCATTATAACCTGAAAAGGTAAGGTGCAGGATCAGTGCAACTGGATGAAGTTTGAATGGGTTGGGGGAGGAAGTATAAAATAACGCTCAGGATGATCAGCACATTTTACAGACATGATCTCGGGAAATATTATTAAAGAGGAACACATACTAATTACAGTGGTGCCCTGCAAGACGAATGCCTCGCAAGACGGAAAACTCACTAGACGAAAGAGTTTTCCGTTTTGGAGGTGCTTCGCAAAACGAATTTCCTATGGGCTTGCTTCGCAAGACGAAAATGTCTTGCGAGTTCCTGCGGGGTTTTTTTCTCCCCCCCTTTTTCTAAGCCGCTAAGCCGCTTATCCGCTAAGCCGATAAGCCGCTAAAAGCCGCTAATAGCGCTAATCCGCTAATCCGTCAATGGGCTTGCTTTGCAAGACGGAAAAACCGCTAGATGAAGAGACTCGCAGAACGGATTCTTTTCGTCTTGCGAGGCACCACTGTATTTTAAAAAGAGGGTTAACTTGAGTTTTCAAAATACATGGGAGGAACTGTGGATGAGGCAGTTCCCTGATCCAATCCTTAGCATCTCTCTATAACTGGAAATGGCAGGGACTGAACCCAGCTGCTTCTGAAGCAATGGGTTGGATCCTGGTCAATCGCCCACCTCTTAATCACCCGGCAGCATTATGGCATCAGGCGACAACATCAGCTAATCGAAAGCGGCAAAGCTGTCTATAGAGGAAAACATGGATAAAGCAGAACTTGAACTGAGCCCCTCTGAAGGTGAATTGTTGATTGGCATTGAATGCATGCCTTCAGAGGGGCTGGCTTTCAGCGCGGAAAGCAAGCCCTTAAAGATTTCCCAATAGGAAACCCCTTAGTGCTGCCAAGCCTCAGGGTTCCGTCCTCTCCCCCATGCTTTTTAACATCTACATGAAGCCGCTGGGAGAGATTATCAGGGGGTTTGGACTGGGTGTCCATCAATATGCAGACGAGGCGCAGGTTAATTCTGTGTCCAGGGCAGCTGTCTACCACCTCCATCTGGTACGCAGGCTGAGGCCCTACCTGCCCGTGGACTGTCTCGCCAGAGTGGTGCATGCTCTAGTTATCTCCCGCTTGGACTACTGCAATGCGCTCTACATGGGGCTACCTTTGAAGGTGACCCAGAAACTACAACTAATCCAGAATGCGGCAGCTAGACTGGTGACTGGGGGCGGCCGCCAAGACCACATAACACCGGTCTTGAAAGACCTACATTGACTCCCAGTACGTTTCCAAGCACAATTCAAAGTGTTGGTGTTGACCTTTAAAGCCCTAAACGGCCTCGGCCCAGTATACGTGAAAGAGCGTCTCCACCCTCATCGTTCTGTCCGGACGCTGAGGTCCAGCGCCAAGGGCCTTCTGGCGGTTCCCTCATTGCAAGAAGCAAAGCTACAGGAAAGCAGGAAGAGTGCCTTCTCAGTAGTGGTGCCTGCCCTGTGGAACGCCCTCCCATCAGATGTCAAAGAGATAAACAACTACCTGACATTCAGAAGACATCTTAAGGCAGCCCTGTTCAGGGAAGTTTTTAATGTGTGACATCTTAGTGTATTTTTGGTCTTTGTGGGAAACCCAGCCAGATGGGCGGGGTACAAATAATAAATTTTATTATTATTATTATTATTATTATTATTATTATTATTATTATTATCCCAGAGAGGCTCAGTGTCAGTGCCAATCCGTTGATGGGTGCCATCAGTCAGCCCCACTTGCAAAGGAACGACCAAGAGCACAATTTCAGCTCCTGATGGCTCCTTTGCAGCTGTGTTCTTACCTGCTCCACAGGTGTGCAGTAGCTGGGCATGGTTTGGGGCAAATGGCCTTGTGAGCCAAATTAGGAACCTTAGCAGGCTTCCTTGAACTCACGGGATTGGGGTTCCCTATGTCTGATCTGAAGGACCAGGTAACCAGGTGATTGTAAAGACCCACTGCCACCACCCAGGTGAGCTGATGTCAGAAAAAGGAGGCACTGGATACGCAGATAATCTAGACTGATATGTAGAAAGCAGCTTAACATTTTCCGATATTAATTAATAGCCACTTTTATGAGCTAACTCACCTGGCCATGTTTAAGATGCTCCTTAGGAGAAAGATCGAGTGTGTCTTCTGAAGGGGACAAGATAGTCTTAATTTTGTCCACATCCTTCTCCATTTTTTTCACTTCAGATTCAATAACTTCCACCTCCTACATTTTGAGAAACATTCACATCATTTGTGGGATTGTCCGCCAAAGACTATTAAAAGCCAAACACAACCCTTGCAAGTGCAGGTTCCGAAAGGTCCCTTTTATTCATCTTTAAAAAGCTGCACATCCTATGAGCATCATCCAGGTGACACCTGTTTTCCTAGTACAGCCTCCATCGAATAATGAACTACAGTCTTGATTCAAAAATCCTGGTTCTCTTGCAAAAGGCACAAACATACCCAAGACCCAGACGGCCACGTTTGTTAAAAAGGAAAAAGGAAGGAAAGGGAAAGATGGAAGAGAAGTAATAGTGCTTCAAGAAAACAACTAAAGCATTGTCACCAAGTACATCTATACCCTGCAAAACCAAAGAGAATCCACTCTCTCTCAAGAGAGGCCCACACTTACATCGGCCAAGTGCTGGATGTGGGGAAGAATCTCCAATATCTTCTGTTGCAAGGCTTTAACTTGCTCGTTTACTTTGTTCAGCATCTGCACTGTGCAGCCAGTTTCAATTAAAGAGGAGAACTCCTCCAGCTCTGGATAAATTGCACTGAGAATGCTTTGCTTTTGCTCCGAATCTTCGAATGCCATCTAGGAAGGGGAGGGGGAGACAACAAAGTGTTGACCCGAAAAAGGAGGAGGGGGAAGAAAGATTAACATACATGAAAATGCACTTTAATGTTCATGAAAAATACAGTGGACGCTCGGGTTGCGAACGTGATCCATGCGGGATGCATGTACGCAACCCGCAGCGGCGCATCTGCGCACGTTGCAATTTGGCACATGCGCAAAGCGCGATTTAGCGCTTCTGCGCATGCGCAACCACCGAAACCCAGAAGTAATCCGTTCCTGTACTTCCGGGTTTGGGCGGTCCATAACTGGAAAAAATGCAACCTGAAGCATCTGTAACTCAAGATATGACTGTAACCTCATAATTCCTGAATCCTGCAGATGTGTGCAGCATCAACGGGCATTAATCAACTGGCATTAAGATTAAAATACAGAGCACAGGAAGACCCCAGTTTTAATGGGGACCATGGTGCGTTAACCCTTCTCTCCCCAGGAATGGCCTCCTACGAAAATCAGCCCCACCCTGTGCATTTTCAGATCAAACATGAGTATGAGGCATATATTTTAAGGCTGAGGACACTTCCTCACAGCAATTTATTGTGGACTTGGGTGTCGCTCCGTGGATGCAAATTGTGTGAAAAGTCCGCACAACATTGTAATTCTCTCTTTTTAAAAAAATTTTCAATTTTATTTTACACTTGAAACAACAACAACATTTCGAATAAAAGAAACACACAGGTTGATATCGACTCCCCTTCCCCCACTTCCATGGTGCAGTTTATGACTTTCTTTTCCACTGCATTTTCTAATTTCTCTCATATATATATATATATATATATATATATATATATATTTGTGTGTGTGTGTGTGTGTGTGTACCCTCATCTTCATATCTCAATATTTTTTCTTACTGCCGAATTTATACTATTAGTGTTAACTTCCTAATATGTTTACAATGTCTCTAAATATTCCATAAAACATTTCCAAACTTCCTCAAATAATTTTTTATCCTGATCTCTTATTCCATTTGTCAGTCTTGCCATTCTATATATTCTATTAACTTTGCCTGCCATTCTTCCTTTGTTGCTATTGCTTCTTCCCTCCAGCTCTGAGCATTCACCAGTTCTGCTGCTGTAGTAGCATACATAAAGAGATTTATGAGCCCTGGGTATATTTACATCTGTTATGCTTAAAAGAAAAGCTTCTGGGGTTTTAACAAACGTCTTTTTAAACATTTCCTCCCCAACTCATTATACAGTGGTACCTCGGTTTATGAACTGGATCCGTTCTTGAAGTCCATTCTTAAACCAAAATCTTTCTTAAACCGAGGAGCGCTTTCCCTAATGAGGCCTCCCGCCACCAGGGGCCTTCCACCATTCGGATTCCGTTCTTAGATCAAGGTAAAGTTCTCAAACCAAGACACTATTTCTGGTTTTGCGGAGTTTGTAAACCAAATCATTCTTAAACTGGACTGTTCTTAAACCGAGGTGCCACTTGGTACCTTTTTGCACATCCACAACATTATACATTGTACTTATCAAAAGGCCATCCTATTTTCCCCACCTGCACCCTGACTTAATCCAGAGTTACTGTTTGTGCCTTGATAGATTTTCTGTGGAAACTGTAAATCTAGATTAAATGATGGTGAGGGGGAATATGGAATAGCATTTTGGTTTGGACAATGTCATAGGGAGGCTATACATAGCCTGCAAGTGTGAGCAGCACTCAGTGGCGTAGCGTGGGGGGTGCAGGGGGGGCGGGCCGCACCGGGCGCAACATCTGGGGTTAGGGCAAATCCATGGGTTAGGGGGCGCAAATCCACGGATTAGGGGGCGCAAATTACTTGCCTTGCCCCGGGTGCTGACAACCCACGCTACGCCACTGGCAGCACTGAATTCACAACCAACTTGCGCCCCATGCAAGACTTTCCCATCTGGGCTTCTCAACTCAACCAAGTTGATTATCCACTTACCTGGAGTGCATCAGCATGCTTGTTCAAAGCTTTTGCAGAGTCACTTTTAGCTTCCTCTGTGAGCAGATGGTTGGTGTTTTCAAGCCAAACCTGGGTGCTCTTCAGGAGTTCTTCACATTCTTCCATCTTGCTGGTGGCCTTTAGCATAAAACGCTGCATTATCATTTTTATACTAGGCTGAACAATCGAAGCCCTGAGATTGCTGTAATCTGCTGCAAAGCAATTTCAATAAGCAATGCAGCCGCTCGTGACACCTATGCGGAAAACGGCCTTTTGACCATAGGTTTCCATTCCTGGTTTAGAATATGAGAGCTGGGGGGACATGGTGTGATAGGAATTTTATGGTCTTAGATATATGGTAATGTTCTTAAGTGTACCAACCAAGCAAATACATAGATCAGCACAGGAAGGCCAACCTGGAACCATTTTGATTCCTAAACTGACCAAATGTTTTCTCTGCAAGGTCAAAGTGGGAAACCTCCCCATTGTCTCTTTCCTCACAAATCCTGTCTTAAGGGCACATTTAAGATATGAATAGGGTGTGAGCCTGTGAACTGGCCCAGGAACTAAGTATTTATCACTACAAAAGAATGGCCAGGCTCCCCAGGCAATCCAATCAAGTAACCTGCCAGATAGGAGATAAACAAGGACAGGAGAAAAACAACATTCAAATTTCTGTTTTAGACCGCCTTTTCTGTGATGTATGTATGATGTTTCTGGGGGTGGTCTTGATCTACAGGGTGGCAATTTTAAAAGTCTTTATAAGGCCTTGCACGCCATTTTTCTGGGTCCTCCTCCTCTCCTGCGGGTGAGAGGAGCACCCTGTTGCAACAGATCAATAAAGATCAAGCTGCTTTGCTTCTCAATATTCTCTAGTTGGCCTCTGTTATCTTCTCCTACCAACAGGGAACCTATGTAAGGACTCTATATGGGCTCTTGGGTACCCCATAAGGGAAAAGGGCCATTTTTGTTTACAACAATGGGGAGGGAGGGTGTATTAACAATATGGGGGAAATTTGGATACAACGAAGAAGGAACATTAGCAACATTGGGTACTTGTGTTTTTACCACTTAACTTTTGCAGAAACTTTGTGCCGTCAAATGTTTCCAGCTCTGCATTGCTATCCCATACAGTGATCGAACTTTCAACCTTGGCATTATCAGTAGCATGCTCTAATCATAGCTGTCAACTTTCCCCTTTTTTAAAGGGAAATCCTATTCGGAATAAGGGAATTTCCCTTTAAAAAGGGGAAACGTTGACAGCTATGGCTCTAATGGGTAGGTAAACTAAGGCTCGGGGGGCGGATTCAGCCCAATCGCCTTCTAAATCAGGCCTGTGGAAGTTCCGGGAATCAGCGTGTTTTTACGTGACTTTTGGAAGACATCTGAAAGCAGCCCTGTTTAGGGAAGCTTTTAATGTTTGACGCACTATTGTATTTTAATATTTTGTTGGAAGCTGCCCAGAGTGGCTGGGGAAAGCCAGCCAGATGGGCAGGGTATAAATAAATTATTATTAGTAGCAGTAGCAGAATGTGTCCTTTTATTTTAAATGCATCTCTGGGTTATTTGTGGGGCATAGGAATTCGTTCATTATTATTTTTTTCAAAATATAGTCCAGCCCCCCACAAGGTCTGAGGGCCAGTGGACCGGCCCCCTGCTGAAAAAGTTTGCTGACCCCTGCCTAACCGACTGAGCTATCTACATTGGACATTTGATTAGCCAGGTCAGCCTTTCCATTCAGTGGCGTAGCGTGGGTTGTCAGCACCCGGGGCAAGGCAAGTAATTTGCGCCCCCTAACCCGGGGCAAGGCAAGTAATTTGTGCCCCCTAACCCCTAACCTGCCGCCGCTGCCAGCTTCTTCTTGCTGCTGCCTGGGCTGGTCTGGTGTGGTTCTCTCCCACGCTCAGCGCTGTGCTGGGCGGCAATACCTGAGGTCTATAGTTAGAGACTCACCTTTTCCCCAGTTGGCTTGGCCCCCAATTTCTCTTACTATAGAATTTGGGGCTGGTGGTGGAGGAAATCATTATTCTTCCCCCTTGCTACCCCCCCCTAAAGCATAAGAGAGGGACTCCCAAGAAGGTGAAGCGGGACTTCACCCCAGGGTATCTCGGAAGCCCTCGAGGCAGCGACGCTTCCACCCCCTGGAAACAGCAGGAAGGGAGAGCGCTCTTGTGCCCGGGTCCTGCTTTGAGTGCTTCTCATTGACGCGTCTGCTTGGCCACTCTAGATGGGCCCTTGTGGCCTTGATCCAATAGCCGGGTCCTTCTTCGGAAAGAGCGAGCACCTCCTAAGCATGTGCAGAGCGCCTCCCTCCGCCCCCGCCACGCGGAGCTCAGCCTGCGTGTGGGCAGGCCCTTTGCGTCAGGCGCGCTTGGCAATCCCCGGCACCTCTCCTCTCCTCTCTCTCTCCCTGGAGAAATGAAGCAGTGACCCGACAAGGAGTAGCGAAAGATGGGCGTGTTTCGTCCCTGTTCCAGATGAGATCAAGGCGCCGGCAACGGGAAGGAGGCGGGGGAGAAGCAGGAGCAGGCCAGCCAGGGCTACTCCAGACCCCCCCCCCAATCTCTCCCATCGCCGCTGGAGGGGTCATGGAGGCACTGAGCCCGGGAGGCGGCTAGCCAGCCAGGGCGCACCTACCCAACCTCGCCGCGCCCAGGCGCGCTGCTCTCTCCAGCTTCCTCCCGGCCGGGCCAGCGGCTCCACCTCTTCCTTTGCCTCTTTGAGGCGCTTAATTCCCAGCAAGCGATTAGCAGGCTCGGATCGGATCCTGCGGCAGGCGGCGCCTCCACCTCCTCCTCCTCCCGGCTTTGCTGCTGCTGCTGCGTGGCTCTTTTCCCTCCACCGACCACGCGCTGTGCCTTGGAGAGGTTCCCGCTTCCTCGAGGGGGGCCGGCCAAACGGAGATGACGACCCCCCACCCCAACCAAGCCTCGATTGCTTGTCCCTTCCCTCTGGACTCGCGCCCCCCCCAGATGTTGCGCCCGGTGCGGCCAGCACCCCTGGCACCCCCCACGCTACGCCACTGTTTCCATTGTCTCCAGCCATCTCTTACCCTGTTCAAGTCTGCAGTTCTGCGCTCGGCCCGCTGAGAGACCTGCTGGTATCGTTGCAGCGGAATCATCCAACGATCCATCAGCTCTTGACCCTGCTGGCCAGGATCTTGCTCCACGAGGTCTTGAATCTCGGAATCCAGTTCGTTCATTTTGTAATGCCAAAGGTCCAGCATGTCCCAGATTCTCTGCGTGTAGCAAAAAACAGCACATCCATTAACCAGAAGGGGCTTTATTCCCGTTTGTGATCTGTTTAGAGACACTTGCAAGAGCAGTTAGGGACAAGACAAATGTAAACAGGAGTAACAAAAGGTGATTATTGCGAAGATGGCAGTAACAGACCATGAAGCTCAGTTAGAATTGAAGAACGAGACAAAGTGGTCTTGGAATTATTAGAAGACAGAAATAATTAGCATCCAGATTTATTTTTAAATTATTATTTTTTTAAACACATTGGAAAACAAGCAGAATTTTGGGGTGCAATTTATTTTAAAAATCAAAAGATTCAAAACTACTACAGTGCTCTCCCCATTCCACCAGTTTGGCCACAAGGAGGTGTTCGGAAGCATCCATTTTTGCATTTTTGCGTTGTTATACTGTACACGGCCCTGTGATTCTCGGATGAACATATATAAATTTTATAAATATCGATAATGATAACCACAGTTACTCATTTCGCCCGAACTGAGACAAACAATAGTTACTTCTTCAACTCTGTTGTTTTCTGAACAACCCAAGATCAAGCCACAGTCTACAATCCAGGCCAGTTCAGACAAACCATAGTTTACAGCTCACGATGGTTGGATGAAACAACCTGTTGTTAGTAGAAAACGGAAGCAGTGGATTCCAATCTGGTCAATGCAACTGTGGAGGGTGGGAGCAGGGGAAGGAGCAGGTCTGCTACACATCACACCATCTTCTACAACCTGGTGCTCCCCAGATGTTGCTGGACTACAACTCCCATCACCCCTGACCACTAGTCATGCTGGCTGGGACTGATGTGGTTTTGAGCTTAACATCATCTGGAGGGCACCTGATTGGGGAAGGCATTAGACAAGGACAGGAAGTAACCAGCAGGTAGAGCCAGGGGGGTGTAACAGTTAGAGTGTTGGACTAGGACATGGGTAGGCAAACTAAGGCCCAGGGGCCGGATCCAGCCCAATCGCCTTCTAAATCCGGCCCGTGGATGGTCCAGGAATCAGCGTGTTTTTACATGAGTGGAATGTGTCCTTTTATTTAAAATATATCTCTGGGTTATTTGTGGGGCACAGGAATTCGTTCTTTTCCCCCCTTCAAAATACAGTCCGGCCCCCCCACAAGGTCTGAAGGACAGTGGACTGGCCCCCTGCTGAAAAGGTTTGCTGACCCCTGGGCTAGGACTTGGGAGACCAGGGTTCAGATCCTCACTCAGCCATCACGTTCACTGGGTTACCTTGGGTTTGCCACTCTCTGTCAGCCTAAACTACCCCCCAGGGTTGTCGTGAGGATAAAAAAGGGAAGAGGAGCCCTGTAGGCCACCTTGGAGTAAATGTGGGATATAAATGTCTTAAATAAACAGACTTAAGCAACACCCTTGTTGAGTCATTAATACCTTCTGGATTTCTTTCGCTCTTGCAGTGCTCTTGCTCTTCTGCTGCAGCATATTTTCAACCGCTTGCAGGCCTTTGCTGATGTCTTGTATTTTTTTATCTGCCGTGTAGTGTGGGGAAAGCTTCAAGGATTCCGTGGTGACCTACAGCAGTTTAAAAACAACACGCAAACAAAATGAAAAGTCCTGCAACGGAAGGGAGAGAAGAAGAGAAACACAAAGACCAAACTAACACAGGACCTTTCAAATTACGTTCAGGTTTCTTGCCTTCTTTAAATCACAATAACCTGGAAAACACCGATGGATCTTTTTAAACAATCCTATATACATCAAGGGACGCGGGTGGCACTGTGGGTTAAACCACAGAGCCTAGGACTTGCCGATCAGAAGGTCGGCAGTTCGAATCCCCGTGACGGGGTGAGCTCCCGTTGCTCAGTCCCTGCTGCTGCCCACCTAGCAGTTCGAAAGCACGTCAAAGTGCAAGTAGATAAATAGGTACTGCTCCGGCGGGAAGGTAAACGGTGTTTCCGTGCACTGCTCTGGTTCGCCAGAAGTGGCTTAGTCATGCTGGCCACATGACCCGGAAGCTGTATGACGGCTCCCTTGGCCAGTAAAGCGAGATGAGCGCCGCAACCCCAGAGTCGGCCACAACCGGACCTAATGGTCAGGGGTCCCTTTACCTTATATACATCAAACCATGGCCCAGGCAACCTCTGTGTCGTCTCTTTTCTTTCTATGCTTCCTACATCTATCTGTATGTGGAACGAAACTGCCATCTCTCCATTTTATGAATTTATAGAGTTTGGGTGGGAAGATACATAATCATATTATCCTGCTGAGGGTTCTAGGAATGTAAAGAGAACCTGGCTGCTGGATTAGGACAATAGTCTATATATAAGTCCAGCATTCTGTTTTCCAACCGGAGCCTCTTAAGAGAAGCCTGGCAAGATAGAAGATAAAGGCAAAGGACGCCTGGACGGTTAAGACCAGTCAAGGGCAACTATGGGGTGCAGCGCTCATCTCGCTTCAGGCCGAGGGAGCCGGCATTTGTCCACAGACAGCTTTCCGGGTCAAGTGGCCAGCAGGACTAAATCCAACTGGCAAGCCCAAAAGGCTCAGTGGTTTAGATCACAGCGCCACCCCCGTCCCTTGGGAAGCCAGGAAGATGGGCATGAGCGGGCAACAGGATGCTGTTGCTGTTGCTTTCAGCAATAGATATATACAACAGATATGTTAATTGTGATTAGCAGCCTGCTCCTCCATGAATTTGCCACTCCTTTCAAAGCCTTAAAAAGTTGGTGGCTGCCACCGACATTTCTTGTGCAAGCAATTCCATTGTTTACCTATGGATCGTGCGTAGAAATGCCTCCCTTTTGCTTTCCTGAATCTCATACTGTTTATTTTCACTTGACGACCCCACTGGGTCCAAGTATTACAGGAGAAGAAGAAATCATTCTTGCCACTTCCTCACACCGTGCATAATTTTATAAAACTCTGTTTCATGACTCCCAGTTACTTAAACTTCACTAGAAAGGTCAAATTACTGGACTATGTTGCAAAAATGCAAAATCAAACGAAGTTGGCAGTTTTTATTTTTAAACAGCAAATAGAATGCATATGCAACTAAAATTATTGGTCTTTTCCACGGTCCTTAATCTTTTTACCAAGCAGTAAAAACACAGGTGCATTAGCTTTTTAAGGCAACTAATAATCCATATTCACATTTTTTTTGAAACCCAAACATGCAATGCACATTTTAGGGATTAAAGAACAGCCTGAGCTCCAGTTAAATTGTCATCAATTCTAGGCAGCTAAGCCGGCTGACTAGAATCTGCCTGACAAATTAGCCAATGGGTTTGTAAACATGTGGGAAGACTGAAAGGTGGTATAGCCTACTGGTAGGCTATCTGTTTGGTATGTAGAAGGTCCCCGGTTTGATGCCTATCTTCTCCAGCAAGAGACCTCTGCCTAAATCCCTGGAAAGCCACTGCCAGTCCGTGTAAACAACACTGAGCTAGATGGAGCAATAATCTGACTTCATATAAGTCGGCCTCCAATGCCATTCCTATATTCTATGCTCTTATTGTTGAAGCTACACAGTTATAGATCAGGACAATGCCTTAACCACAGACCATAAGCCACCCAGGTCTTTCCAAATGTCAAGCAAGAAATGCATGCAAATAAGCCGGAAATCCAATTTAAACTGTTCTGAGCATCAAAATAAAGAAATGTGGCTTTTACCTTTTCTTCTAGCTCTTGCAAAGTTTGCTTGCAGTCTTCCAAATGAGTTTCAATCTCGACGGGAACTATCGTATACATTTCAGAGTATTTGATACGTAACTTATCCATTATCTCCTGGAGAATTTGCTTCTGACTGTCAATGGCTCTCTGGATTTCCTAAGAGAGAGAAGGAAGCAATTGTTAGGCAGGGGAGTCCCCACTGTGGTTAGGAAGCGGACTGGTAGTTTTGGTGCCGTACAAAGCCTCATTTTGACTAGGCAGGCAAGCAGGTTAAACCTGAGAGATGCTCGCGTTGTTTAGTCGGATGATGCTTTTCAATTCACCCAAGAATAAATTAAACCTGATACCATTCCATTGTCCTGTCGAGGCATATTGACAGATGAAATAATATATTGAGCACAGAAAATACATCTGCAATTAATCCTCGCAGCTTGGCTTTGTTGCATGTGGGAAGAAAACCCTTAAAAAAAACCCCACATATTTACCAAATGAAGTCCTACCAACAATAAAATGCAACAAAAAGCAACAGAGCTGGTATATTTAACTCTTGTGTCCATTCTAACGAAAAGATCGGAGAAAAACAGCCAGTCCCAGTTCTGCATGAAGAGTATCAGTTTCATGAGCTAAAAGGAACTTGACAGTTGTCTACTATTTGTGGTCCAGAAATTTAATCTGATCTACATGGCAGAAACAACTGAAAAGAAGGAAATTTTCAGCCAAATTTCTAGGACGTTTTACTTGCAGTGCTGTTCTTAAGGCCAAGGCATTTCCCTGGCGCCTAAATACTGAGCTTTGAGATTCGAATCAACGTATTGTGCAGTAAAAGTAGGAAAGTGGAAAGTAAGGGCATTTGTTCACCTAACAACCTACAAAAAAAGATGACTCTGAATATTTCTATGAAAGAGGCTGGCTTGCAGTGTGTGTGAACCTTTGTGTGGCCAGGGGCATTGATGTTGATTTATGCAAGTGCCTCTCTAGTTATGCCTGCATAAGAGGCAGCTTCTATCTATTATCTTTGGCCACACTCCCGCTATACATTTAAAGCAGTATCAAATTACTTTAAAGAGTCATGGCTTCCCTCAAAGAATTATGGGGGCTGTAGTTTGTCGTTTGCTGAGAGCAGTTAGGAGATCCCTGTTCCCATCACAGATTCTACAGTTCCCAGAGTTCTCCGGGAAAAAGGGATGGGTTGCTAAACCACCCTGGGAACTGTAGTTGTGTGATGGGAATAGGGTTCTCTTAACAACCCTCCGAAGCCTTAAAAGACTACAGTTCCCAGGATTCTTTGTGGGCAAGCCACAGCTGGTTAAAGTGGTTTGATACTGCTTTGACTGTTTGGTATAGGTCAGTGGTTCCCAATTAGAGGTCTGGAGACCCCTGCAGGTCCACAGAATGCACCCAGGGGGTCAGCAGCCCCATCCTTTGCCTCCCCCCCACTAATTTTTTGTCATTTTTGCATGGTAATATCACAAATTTTATGGTCTGCTTTAGCACTGTTTGTTTTTTCAACATACTGGCCAAAATCGGTTTTGAAATCACACTGCAGTAACGATTTTGACATAGCAATATATTGCTCCTTGCGACAAGGAAAGCAGGGCAGCCGATTTTGAGGCACTGCTGGTACAGTGGTACCTTGGGATGCGAACGGGATCCGTTCCGGAGCCCTGTTTGGATCATGAAGTGAACGCAACCTGCATCCGCGCATCGCGTTTTGCCGCTTCTGCGCATGCGCGTGATGTCATTTTGACCGTTTGCGCATGCGCGCGTGGCAATACCTGGAAGTAAAACGCTCCGTTACTTCCGGGTCACCGCGGAACGCAACCAGAAAATACTTAACTTGAAGCACATTTATCCCGAGGTATGACTGTATTGCACAATGGACTGAGAACTGGGTAGCTGATTGCCCTCACTTCAAGGCACCGTGGCACTGAGGTGGAGCAGCTTTTCTCAGTTAACAGGAAAGCAGCAGCAGCCACAATGGGTGCTGGCTGCCCCACTGATGGCAGCTTCATGCACCCCCCCATCCCCTCCCCTTCAAATCATGCTATGGAGGTGACTCCTCTTCCTCTCCCCACCCACCGGATCTCTGTGACTGCTCCTTCCCTCATCCCCACACCTGATCTCCAATTTCAGACATCGCGGTATATCAGAATATCACAATGTTTAGCTGCTGATATATCACGATGTTGCAAACCAGATATCACTCAGCCCTAGTCTGTTTTTCAGTATACCTAAAATCCTTTGCTTATTAGGGGCTACCCCACATTTTGTTCCATGAGGGGGTCCGTGGCTTGGCTTTGGAAAAATAGGGGGTCCTCAGTAATTAGCTAATTGAGAACCACTGGTGTAGATTGTTAAGAGTGACTTGGGGGCTTCCAGACTTTGCAGGCAAATTCACAATTAAAACAGCACACCTATACAACAAACCCACTTAAAAAAAAAAAAAAAAGATTTTTTTGCTATAAGGAATGGGATGGGGAAACCCTCCGGAAAGTGTGGTATAGCTATTACTTGATACAATGTCATATGCTTTATTATCAGTTCTATCCCCAGGAAAAAAATTGTATCTCTGACATATCAAAATAGAAATATTAATGGATCATTCACTATTTTCAAAATTAACACTGAAGGCTCAGGGAGGGAGTCTGGAATAATTATAATCCCCCCACCTATGAAGACCCCACCCTGTAGTTGTGTTGCAACCACAAAGCATGAAAGTGGATGTTTCACCAACCTCAAGTTTCGCTGTCTTTTCATTAAGTGGTTCTAAGTCTGTTTCATGGAGCAAAGATTCAGTGTCACGTAGTGAAGCCTTCAAAGCGCCAATCTCCTCGTTCACCTTGTCCCGCTCTTCAATTTCAGACTGCACAGCATCCTTTTCCTTTTGAGCCTTTTGGAAGAGCCTGAGAAAATTGCAAGTCATAATATTAAGGGAAGGCTGTCAAGGGAAGCTAGAATCTGAGTTCTAGCAGGCTCCTAATATGAGACCATTACCTGGTTTCTAAAGGCCCTAAACTCAAGCACAGCTTTCACTTCCACTCACTGGAAACCGCCAAGCTTCTCTATCTTTAAAACTATTACCAAACAATTGTTAGGATATTTCCGTTCCACCTTAAAAGGCAGCAGGATGTTTGTGTCACAGCCTGCGTAAGTTCCTGTCTCACAGGATGTTTATGCTATATGTTCCTTTCGTTTTCTGTCTGTTTTGCCTGAGCAGTCGGAGCAGACGGTCATGTTTTCTTTGTTCTGACCAACGCCAAATAAACTGTAAATATGCTGTCCTGCTGTGCAACTTTTGCTGTGTGAATTTCTGCTGTTAAGAGTGTGCACTAAGCCAGAGGCTTAGTGTCGCTAAATTGCTGATACTGCGTGACTACGGGAGGTCGATGGATCGTCCGGCACCGAGCTTGGGGGCTCAGATGCACATTATCTCCCTGGCAGTATCCCAACAACAGGTTTCGGGCCCAGATTCATGGCACTTGCAGGAGAGTAAGACTGCGACAGACTGCTGAGGTATGTGTGGGAAAAGCGAAAGCAGAGGCTTTTCTGTTGCCGCGGCAGCCTCTTTGATGTCCGGCTGGCCTAATTGGCCTGGGAGCCAAGCCAAGCAGGCTTCGTGATTTATGGGTGCCAAGATAAGGAGTCTCCGAAGTGAAGAAGACTCACGGCTGGCGTTAAGAGGTGGAATGGAGTTTTTCCAAGCCTCTGAAGCTGCTGAGTACCCAAAATTAAATCGGGACAATTATGAGACCTGGGCAAAATGGTGTGAGAGTTTGCTGCGTCAGTTTGGAGTCTGGCAAACTGTCAGTGAAGCCCCTCCAGTTCCTCTGACAGGGAGATGGGAGGCTCAGAATTCGAGAGCCATAGACGTAATAGTCTTGTCCGTCTCACTGGAGGAAATTGCTACGCTAGCTGGCAACACGACTGCAAGTCAGATGTGGAATGCTTTGAAGATAGCCCATCTGCCAGTCAACCCAGCCCAGAGTTTGACTGCATCGGAGGTCCTGGCTGTTTCCCAGAATGCTAGTGAATGCAGGGATGCTGAGGGCACCGATTGCAAGCTGCAGGGGGAGAAGACTGCCACGTCATCCCAGGCAGCGTTCCAGCCTCCAGGGGGAGCCAAGGAGTCGGCAGCTGAGAGCTCTGTTTCTCGTGAGAACCAAGGTCAGAGCCTTTGCAGAGGCCGGAAGACCAGAAGTAAACAAAGGAAAAAGCCTGCAGATGGCCCGAAGCAGAAGGGGGGTGAAAGGCCCACGCCAGTGGAAAACAAGGCTTTGTTTGCTGGCACAGCTTCACCAAAGGCTAAAGGCAAGTCTGATGGCCAGGAGCAGGGGGGCAAGCTGCAAAAGCCCACGCTGGTGGAAAACAAGGTTTTGTTTGCCAGCAAATCTGCTTCGAAGGGGAAGGCCAGGTTTATTGTTGACTCTGCGGCCACGCGCCATCTCACCAAAGACCGCCATCTGTTTGTCTCCTTCACACCTCAAGATGGAGAGGTCCAGCTGGCTGATGGAAGGACTTTGCAAGCTACAGGAGTTGGGACTGTGAAACTTGAAAGTCTGCATACTACCATTAGTAATGTTCTTTTTGTTCCAGGAGCTGCGGACAATTTGCTTAGTGTCCCACAGCTAAATCGGCGAGGTTTTGAAATTACCTTCAAGAGGACTGTCTGTGTCATCAGAAAAGGCAAAGAGGACTTTTTGCATGCAAAGTTGTTGGACGGTTTGTTCTGTCTAACTTATGAGGACAATGCTGTTATATCTAATGCTGATTCTTGTTGTGTTGCACAAACTAACAAGGTTCTTCATGCAGGATGCATTCACGATGCACATAGAAGATTTTGTCACCTCTCTTGGCAAGCGCTAGCCAAGATGCCTGAGTTGGTTGAAGGTTTGGACATCAAACCTTGTAAATTTCACATGAAATGTGTATCTTGTGCAGAGAACAAGGTGAAGGTTGCTCCAAAAGGCAAGGAGTCTAGCAGGCAGGCTTCCAAACCCTACCAGCTAGTTCACGCAGACCTGGTTGGGCCTCTAGCGCCCTCTTTGGGTGGAGCAAGGTACTTCATGGTTCTAATTGATTCTTTTTCCAGGTACATTCATGTATTTGTGCTCGAGCAGAAATCGCAAGCATTTCCTAAGTTCAAGGCATTCTGTGCTTGGTTGGAGAATGCTCATGGTAAACGTATTGGCTGTCTGTTTACTGATCGGGGCGGGGAGTTCACTTCTCAGCAGTTTGAAGCTTTCCTGACTGAGAAGGGAATCCAGCATGACTTGTCAACGCCTAGATCGCCATGGATGAATGGGCTTGCGGAGAGAGCAAATCAAACGTTGCTGCAAGGAATAAAAACCTTGTTGCATGATGCCAACCTCCCTGAGAAGTTTTGGGGGGAGGCTCTCTCGAATTTTGTTTACACTTTTAATCGCAGACTGTCATCACCTATTGGCTGCACTCCCTATGAGAAAATGTTTGGTAAGAAACCTAACACCAAGCACTTGAGAATCTTTGGTTCTGACATGTGGGTACACACCCCACAAAGCAACAAGCTTGGGAAGCGTGGGGCACATGGTTTGTTCATGGGGTACGATAAAGGTGCATACAGAGTATGGATGACTAACTCAAAATCCATAAAGTTCACAAGGAGTGTTGAGTACAATCCTAAGTGGGGGGGAAATGTGGGAATTTTCCAGAGTTACCCAGAGGAGAATGAAGGTGATGTGAAGAAAGCAGATCATGCTGAGAAAGCTGAGGAAACTGAGGATGATGATGATGATGATGATGATGATGATCAGAGTTCGGATTCCAGTTCAGTGGGCGGCGCTGCTGCTGCTGCTGTCAGTGACAGTGATGACACAGCAGACTACAAGAGCGCAAAGGCCTCAGTCAGACCATCTGATGCGTCTGATAATGAACTGGAAGAACCACTGTTCACCATTGGTCACTTTTCTCCTAAGAAGGAGGAGATGAGTCCAGAAGACTTGCGTCAGGTCTGAAAGGGCGACCAAAGGCAAACCTCCAAAGAGATTTGCTGATGAGTTTGCTAAGACAGCAACTGCTGTTCTTAGTAGCTCAGAGAAGGTGTGGGAACCTTCAAGCTTCAAAGAGGTCCAGGATTTAACCTCTAAAGATGCTGAGCCTTGGCTTAATGCCATGAAGGCTGAAGTTGATTCCTTGAACAGGAACCAGACTTGGGAGCTGGTACCGGTAGTCCCAGGGATGAGACTGGTTGGCAGCAAATGGGTCTTCAAGGCCAAGACAGACCAGAATGGCAAGGTTGTCAGACACAAAGCCAGATTGGTTGCCAGAGGTTTTTCATAGGTACCAGGGCAGGATTACCACGAGACCTACTCACCCACGGTCAAATATGAGAGCATTCGGCTGATGCTCAAGATCGCTGCGGAGGAGAAACTGCATGTTTCCCATCATGACATAAATACAGCTTTTTTGTACGGGATTTTGGAGGAGGAGCTATACATGCTTCCACCTGACGGGATGCAGATACAAAAGGGAATGGTCTGTAAACTGCGGAAATCCTTATATGGTCTCAAGCAGAGTGCCAGGTGTTGGAACACAAAACTCACTGAAACGTTGCTTTCTCTAGGTTTTCACCAGGGCAAAGCTGATCCGTGTGTGTTTGTCAAGGAGGAGGGGCAAAACAAACTGTATTGTTTATGTTTTGTTGATGATCTTCTGATGTTTTGGAAGAATCAGGCTTTCTACCAAAGCACCCTAGCTCAGCTGAAGGAGCACTTTGACATGAAGGATCTTGGTGAGGTATCCAACTATCTTTCTCTGCAGGTGGAGAGGGACCAAGCAGGTAATTTTCTGGTACACCAAACGCAGAAAATTGCTGATGTATTAACCAGGTTGAATTTGGTTGATGCAAACCCAGCAGACACACCGATGGTGACAGGTTACCAGGTAGACAGTACTGCTGAAGCGTTTTCTGACACAACGCTGTACAGATGCATTCTAGGCAAGTTGAATTTCATTGCTAGATGTTCAAGACCTGACATTGCTGTAAGCACTAACCTGCTTAGCAGACATGCTAACAATCCTACTGTTCAGGATTGGAAAGCTCTGAAGCGCATAGCCCGGTATTTGAAAGGGACTATGCACTACAGGCTGAGGTTCACCAGTCAGAAGACTGGAGGTCTTGAAATCTTTGCAGATGCAAGTTTTGGAAGTGACACCACGGATGGTACAAGCACTTCTGGAGTATGCTACATGTACAACCACTGCCTGTTTGACTGGTTGTGCAAAAAGCAGACGACAGTTAGCCTAAGTTCCTGTGAAGCAGAACTCAATGCTCTGTCATTTTCACTCATGGATTGTGAATGGTTGATGCAACTGTTTAAGGACATTGGGGTTTCTGTGAAATGTCCTATACAAGTGTATCAAGACAATAGATCTTGTTTGGCTTTGCTGAATTCGGAGAGTTGCAAGCAAAGGACCAAGTACTTGCAGATTAAGCTACATCGAGCAAGAGAGTGTATTCAGAAAGGACTCATTCAAGTGTCCTACATGCCAGGAAATGAAATTCCTGCTGATCTGTTGTCTAAGGTTGTTAACAGAGAACAACTTAAGGTTTACGTACAAAGGTTGCAATTGGGTTGAACCACAGGTACTACAGGTTACACGGAAAGGGGGAGGATGTTAGGATATTTCCGTTCCACCTTAAAAGGCAGCAGGATGTTTGTGTCACAGCCTGCGTAAGTTCCTGTCTCACAGGATGTTTATGCTATATGTTCCTTTCGTTTTCTGTCTGTTTTGCCTGAGCAGTCGGAGCAGACGGTCATGTTTTCTTTGTTCTGACCAACGCCAAATAAACTGTAAATATGCTGTCCTGCTGTGCAACTTTTGCTGTGTGAATTTCTGCTGTTAAGAGTGTGCACTAAGCCAGAGGCTTAGTGTCGCTAAATTGCTGATACTGCGTGACTACGGGAGGTCGATGGATCGTCCGGCACCGAGCTTGGGGGCTCAGATGCACATTATCTCCCTGGCAGTATCCCAACAACAATGTCTCCTTAGAAGTAAGTCCCACTGAGTTCAATGAGGCTTACTCCCAAGTAAGTAAATTTGGGGTTGTGGGCTTAAGGATCATCACACACAATCAGTAGTGGGCGGTGGGGCAGTGTGAGTTGGGCTCTTTTGATCTCCCAGCTTCCCCATGCCATGCATTGCTGTCATTTATCGGGAAGCAGGGAGAGGCAAACCAGTGGGGGAGCTCAGCATGGTGCGGTTGTGGCGGCAGGAGCCAATCTGATGCTCCTGCCACCATGTCCACACCACGCCAAGCCCCCTGCGGCCTTACCCTTACTCTTAGTGACATAGTTTTGGGAAGCCAGGAGAGCAATGCTGCGCCAACCCACCTGCTACTGCACATAAATACGCAATGAGTACCATATTTTTCGCTCTATTAGACTCACTTTTCCCCTCCTAAAAAGTAAGGGGAAATGTGTGTGCATCTTATGGAGCAAATGCAGGCTGCGCAGCTATCCCAGAAGCCAGAACAGCGAGAGGGATCCCTGCGCTCCCTCTCGCTGTTCTAGCTTCTGGCTTAGCCGCGCTCTGTCCCTTCCCCCACCTCCCGCAAAAGCCAGCAAGAGCCACGCTCCCTTTAAAGAGCATGTGTGCACTCTTTATATGGGACTGGCAGAAATGACCGGCAGAATCCGAGACCAGGGAAAAGAGACGGCGGAAGAAGATTGGAAGAAATTTAAGGACTATCTTAGGAAACATTGTAAAATTATTGAAGGTTAGAACGATGTTGATTCAGAAATTAAGTGGTTATAAGCTGTAATGATTATGTGATCAAGAAAAGAAAGGTTAAAAATTATACAGAAATTAGGGGAAGGATTTGCTGAATTGAATTAATTAGAGATTGGAATACAGAAAGGGGAGGTATGAGGAGGTCGGGAAAGTAAGTTTTATGAATATAAGGGATTGAAATTATACTTGTTGTTGTATGTGTTTTGTATGTATTTTTACTGTTTCTGTTTTTTGTTTTGTTTTTTCTATTTTATATAAACTTTTAAAACTTTAATAAATATCTTATAAAAAAAAAAGAAAAGAGCATGTGTGCGCTCTTGGGGGCTTTCCCCGAGGAGGGAGAAGGGCAACCCGTCAGTGACAGGCCACCCTTCTCCCTCCTCAGGGAAAAGCCTGCAAGCGCCTCACACACGCTCCACGCAGCTCGTGAAAGGGAGCGCTGAGCAGAGCCTGGGATGCATACAGGCTCTGCTCAGCGCTCCCTTTAAAGAATTTTTTTTCCCTTGCATTCCCCCTCTAAAAACTAGGTGCGTCTTATGGTCAGGTGCATCTTATGGAGCGAAAAATATGGTAATTAATTGGTTAGATTTATCACTTTTAAACTAGGCCCAAGGAACCTGTGGCTCTGTAGATGTTGCCGGACTACAACTCCCATAATCCTTTACCAATACTGGCTGAGGTTGATGGGAGCTGGAGTCCCAAAACACCTGGAGGGCCACAGGTTTTCCCCGCTGAAGAAGAAGAAGAAGAAGAAGAAGAAGAAGAAGAAGAAGGAGAAGAAAAGAGTTTGGATTTGATATCCTGCTTTATCACTACCCTAAGGAGCCTTTACCTTTACCTTTTAAGGAGTCGCAAAACGGCTAAGAATCTCCTTTTTCCCTTCCTCCCCCACAACAAACACTCTGAGAGGTGAGTGAGGCTGAGAGACTTCAGAGAAGTGTGACTGGCCCAAGGTCACCAAGCAGCTGCATGTGGAGGAGCGGGGAAGCGAACCCGGTTCACCAGATTACAAGTCCACCGCTCTTAACCACTACACCACACTGGCTTACAATTACAGTTATGCTTTACTGTGGGAAGGTGTTTCCTTTGATGTGTCCTGATCTTTCCACATTTGGCTTCAGTGGAGGATTCAGAGTCTTACGTCTCATGAGAAATGAAGAAGAACGTTTCTCCGTCCACTTCTTCCAAGCCAAGCATAAATGTGTACGTCTCGACATTTACTTAGACTTACTCTTTTGTTCGATTCTGCATGGTGTGGATTTCATTCATAACAGGAAGGCCTCCTCCCTCCGCAGACGGACATTCAGGGACCCTGAGAATGCTCCTGATGCGCTGAAGTATTAAGCGCAACAACCGTTTCTCAGCATTCACACTTTCTCCATAAATGTTCGTACATTCCAGGAATTCTTCCAGCTCCTCTTTGCTGGCTCTCTCCTTTTCTTTCGGGTTTTCGGGCAGTTCTTCCTGAAGATTGTCTAGAATGATGCTTTCTCGTTCCATCTGAAGAAATAAGAAGATAGCCACCAGGGGAGGGAGAAGGAAAACAAGATTACGATCCTTTGCACATTTACTTGCAAGTAACACAGTGCGATTTATTTCTGAGCAAGCATGCATAAATGACTCCAGTTAATAACACTTATTTTATACGTAATGTAAAACAGACATGATTATTTATTGCTCTTAACAGAATTTCCCTGCGTACAGTAAACACATTTACATTATACAAGAGGGACTGCCAACAAAATGTTGCAGCATGGAAGGCTTTTGTTTCGGCTGCTCCGTTCCATTCCCCCTCCTCATCAGTTCTCCATTTCCCTCCCGAAAACCAATCAGCTTTGTGCCACTGAGCGTGCTCAGTCCTCAATCGACTGTTTTTTTAAGGGAAGTCTCTGTTAAATGGTCTCTTTAAATGTGAAGGTTCATATTGTTCCACAAGATGTGTATGTCTTTAAGGGCCAGAGCAAATAACGAGACCCAGTTTTACAATTGTGAAACAGTATAGCAGGTGCTGCTAAGTTGTGTTAATTAAGCTGTGTCAGCAATTGGGTATAGTATATAAAGAGCAGCACCTAGCTCTCTCAGTACCCTAGTGGATGGGTCATGCTTGTTGATATATTTAATGTAAAAGGAGGTTTTGTTTTTGTTATTAAAACCTTGTTAAAGTTATTTTTGAGTTCCTTGTAATGCGTGGTCTCCCCAGCAAGCTTTCTGCAGTGCAACTAAACTGCAAATAGCCAACAGTTCCCCCCCTTATTATTATTTTTGTACTTCTGCAAACTTCCCTCCTGCACATGCTCTACAACTCAGCTACAGCCCCATATTTGAGATAAACCTGAATTTAAATAGCCTGTGGAGCATCAAACCTGGAATAATCACCTGGCTGAGATGCTCCCCCCCCCCAATTACTCACTTCTTCACTGACGGATTTCCATTCCTGGTTCTGTTCTTCACACTTTCCCTCCCATTCTTTTGCAGTGTCGAGCAAACAAAGCCACTTTAGCCACAAAGTCGTTACAACAGTGTCAATCAGCACACAATCATTTTCGCTGCACATCAAAACCAGTTGTCCCGAGTCCTGACGCAAATTCCTTAGATCCTCTTCGATTGAAACCAGTGTGGAGGACATCATCTTTAAAAGAAAAAAATAGCGTAAACAATTGGTTTGGGTGAAATATTTTCTTTTTGTTTATTTTAAGATGTCTTTCCTATTTGAAATCCCATGGTAGGTCTCTCAGGGCAGCTTATTTTTTAAAAAACCAAATCACATAATAAAGCTAAAAGACAGTAAGAACACACACAGCAAGCACAATAAACTAAAATATAAAATTACTGTGCCCATACATAACATTGAGCCATGGTTTGTTTTTACCATGGTTTGTCCATCAAGCCATGTGTAGTCTCACAGCTGAGCAAATAAGGCATGGCTGATTTCTCCAAATGTGGTTTGTTTTCCAGCTGCCCATGCCTTGTGCCTCTAATAACTTGGTGAGCATCATAGGTGGGTGACCAAACAAACCATGGTTAAGCAAAGCTGCTGGTTTTGGACAGAGAGCAGAACTGTAGTTAAAGCAAACCCTGGTTCATAGGTCAACAACAACTACATCTTGCTTTGTTCCCAAGAAGCAAAGCTGGGTTACTTTGCAGGGCTCAGTTCAAGCAGTCAGACAAACCGGACTTTGGCTAAATAAACCATGGTTATGACCAGGGGTCGGCAACCTAAGGCCCATGGGCCACAAGCAGCCCATGGACCCCCGCTGCCTGCTCGGGGACCCCCGCCGCCCACTCGGACGGCTCCCGAGCAGGAGGTGTGGAGCAGAGTGGGGAACGCCTTCCACGATGCTGGCCAGCTTCCCATCAGATGCAGGAAGCTCCTGCAGCCAATGGGAAGCCGTGCATGCCTCCTCCGCGCCGGAAATAGCGTCTGCGCATATGTGCACGCGCACTCCGGTCTATTGTGGCGTCTGAGGAACTGTGAACCGGCCCAAGCCACAAAAACTTTGCCAACCCCTGGTTATGACTAATACCCAGCCCATAACCGCCTCCCAAGGGGGCCAATTTAAGCAGCAAATGGCTGTCTAAAGTTGTGCATTCTGCAGCTATTGTGCGGGGGCACAGAATAGACTAAAGGCTCTTGCAGACACTTGCTTTCTGTTAAAACATAGATGCATCTATGTTTAGCCATAACAGTGAGCAGCTTCATAGGATTATTGTTAAATATTCTTTACACTGTGGGTGGGTGTATGTGTTAAGTGCTTTGAGGACTGCAAAAATTTATGATCATAAAAACACGCCACTGTGGTGAAGATTATTCTCACCTTGCTTTGTTCCGACTGCTCTAAAGCTTCTTTATAAGACACTGGAATATGGTACAAAGATTTCTGAAGCACCCTTTCCGCGTCGTTGAGATTAACATGTATTACCTCTTTGGATTTTTTGAAGCGGTTGTATTTTTCCAAGCATCTGTGAATGCAACAACATTAAACAAAGCAATCAAAACACACCCATATTTTTTTCTCCAGTCGTGGAAAGATCAGCCCAAAGGTTATAACCAGTGGCACAAACTAAATGTATAAACAGAAGAGATTTTTAAAATATATATATATATTATTATCCAGTGGTGGCTTTGCTGATGCAAGACTTCTGCTGATGCAAAGACAGGATACGTGATTTTCAACAATTCCTCTTAACCAACACCTGGCTCGTTCTTGGCTACATACAGCTTGTGATTAGTTGAGGACAGAGCATGACAACATATCCCAGTTAGGCAGCTAAGCCAAAGCCTGGCTTAGTGCAGCTTGGCATAGCAGCTAAAAGGACCAGGGAGGAGCAAAGTGGCAACAAACTCATTTCTAGGAGCCCACGAGCTTGTAGGGTCCATAGCTGTCAACTTACAGATTTGAAAATAAGGGACCAGCAGCCTCAAAAATAAGGGCTCAGCAGCCAAAATAAGGGATTTTAGACAACCAGCTCCTTTCCTTTCCCCCATAACAGTCAATCGAAGGAGCCTCCAAAACACGAGATCGCCGCCCGCCATTGTACTCAACCAGTTCATTTCCTTTTTCCCCACCATGTGCCCCCGCTCCAGACAGACCTTTTCCCCGGGAAGGGTGAGTGGGCCGTCAATGATGTATCCATCTGATTCCAAGCACAGGTATGTTCAACATCTGAGCCCCTCTGAGCCAAAGGCAGAAAGCCCAGCCAGCAGCCAAACGAAGCCTCAAGCGGTGGTTCCCACAGCGCAGCAACCCGGCAAACGGGATGCAGCAAGGAAAACCACACCGTCACCTCTCCGCTGGGAAGCGCTGAGCAAAGGTGAGTCCCCAGGCAACGCAGCCGATTTGATCGGCACAAGGCATGCAAGCTCCACCCCCCCAGTCGTTCTTAGACTCCTTATTGGGTGAGCAACGCAGCCAAGCAACACAGTTGGAGCCTCCCTCCTCCCTGGCCGGCAGGGAGGGAGGGAGAGGAGCTGCTTCCTTTGAAACCCGGGAAATTTAAGGGACATCATCAATCTGGGACAGCAGGGGGACACAGCACTGGGATAAGGGAGTTTCCCGCCAAATAAGGGACGGCTGACAGCTATGCGTAGGATCTTGCTAAGCCAACCTTTGGCTTAGCGTATCACATGAACCCACTCACTATTCCTTGACCTAGCAGACCCCACCTGCCCTGTCAAGCCCTACCTTCTCAGCCAAGGCACCATCTCTTTGTTTGAGCTCAGAAGCAGCATTCACAAATGGACATCCAAGGAAAAGATGCTAGCAGGAGTAATAGTGGAGCCCATGTGCCTATTCCCAGGCAAGTCGTTTGTTAACTTTGGCACTTTAACTGTGAGCTACAATGATGCACTCTTGGCATCTGTCTTTTCCTCGAGAGGCAACTGAGTGCACCTCCGGGGGTAAAGTAAAACTGCTGTGTTAGCATCGCCAAAGTGACCTCCCTGGGGCCCAAGCCTGGGCAGCGTGTATGGACTGTCCAGACAAACTCCCCTCTCAGCCTTGCTGATGCGGTCCAAAGGAAAGCAGAGCAAGACGTTTGCCACCAGCTCGGCTCTGTAGGGTTTAAATGTAAAGGGACCCCTGACCATTAGCTCCAGTCGTGACCGACTCTGGGGTTGCGGCGCTCATCTTGCTTTATTGGCCGAGGGAGCCAGCGTACAGCTTCCAGGTATGTGGCTAGCATGACTAAGCTGCTTCTGGCGAACCAAAGCAGCGCACGTAAACACCGTTTACCTTCCCGCCGGAGCGGTACCTATTTATCTACTTGCACTTTGATGTGCTTTCAAACTGCTAGATTGGCAGGAGCTGGGAGCTCACCCTGTTGCGGGGATTCTATGTTGGGCTACCTTTGAAGGTGACCCGGAAACTACAACTAATCCAGAAAGCGGCAGCTAGACTGGTGACTTGGAGTGGCCGCCGAGACCATATAACACCGGTCTTGAAAGACCTACACTGGCCTCCAGTACGTTTCCGAGCACAATTCAAAGTATTGGTGCTGACCTTTAAAGCCCTAAACAGTCTTGGTCCAGTATACCTGAAGGAGCGTCTCCACCTCCATCGTTCTGCCCGGACACTGAGGTCCAGCGCCAAGGGCCTTCTGGCGGTTCCCTCGCTGCGAGAAGCCAAGTTACAGGGAACCAGGCAGAGGGCCTTCTCGGTAGTGGCACCCGCCCTGTGGAACGCCCTCCCACCAGATGTCAAAGAGATAAACAACTACCTGACATTCAGAAGACATCTGAAGGCAGCCCTGTTCAGGAAAGTTTTTAATGTGTGACATTTTAATGTATTTTTATTCTTTGTTGGAAGCCGCCCAGAGTGAGAAGAGACTACCTACCTCTGCACATCAGATTTTCTCTTTTGCTCCTGCTCTCTTGCTATCAAACTCTTAGAAATGAGATCGCCAAGGGTTTTTTCCAGTTGCAGTTTGGCCTGTGGTTCGACTATGCTTTCCATCACAGAGGTCAGCGCTTCTACTTGAGACATCGCAGTCTCAAGTTCTTCCTGTCTCTGGCGAGAGAGGAGGATGGGCTCTTCTAGCTCATTCAGAGTGAGCAGAGGAGTGCAGAAAAGGGCTTCACGCTGGCTGAGGAGGTCAGAAGCCCTTTGGACAGCTTCTCTGTAAGACTTCACAGTCCCAAAGGCTTCATTTAAGGCACTCTGCACAGGTTAACAAAATTGTATTTTTTAAAGACAACAAAAAAATGCCACAAGATTGCATGGGTGAAAAATACACACCTTTTATTTCATATGCTACTCTGCCCTGTTGTGGTAAGACCTGCCAATATAGCTGGGCTCCATATTAAGTCCATTTCAGAGATCAAGTTAATGCAGGGGTCAGCAAGATTTACTTCGCCTGGGCCAGTTCACTCCCATGAAGATCGCTCCGTGGGTTGGATCGTGGGGACTTGCCGAGCGGATAGCTCAGTTCGGGGGTGGCTCATGGGCCATTTAAATGACCTCCGTGGGTCACTTGTGGCCTATGGGCAACAGGTTGCCGACCCCTGAGTTAATGTCTAACTAGTAGGAAGGCCTTTTCAGTGGTGGCCCCAAAACCTAGAAATCCTCATGGTAGTAGATTTAATTGTGTTGGCTAACACCTCATAAGAGGCTGGACACGAACTTTTGCTTAGCCGGGCCTGCCTTTCCGGTGGTATGCTTCTGTCTGGTCCCTGGCTCAGCAAACAATAGGAAAAATGACAATTAATCTTCAATGTGGCTTACTAAAGTGAAAAACCAAGACAAATAAAAACAGCATGGAAAACATGCATACAAACCCCAGCAGTCAAGAATCCCTTTGCTACTGTAACCTGCCATTCATCAAACTCTTCATCGGGCATCTCAAATGTTAGAGATGGTGACAGGTAAAAGATGTGTGACAGGTGACTATTCCACTTAGGGACCACCATGTGGTCACATCTCCTACTTTATAGAGGACAGTCCCCCATTTGAAGGCCTGTCAGGCAGTCTGTTACTAGAAGCTGTTGCTGCTCAGAGAAGACCAGCACTAATCTAGAGTAGGCCAGAGGAGCCAAAAGCAGGGTAGGCCAGAGATCTGCCTCAGCAGAAAGAATCTCAGCGGAAAGGCCAACAGGTAAACAAGATATCTAGGATTACTCACTTTACGTGCGGCAATGTCAGATTTCAGCTGTACTTTCAGGCTTTGCAGTTCATCCAGTTCCCTCTGCAAACTATCAGGGAGGGAAGATTGTCCTTCCTGAGACCCCCTCTTTCTATTAATTAAATCTTCAGCGGCGCGAGATTCTACTTCTGCAGCATCTTCAATCACTTTACAGTACATATTTTCACATCGGATCGTCTGTGTTTCCAAGTCAAGTAGAATGGGCTGCTGGAGCTCAGATTGAATTTGCTTTAAAGCTGCTAAACTGTGACCCAGCTTGCTCTGGAAACCTTGCTCGTGTCCGCATTTTTCTTGAACAGCCAGTATCTTAGATTGGATCACTTGTGCCAGCCCATCTATTTTCACGCCCAAGCTCTTTATTTGCTGCATCTTGGCCTCCTTGAGAGAAGGACCAAAGGCCTCGCTTCTGCCTAGCAGCCTGTGTGCCTCCTGAGTTAAGTGCCTGGCATGCTGCACTTTCCAACTTAAAGTCTTTTCTGACATTGGACTGGTTTCAGAGGCAATAGAGTCGGAGCAATCTTTCAAAACATCACAGTGTTTCTGTATAATGGAGATGAGAGCCTCGACTTCTGAGAGTGCCGTTCTACGCCCGTCGCCCTCCGCAGAACAGCTAACCCTCTGCTCAAGCTTACGTTTCAGCTTGCAACACTCGCCTTGCAATTTCTCAAGGTCCGGTACATCCCATTTCAGATGCACGCATTCCCAAATCTCCTTGTACTTTTCTAAGTGCAACAAACTTGACTGGATGGCTACTGCTCTCTCTTTAAGCGCAAACAATTTACCCTTAATGTCTTGGTCCACACCTGCCTGGTCCAGTTCCAATTCCTCACGCTGGAGGCTGCAAAGATCCTGCTCCAATGACATCAGCGTCCTTGTGACTTTTTCATAGGCATCTACCTTGTTTTCTGCTGTACGGCGGTTAATCTGGTTTAGCCTGTGAGCTCTTTCAGTTCTGCTCTGGAGGCTTCTCAAGAAGTCATTGAGAAACAACTTCTCAAACACATTTAGCCCCTGAGGGGATGCATCTACAATACCTTTTGCTTCCTCGATCTCCTTTGCAGACTTTTCTAGGACGGCATGCCAATGGTCCATTTCTGACTTCAGGCTTGTGTCACCGGTACCTGGCTTGGATATCCTCTCTGCTTCTTTAAGTTTTGCTTGCAGTTTTTCGGTGTCTGCAAAAAGCTGCCGTCTCTTTCTGAGCTCAGATTCCAGCTGCTCCAACCGCTCTCCTAATTTCGGAACAAGGTCTTTGTAGCAGGTTTGCAACTGGTCCGAAAGGAGGCCAAGGGCAGAAGCTTCGCCCGATTCCAACTGGGGAGCAATGTGCTGTACCTCATCACGCAGTTGCACGACACCTGCCTTTTTCTCCTCGGCGGCCCCGATCAGAACCTTGCAGCTTTCGATTTCCAACATCAGATCGTCTGGGAAAAGCGCTGCCTTCGCGTCCAGGTGGAACAACGAGACTCTGGCCCACAAAACAGCCTCTTCAATCTTCTTTGTGAGGTCATACGCCTGAGGATAATGGCCACTTCTCCGGGCATCTTCCGTAGGGGTCAGCTGCTCTAGTTCCTCCACTCGAGTCTGCAAATCATTTATTGTGCTTTCCAGAGCTCTCTTCCCTGTGTCGGTCCACATCCTCTTCATCTGCATCTCAGCCCCACTTTTTAATGCAGAAACACTATTTTTAAGCGTTTGTAATTCTGTGGCCATCAACGCCGAGTGTGCTTGGTTGTGGGTGTCCACGCCTGTTCGCAAACAGTGCTGCTGCTGCAGCAACTTTTGGAGCTCCTGTGCTTTTCCCATGAAAACCTTAAACTCATTGGCTTGTGCTGCAACCCGGATCTGCTTCCTTTTAAGCGTGTCTTCCATTTGTTTCCACCACCGGTCTATCTGGGCCACCTGGCTTTGGATTAACTCCTTGTCCATCCTGGTTAGGTGTCTAGATAGGTTTCCTTGTTCAGCCTTCAGCTTTTGCAAAAGGATCCTCCCTTTTTGTATAGAATCCAAGCATTTCTGGATATTCTCCAGGAGAACTGTGTCTTCTGACAGGGGTACCCTTTCGGAAGAAAGAAAAAAGGAGTAAAAATATAACATTTTGAAAGGCTGTTTTGCTCAAAGCACACCAACTAAACCAGCTACTCAGAGCTATTTTTCACAGGCAGTAACTAGAGATCAGCGAGAAATTCTGTCCAGTTTGCATTTAAAAGTGAACCTAAACTGATTTTCACTCTCCAGAACAATGCATGAACCAAAAGTGAGCCAACCTTCCAATTTCGCAATGTAGTTCTCCACCCAAGCAATGCACGTATACAATAAGGCATATACTGTGGCAAGGTCTATATAGAAATACACCATTTAGCAAAAGTAACACACACAAAAACATTACACTAGGGGAAATATGCTTTGGAAAAAATGCGCATATTCGGCAAATTTTGAATATAAGCATGTGCTACGTGAAGAGAAATTCACACTAAAATGCTGGTGAATGCTCAAGAGGACCTTTTTAAAAAATAAATAAATATTGTGAACGGATTTAGAATTATGGAGAAGTGGATTTAAGGGGGGGGGTGAGAAACCAAAATATAGATTTTCCCACCCCTACCACTAACTAGGGGACGCGGGTGGCGCTGTGGGTTAAACCACAGAGCCTAGGACTTGCCGATCAGAAGGTCAGCGGTTCGAATCCCCACAACGGGGTGAGCAGTTCGAAAGCACATCAAAGTGCAAGTAGATAAATAGGTACCACTCCGGCAGGAAGGTAAACGGCATTTCTGTGCGCTGCTCTGGTTCGCCAGAAGTGACTTAGTCCTGCTGGCCACATGACCCGGAAGCTGTACGCCGGCTGCCTCGGCCAATAAAGCGAGATGAGCGTGCAACCCCAGAGTCGGTCACGACTGGACCTAACGGTTAGGGGTCCCTTTACCTTTACCTTACCACTAACTAGATACCAAAGGCCCAATTTGTATGGAATTTTAGTCTTGCATGGCTAGGACTGAAGCCTTAGTCAAAGACTCAAGTAAACAAGTCAATTAAACGTTTATTAATCAGTTGAAATACACACCTTCCCCCAGCTGCAATTACTTGGGATGTCAGGTTTTACATTTAGTTTTTGATAAGAAGGTACAAAATCCAAATGCCCAAGCGCAACACCACTGAAAAGATCGCCGCCATTCATGTTTTACCCAGTCCTATGCTAAGGCAGAAAGATCTCCTGACCCGTCTTAAGAGGCAGTGATCTGCCTTATCCTTTAAGTGGAAACAGCAGAGATCTAGCCTAGCAACTCCTGCCGGCAGAGACTGTGTTCTACCACTGCATCTGGCAAGTTGGTCTAGGTGATATAGAAATCTGCCCCATGTACTCACATTTTTAGGTTTTCTCTTTCCTCCGAAAAACGTTTCATTGAAGACTGGACCTCGGTGAGACATGCTTGGTAATTATTCAGTAAATGAAGCTGTGCCTGCCTGGCCTTTTTAGCAGACATTATATCCTGCAGTAGCTTGTCCCAACTAGATGCCGCCACGCTGTCTGAATCTGGCACAACTGAGCCGCTTCCTTCTGTAGTGGTCAAGCGTTCTCCTTCCCGCAACGAAGAAGTTTTGGATCTCTGTTTTCTGGCAGAGTTTTGCCTTTCCAGTAGAGCGCACAAATTCTAGTCAGAAGACCAGGAAGAGAGGTTTTAAAATGGAGCGGCCTTGTTTGCACATCTTAGTAAGACATACTTGCTAATCTCACACCATTTTGCTCCTCCTCTCTAGCATACAGAAGAAGCAGGCCATGATCTAAGGCTCAGCATCACTTTGGAACTGAGGACCATGGTTTGTTCTGCTCCAACAAACCATGTCCAGTAAGCCAAGAACAAACCTTGCGTTATTGTACTACATTATTTATAGGGACGCGGGTGGCACTGTGGGTTAAACCACAGAGCCTAGGACTTGCCGACCAGAAGGTCGGCGGTTCGAATCCCCACAATGGGGTGAGCTCCCATAGCTCGGTCCCTGCTCCTGCCCACCTAGCAGTTCGAAAGCACATCAAAGTGCAAGTAGATAAATACGTACTGCTCCGGCAGGAAGGTAAATGGTGTTTCTGTGCGCTGCTCTGGTTCGCCAGAAGCGGCTTAGTCGTGCTGGCCACATGACCCGGAAGCTGTACGCCGGCTCCCTTGGCCAATAAAGCGAGATGAGCGCTGCAACCCCAGAGTCGGCTACGACTGGACCTAATGGTCAGGGGTCCCTTTACCCTTTACCTTTTACTACATTATTTATACCCTTTTGTGAATTGCCCCAAAGCCCAAATTGGATGGAACATAGTATAGAAATTTAAAACAAAAATAAGAAGGCTGGAATATTCACATGCCCTTCTTGGTGGTGCAGGATTGCACCATGCCTAAGCAGCTTCCATGTCACTATGTGCATGTGATGGAGCAAAAGGGTGAGAGGGTAGCGGCCACTTCATATGTAGCCACAGATTAATGAAAGCATGAATGAATAAGGGCTTGTTCACACCTACTTATCTTGTGCCTAGAAAAAGCATGGATCTGAGCAGTTTTACGCTTGTCCCATGCATTCTAGGGACGAACCCAAGCAGTCTTGCTTTTGCCCTGCTACTGCTTTTCCCTGGGAAAACCCACTCTTTACTGCTAAATTAGAACAAACATCAACCTGGAAAAAATGTGATTGGCTCCAATTCAGTGGTAAACAGTGGGTTTTCCCAGGGGAAAGCAGCGAAACAAGTGGAAGTGTGGTTGAGCCCCAAATCTCTTCTTTCCATACCTCTATTTCCCTCAGTTGACCATTCATCAACACAATGTCTAACTCTGCAGCCGAGATTTTCACTTTCTTGACCTTTTGCACCATCTCTGCATAATCTGCAGTTGCCTGGTCTTCGGGAAGATGACCCCCCTGAGAAACCATTTCCATCTCAGAGCTCTGAAAACACAAACAGGTAATCAGCACGCTGCTTTCATTTGGCTCACTCTGCAACTTAGCATTTATTTCTATGTGATCCATCCAGAAGTTAATCTCAAACAGAAGCACTGCTAGGGCTCAAACACAGTGGAAGCCAGACCATCTGGGAAGAAGTCATATCTCTTGTCTTAGATGCACTGTGTTGGCTGCGGTTATTCAGCGAAGCAATATTTTACTGAAGGTTCTGTGCAAAAACCAGGAGGCTGCAGTGCTTCCAAATCAGGAATGAGGAAGAAGTGGAGACCCTAAGCCAGTGTTGGGATCTTGTGGATCTGTGTGCAGTTCTTCCACCTGGTGAATTCTGAACTGCAGTGAACATCTTCTTAGAGAAATAACTTCAGGCTCCAAAGTGATTGCACCCACTGAATGCTCCTGGGCAGGAAAAATATATAAAGTGTTTCCTGTTTCAGTTGAGTCTTGCTTGAGTGACAAAGTGTTCCTGGACTCTGCTAGTCTCTTTTGTCCTTGGTCATTTTTTGGGTCTGACTCAGTCCCGCCTTGCTCTTCGGTCCTGACTATTGTTTATTCGTTTATTGCCCTCCTTTCATTCTAAGGGCATTATACAGTCAAACCTCAGGTCCCAAACACCTCCGTTTTGGAATGCTTCGGCTCCCAACACTGAAAACCCGGAAGTAAATGCTCTGGTTTTCGAAAGCGAAATGTCTGACACGGCTTCCGCTTGAGTGCAGGAAGCTCCTGCAACCAATCAGAAGCTGAGCCTCGGTTGTAGAACATTTTGGAAGTCAAACGTGCTTCCGGAATGGATTACGTTCAACGACTGAGGTTTGACTGTACCTACTATATATTTAAGGACGCGGGTGGCGCTGTGGTCTAAACCACAGAGCCTAGGGCTTGCCGATCAGAAGGTCGGCAGTTCGAATCCCCGCGATGGGTGAGCTCCCATTTCTCGGTCCCTGCTCCTGCCAACCTAGCAGTTCGAGAGCACATCAAAGTGCAAGTAGATAAACAGGTACCGATCTGGCAGGAAGGTAAATGGCGTTTCCGTGCGCTGCTCTGGTTTCGCCACATGACCCAGAAAAACTGTCTGGAGACAAATATCGGCTCCCTCGGCCAGTAAAGCGAGATGAGCACCGCAACCCCAGAGTTGTTCGCGACTGGACTTAACCGTCATGGGTCCTATACCTTTACCTTTTACTATATATTTGGAAAGTTATTTATTTGCTCTACATTTGGACACCTCTTAGGATATCACTGGCCTTCAATCACTGGTTGAAAAACTGCAGAATTTTTATTTGTTTCTTAGAACTCCTAAGCAACACCAGGTATGAGGGTGCAGGTAAATAATACTATCAATAAATAAGAATCCCTGATAATGAAGAATGCCAAAGGATAAGAAAAGAGGAAGGGAATATGAAGCAAGACCAGGGAGTGTTTGCATTCACATGCAAAACTGAACATAACCACACCAATCTTCCATCTTCCCTGATAATGCAATTATGGTAATTTTTATCCATTTAAGCCGATGCATCACACTCACTCTAAAGAGAGGCTGCAAAATGCATAAAGAGCAGTCAGCTGCTAAAAGGCTTAAGTGGGGAAATTCTATCTAAATGGGATGCAAAATCAAAGAAAGGAACAAAGAAACTAAACTGAGACACATTCAAGCAAGTGGTTACAGTAAAAAGCAGCGGAGCTGAAGACTAATATTTGCCAGTCAGGTAATGGCTGCTAATGTATGGTTCTTATGCTTAATAGGCTAATTAATTATACTAACGATACAAGCAGCTTAATATATTCATTGCTGTGTAGGCGATACTTTTGAGGAGTGGGTGCTAAACATTAGATTCACTGGAGGAATATAAGAAGAAAAGAAGAGCCTGCAGGATCAGGCCAATGTCCCAACTAGTCCAGCACCCTGTTCTTACAGTGACCAACCAGATGTCCATAGGAAGTAAAGGTAAAGGGACCCCTGACCATTAGGTCCAATCGTGGCCGACTCTGGGGTTGCGGCACTCATCTCGCTTTATTGGCCAAGGGAGCCGGCGTACAGCTTCCGGGTCATGTGGCCAGCATGACTAAGCCGCTTCTGGCGAACCAGAGCAGTGCACGGAAACACCGTTTACCTTCCTGCCGGAGCGGTACCTATTTATCTACTTGCACTTGACGTGCTTTCGAACTGCTAGGTTGGCAGGAGCAGGGACCGAGCAATGGGAGCTCACCCCGTCGCGGGGATTTGAACCGCCGACCTTCTGATCGGCAAGTCCTAGGCTCTGTGGTTTAACCCACAGCACCAGGGAGCAAAACATGAGCACAGCAGAACTCTTTCCCAGCAACTGGTATTTGGAAGTTTTGCTGCCTCATGGCTGGTATCTGCTGAAAGCTTTATCCCCCCTTCACGAATTTGCCTAATCCTCTTCTAAAGTCATCCAAGTTTGTGGGAATCACAGCCTCCTGGGGAGCAAGGTTCACGGTTTTGACTATGAACTGCGTGAAGCTTCTATCTTCGTTCATCTCTCCTAAACTGGCCAATGCTCAGCTTCATTGGGTATCCACAAGCTCCTTCCATGAACGATACCGCGTTTTGAACTCATAACTTTCTACCAAGACTTTGCTGCAGGGGGTGGGCTCCTTCACAGTTTCAAAAATGCATAAGAGAGCAAGAGAGAGGCTTAAGCCCCTCCAAAATAAGATATTGGGCGTGCTCCAAATCATCTGCCCATGGATGTACACAGAAAATAGCAGATCTAGCTGAAAGGCCACATGCAGAGATCTGCAGTGATCATTGTAATGCACCCCTGGTTGTTGTTGTTGCAATAATTATAAGATAACTGTAAAATCTTAAGACGGTGGTTTAATCTTAGAAGGGAAGGGGTTGACTGTGACCATCATGAAAGGACCGTGCACTTCTGAATTTGCCACTACACAACTGGATGGGAGTTGTAGTTTAGTTAACACCCGGAGGGCTGCACTACAGTTCACAGTGCCTCTGCCTCCCTCCGCTACTAGAAACCCGGAGAGAGAAAGTGCGAGGCTGCAGGAGCTCTAGATAAACGGCTGTATTGGCTGAAGAGCTGCCCGTGTTCAATAATAGCACTTAGCAACATCCTTCAATGAAGTTGTGCAACAACAGAGATTATTACCTTGCTTTCTGGTGATGGATTTGTAATGGACGAAGGAGAAGGGTCAGTCCCCATTACTTTCCCATTCATTAACGGCAAAGCGATTGGAGGCACTTCCAACCGGCAACGCGCAGCTTGCAATTTCTTTTGATAGCCAAGCGATTGCTGCTGAAGCTCATTGAGAAGATTATCATCAGGCGGCATTTGCCCCGGTTTCGGCAGCGGCTTTCCACTCTTGCCTGTCGAGCCTGGAAAATTGTGGGCTTCCATCAAGCTGCCTTTTAGCCCCTGATAAATAGAAATGGGGAGAGGTAGGTGGGGAGAGACGAGAGAAAGGGGCGGGGGGAATCTTAACCTTTTCGGGACAGAAGTTACTGAAATGTCAATTGCTTTCTTAATGGAACCAACTTCTATAGCAAAAGAAGAATAGGCCGAAGGGGTGACGAAGGTCGGAGGAACAGAAATTTGCACAGAAGAATTGTCACTGTGAGGATGGAGCTTGTTTATAGCTCTTGCAAAGCTTGTAAATGTGAAAAGTTCCTCTCTGGTTGCCTTAATCAATCCTGCCACTTCTTTGTGGGGCTGCCTGGGATCTTCAAGTGGGAACTTTGAGCCAGCAGTTTAAGGTGTCTGCTAAAAAAGCCGATACAATCTCAGACTGCAGAAACAGGGGCGTAAATAGCCTGTCGTGTTAAACCAGTCTTTGACAGCCTGGTGCCCTCCGATCAGCATGGTTCTACCTCAAACTCAACTCTGATCATTTCACAGAATCATAGAACTGGAAGGGACCCCAAGAGTTATCTAGTCCAGCCCCTACAATGCAGGTATCTCAGCTAAAGCATCCATCCATGACACATGGCCATCCAACCTCTGCTTAAAAACCTCCAAGGATGGAGAGCCCACCACCTCACGAGGGAGATGGTTCCACTTACTGTCAGAAAGTTTCTCCTGACGCTTAGTCAGAATCTCCTTTCTTGCAACTTGAAGCCATTGGTGGTTTGAGTCCTCCCCTCCAGAGCAGGAGAAAACAAGTTTGTTCCCTCTTCCATGTGATAGCACTTGAGATAAGTGAAGATGGCTACCGTATCTCCTCTCAGTCTCCTCTTTCCCAGGCTAAACATACCCAGTTACTTCAACCGATCCTCATAAGGCTTGGTTTCCAGACCCTTGATCACAGGTTCCTCTGCACATGTTTCAACTTGTCAATATCCTGCTTAAATTGTAGTGCCCAGAACAGGACACAATATGTGGTCTGACCAAGGCAGAATGGAGTAGTACTATTACTTCCCTTGATCTGGACACTATACTTCTGTTGATGCAGCCTAGAATAGCATTAGTCCCCCCCCCCTTTTTTTGTTGCTTCTGCATCACACTGTTGACATTTCCTGCCTTGGGTGACAGGTGGCAACGTAAACTCATGTGACGCCCATAGAAAAATGATGGTTTACTGTTAACAAGCAGGCTAGGGCATAGGTAGGCAAACTAAGTCCCGGGGGCCTGATCCAGCCCAATCACCTTCTAAATCCAACCCGCGGACAGTTCAGGAATCAGCGTGTTTTTACATGAGTACAGTGGACGCTCAGGTTGCGAACGTGATCCGTGCGGGAGGGACGTCCGCAACCCGTGTGTGCGCAAATTTGGTGTTTCTGCACATGCGCAAAGCGCAATTTAGCGCTTCTGCGCATGCGCCAAAACCCGGAAGTAACCAGTTCCGGTACTTCCAGGTTTCGGTGCGTCCGTATCCCAAAAACGCTCAACCTGAAGCATCTGTAACCGAAGGTGTGACTATAGAATTTGTCCTTTTATTTAAAATGCACCTCTGGGTTATTTGTGGGGCCTGCCTGGTGTTTTCACATGAGTAGAATGTGTCCTTTTATTAAAAATGCATCTCTGGGTTATCTGTGGGGCATAGGAATTCGTTCATTCCCCCCCCCCAAAAAAAAATAGTCCGGTCCCCCACAAGGTCTGAGGGACAGTGGACTGGCCCCCGGCTGAAAAAAATTGCTGACCCCTGGGCTAGTGCATGCTGCTGAAGCTGTGGGCAGCACACTTCACTCCTCCTGCAGCTGTGCTTCAGAAGAAACAAGCCACGGTCCAGTTTGTCATGTGATCTAAAGGTAGCCGGTGGTTTGCCTTTCTCCAGCCAAACCACAAACCGAATCCAAGGGATCACTTGTGGCTTGTGTGGGGGAAAGAAACCAGGAGCCTGGGGTTCAGGCGACACAGCAAACCAGGCAATGGTCTATTTCCCAGCAGCAGCAGAAGAGGGGCAATGTATGCTTGCTCCTTCGCGATTGTGAAAGCTGGGGCTGATGGGAGTTGTAGTCCAAAACTGCCAGAGGTCAACAGTTTGATATGCAGCATAAACTTGAGTTACCTTAACAACCACAGCTGGTTCCTCTCCAGTGTCAGCTGACACAGGACTTGACAATTGCTCATCATTTGTCAGCCATTCCTGGAAAAGCGGCGGAGCTCCTCCTTCCATTTGATTGCTCGCTCTAAAGGATTCCTTCTTTGGGTGACAAGAAAATGAGAGAATTAAAGTCCACGAAGAACCGGCAGCGAAAAGGCAGAATAATAATCATATCAACTAGGTATGAAAAGGGAGAGGAGTCTAGAATTATTAAGGCACAAGCGAAAAATAATAAAAATCATTGTGAGCAATTCCTTGCCAGTGGAATGCAACTGGGAGATTGAGTCAAAAGCAAGAATGAACAGTATTTTTATTTATCTATTTTTCGAACATTAGGTTTGCAACCCACTCAACATTTTTGTGGGGTGTGGCCAAACTCCCTTTCACACTGGTAGTATACAGTGGTACCTCGGGTTAAGTACTTAATTCATTCCGGAGGTCCATTCTTTTTTTTTTTTTAATAGTATTTATTGAAGTTTTAAGGTTACAAAAAGAAAAAAGAAGAAACACCAAATTAAACAATAACAAAACAACACATCACAATAAAAAACAGAAAAATAGAAACAATTAAAAAAAAATCGAACCTTCCCATAACTTGTCTTTCATTTGCTTGTTTCCCTGACCTCCTCACACCTCCCTTTTTTGTATTCTAAGTCAATTATCCATTTCAGCAAATCCTTTCCCTCTCTTCAAATTTTTATCCTGAAAATTTATCTTGATCTTAATATAAGTTTACTTTCCCTCCTTTCACCAATTAACAGTTCCATATAGTCTATCACCTTCATCTGCCATTCTTCCAGGGTGGGTAGATCTTGTGTCTTCCAATACTTTGCAATAAGTATTCTTGCTGCTGTTGTGGCATACATAAAGAAAGTTCTGTCCTTCTTTGGCACCAATTGGCCGACCATGCCCAGGAGAAAGGCCTCTGGTTTCTTCAGAAAGGTATATTTAAATACCTTTTTCATTTCGTTATAGATCATCTCCCAGAAAGCCTTAATCCTTGGGCATGTCCACCAAAGGTGAAAGAATGTACCTTCAGTCTCTTTACATTTCCAACATTTATTATCGGGCAAGTGATAAATTTTCGCAAGCTTGACTGGTGTCATGTACCACCTGTATATCATTTTCATTATATTCTCTCAAGGCATTACATGCCGTGAACTTCATACCTGTGGTCCATAACTGTTCCCAGTCAGCCATCATAATGTTATGTCCAACATCTTGTGCCCATTTAATCATAACAGATTTCACCGTTTCATCCTGAGTATTCCATTTCAACAGCAAATTATACATTCTTGACAAATTCTTAGTTTTGGAGTCTAACAGTTCTGTTTCCAATTTTGATTTTTCCACCTGGAAGCCAATTTTTTTATCCAAATTATATGCCTCCATTATCTGATAATAATGAAGCCAATCTCGCACTCTATTTTTTAATTTTTCAAAACTCTGCAGTTTTAATCTGTCTCCCTCTTGTTCCAAAATTTCCCAATATTTCGGCCATTTAGCCTCCATATTGAGCTTTTTCTGAGCCTTCGCTTCCATTGGTGACAGCCACCTTGGGGTTTTATTCTCAAGCAAATCCTTATATCTTATCCAAACATTAAACAGTGCTTTTCTGACAATATGGTTTTTAAACGCTTTATGTGCTTTGACCTTATCATACCACAGATATGCATGCCACCTGTGATGGGATGTTGAGCTGCTTGTGCGTAAAGTTCCTAGTCCCTCAGTGTTTGGCTAAGTCCACAAACCACTGTCTGTAACGGAGCGCCATAAGCATGGCTCCGTCAGTCGCTGGCAGAATCCGACAGTGGGCGTTTACGGAATTTCTTCCAGCATAACAGCTCCTTAACGGAAACACGTCTTCTGGACTCTCTACGTGACAATTTCCGGCGAGGAGTGGGTGTCCCTATAGGAGGTCCTGAAACCTCCTCGCTGTTCTCGCTGGAATTGTCTCTGAGCCATTCTTCTGACTCGCTTTCCCTTGGAGCTCTTTCTCGCCCCCTGCTGGTTCCCTCCTCCGCTGATAAGTCTCTCTCAACCTCTGGGAGCCCTTGCACCCCCAGTTCTTCCGATGACAGTTCCCTGACACCACCCAAAGACATTATTAAAGCCTTCTAAGTACAACACATCAGTGTTCTCAAGAAGCATCCATTCTCTCAGCCAGCAAAAAGCGGCTGATTCATAATAAAGTTTTAAGTCTGGCAGGGCAAATCCACCTCTTTCCTTAGCGTCAGTTAATATCTTACATTTTATTCGAGGTTTCTTGCCCTGCCAGACAAATCTAGAGATATCCTCTGCCACTTCTTGAAACACTCCATTTTATCTAATATTTGCAGTGTTTGAAACAAAAACAACATCCTTGGCAATACATTCATCTTTATCGCAGCAATTCGGCCTAGCAATGATAGCTTCAAGTTTGACCATATTTTTAAATCCTTTTTCACTTCCATCCAACATTTTTCATAGTTATCCTTAAACAAATTCACATTCTTGACAGTCATGTTAACCCCTAGGTATTTCACTTTCTTAACCAATGTTAACCCTGTCTCCTTCTGAAACCTTTCTCTCTCCATCACTGTTAAATTTTTCTCTAGG